>NC_091186.1:15811681-15861681 GCF_040958095.1 Procambarus clarkii
GAATTTGTCAAGAGTAGTTAACAAATGGAATGCATTAGGCAGTGATGTAGTGAAGGCTGTCTCTATACACAGTTTCAAGCCTAGATATGACAAGAGCCTAATAAGCTCAGGAATCTGTTAACCAGTTGATTGACAGTTGAGAGGCGGGACTAAAGAGCCGAAGCTCAACCCCCGCGCAAGCACACCTAAACACACACACACACACACTATGTTTCTCGTGGCCAATATAAGGGTTACAACCCCCCCTCCCCCCTCTCCCCCCCAAACAGAGACACTACATATTAACCTCGAGGAAAAGAAATGCTATAATTAATTCTCCCCCCCAGCCCATCCAGTTTAGTGGTTCCTCAGCCAAAACAAATTTCATTATTGCGCTTCTAGAAACATATTGACCATTGGACCACAAATTGTGGCATAAAGTGGAGGCGCTGGGCCATTGTTCCCGTACAATCTGCATGGGTTTCATTGTCCAGCCGCCTAAGTTCTCCTGGCTGGCCGCCCTACATCATTTTTCCCAGGATTACCTCCTCGGTCCCTGTGTGTGTGTGTGGGTTTTTTTTTTCTTGTCTTATTGTTACTTTTATCTGTAGTTTGCAGGACAATAAACATGAAATTTTTATGGTTTCATGATAGCTATGAATACCGGGATGACTTGGGACGGGAGAGTACGAGGAAGGAGAGGGAAGGAATAGGAGAGGGAGAGGAGGGGTGGCACAGGTTGCAGATGGCTATTAGGCAATTGTGAAAGTCCTCCTGGCTCTATCCCCCCCCTCTGTATCCCCCTCTATCCCACCCCCGTGACAAAGGGGAGCCACTATCGCCGCCTCTCGTAACTGTTTGGCCACACTGGCCTTGGTTTTATGATGATCGGTTAACACGAAATGAAACCGGTTGGGCTTGCCTGTACCTGGTGGCATCTGTCAGCGCCTCCCTGTCGACGATGTTGCTACTACTGCTGATTGCTTGACTGATTAATCATTCATAATACGTTTATACAAATCATCAGAGGTGTATCTGAGCTAAACAAGTGAACGGCCGTAAAATGGAAAGCTTCCGTTCATATAATTTTTGGGTTATCTTGGCATTTCTGAGAATACGTGTTCATTACAGGTATCACAACATTCAATGTCTTGTGCTCTCTCTCTCTCTCTTATTTCCCAATTATCAAGCTTTCGCACTGTTGGTTATTCTCCTATTCACCCGTCAAAGGGGGCCGGGGGGGGGGGGGCTTTAAATATGAGAATAAGGCTGACAAAATCCTTGAAGCAGGATGGGGGGGATCGAACCAGGGTTCTGGGCGGCCCTGAATAGTAACCTAACCAGCTCATCAAGGTAGTAATCTGGAGGTGAGGCGAGGTGAGGTAAAGCGAGGTGAGGTAAAGTGAGGTGAGGTAAAGTTAGGTGAGGTAAAGTTAGGTGAGGCAAGATTGGTCTCGATTTAGCACCAGACGAACACAAACTCAGTCAATTATCTGAATGACTTCAATATTTACGTTAGTTAGTCTTAATAAAATCAGGACGCAAATAAAGATATTGTTAACCAGTATAACTGTTCTTCTCTCTTATGGAGAATCAAACCAGTTATACAACAAATGAAAAATGAAAGAAATATAACCTAGGGAGAGACAGGACAATGCGATCAACAGACCAGACGACCGTAAGTTTGAAAAAATGCACAATAAGATAATTATTTGCAGATGCAAGGAGGAGGACAGAGGGCAGAGGACAGAGGGCAGAGGACAGAGGACAGACGACAGAGGACAGACGACAGAGGACAGACGACAGAGGACAGACGACAGAGGAGAGACGACAGAGGACAGACGACAGAGGACAGAGGACAGAGGACAGAGGATAGAGGACAGACGACAGAGGACAGACGACAGGCTAGATGACAACATCCTTCTCCTCTGCAGCCGGCAATATTGCAACACAGTATCAGCGAGCATCTAAACATGATAACACTGATGATCTACCAAATACGTGGATAACACTATCTCCTTGCACTCTACTCACCTATATACCTCCTGGAAGGACCTTCAAACACTCAAAATTGCAGATATTTTCCACCTTATCAATATTTAAAGGAGAGTCCTACAAGGGGCAGAGTTTAGCTTATGCCATATTTAAAGAGAGTTCAGCAGAGGCAGAAGTTTGTCCCTGCTCAGTACTCACACCTGTGCTCAGGCAGGGCACCAGACGCACCACAAGCTCCATACCTGCAAGGAAAAAGAACCGCTGAATTAATTAACTGCTCTTGCATATATTTTTTTTAGAAGAAATAAAGGCGTTAACACAGTTATTATTTCCCCGGTTCCCCCCATTAGATTCCCATCCTCGGTGACGAGAGTTCGATCCCCCGATGGCCCTCATGCGGTTGATTATCGTTCCTCCCTCTCCAGGACTTAGGGAACGTGTCTTCGTGTATCTTTCAAGTGTCATGTAGTCATATTGGTTTCTAATGTCCTCTCGTTGTAATTATCTTACCTTACCTAATCCCACATTCGTCCTTGTCTCCCCCCAGAGCACTGTCTACTATTCCCTTCTTCTACTATGCTTCTTTAGTGTTTGCATTCTTTCCCTTTCACTCTATTTGTTGTTCTGCTTTTATGCTACTTGAAGACAATATTCACTCTCTCTGTCTCTCTCTCTGTCTGTCTCTCTCTCTCAACAGAGGCAGAGTTAGAGTCTCTCTCTCTCTCTCTCTCTCTCTCTCTCTGTTGCCATCTCAATATGTTCTCCTCTGAGGAATAATGCTGTTGCTGATTTCATATATTTTATTCCCAATCCTTCGAATTTCCATCATATTTCCTTACCGATTCCACCTCTTTCTTGCCCCCTTCCATCCTATCTTACCTCCTTTCCATCCACGACATTACACACACCTGCCTCCTTACACTTTCCTCCTAATTCCTCCCCCTTCTTCCTCTCCTCTTGAGGAAGTAAGGAAGGACTCTTTTCCTGACCTAATGACCCTTCTCAAACCCTCCTCTCCTTACTAGCCTTTCCTCTTGCTCTCTTCTTATTACCTCTTCCCCCCCCCCCCCTGAATATTTTTGTTACTCTCTTATCTCCTCCTTCCTTCTGCCTCTTCCCTCCTTCCTCTCCCGTCCCCCACAGCGCCTGGGCCCCGGCGGACACAGGGACCAAACAGCCAGTATAAGCCCCACATGTCACGCCCGCATCTGAAACAAAAGATATTAAAAGAGGTGCTCGCCATACATCAGAGAGTGTGCTGACCAAGCTCTTCCAGCCAACCCGGGCCTCCGGGACGAGGGAGGGGGTGCAGACACGAGAGAGAGAGAGAGAGAGAGAGAGAGAGAGAGAGAGAGAGAGAGAGAGAGAGAGAGAGAGAGAGAGAGAGAGAGAGAGAGTAGAAGCGAAAGAATGGGGGAGAGGAGGGGGGAGAGGGGGAGAGTGTTGCAGCGAAGTGGGAAATGCAAGAGAGCAACGTAGAGTATTGAAGTGGCGCCGACTAAATAGGATTACTGAAGGAGGGGGTAGAGGAGGCGAATTTGACGAGAGAATGTGGCACACAATATAAATAGTCAGAGGCTTTGGAAAGAGGAAGTGAAAGTGGAGAAAGAGGAGATGCAGAAGTAGCAGGAACAGAAGGAGCAGAAGGAGGAGAATGAGCAAAGAGGTGAATATATGAAGGAGTGCAAGAGAAGTATAGAGAGGAAGCACAAATAATGATGAAAAAAAATTGAGGGAAAAATGAGACTAAAGTAGGAAAAGATGAGGGAAAACAGAGAGATAGAGAGAGAGAGAGAGAGAGAGAGAGAGAGAGAGAGAGAGAGAGAGAGAGAGAGAGAGAGAGAGAGAGAGAGAGAGAGAGAGAGGGGGGGGGAGGCAAGCAACTCTATAGTGTAAAACAAAATATGAAAGTTTTACAAAAGGTAAGAGAAAGATAAGGGAAAAAATAAAATAAGGGAAACACAGATAAGCCAAGAGTAAAAATGAAGTGAAAACAAAGAATGAGAAAAAAATAATAAAGATGATGAACCAATAAGAGAACCAGATGAAGAAATGAACTAGACACAAAATGTGATAAATAAAGAATTCCAGATGTTTGGGGGGATGTGAGGCGAAGTACCACCCCACATGGTTATGCTGCCCATGTGGGGTACCTTACACTTCAGTAAAGGGGGTTATGGTGACTTTTGGGGCACCTTGAGGTTACCTTGAGGTGATTCCGGGGCTCAGCGACCCCGCGGCCCGGTCGTCGACCAGGCCTCCTCGTTGCTGGACTGGTCAACTAGGCAACCAGGCACACACACACACACACACACACACACACACACACACACACACACACACACACACACACACACACACACACACACACAAACACACGGTTACCAACACACCCGACGTTACCAACATTTCGACACCACCACCACAAGTCCCCTACACCCCCCCTACACCACACCTCCCCTACACCACACCTCCCCTACACCACACCCCCCTACACCACACCCTCCCCTACACCCGCGATGTAGGCCATAGACACATAACAAGAGTAACTGGGTGTAGCCGGGACTGACGACAGATGGAAAAAACACGGAGTTATGGCCGGCAGGAAAAAAAAATATATATAGAGAGAGAAGTTGGGGACAAAATATATAATTTACAGAAAGCTCAAACTTGTTTAAACAAAAAATGAAATGGTCATAAATTGGCAGCCATTCTTGGTGCACTGGTAACTGTGGTCGGGGTATGAAGGCTGTCAGTCAGCACTGGCAACTGTGATCACAGATGTAAGACAGGGCAGTTCTGTTGTAGTAGTAGTTGTTGTAGTAGTTGTTGTAGTAGTTGTTGTAGTAGTTGTTGTAGTAGTAGTTGTTGTAGTAGTTGTTGTAGTAGTTGTTGTAGTAGTAGTTGTTGTAGTAGTTGTTGTAGTAGTTGTTGTAGTAGTTGTTGTAGTAGTTGTTGTAGTAGTTGTAGTAGTAGTTGTAGTAGTAGTTGTTGTAGTAGTTGTTGTAGTAGTTGTTGTAGTAGTTGTTGTAGTAGTTGTTGTAGTAGTTGTAGTAGTAGTTGTTGTAGTAGTTGTTGTAGTAGTTGTTGTAGTAGTTGTTGTAGTAGTTGTAGTAGTAGTTGTTGTAGTAGTTGTTGTAGTAGTTGTTGTAGTAGTTGTTGTAGTAGTTGTTGTAGTTGTTGTAGTAGTTGTTGTAGTAGTTGTTGTAGTAGTTGTTGTAGTAGTTGTTGTAGTAGTTGTTGTAGTTGTTGTAGTAGTTGTTGTAGTAGTTGTTGTAGTAGTTGTAGTAGTTGTTGTAGTAGTTGTTGTTGTAGTAGTTGTTGTAGTAGTTGTTGTAGTAGTTGTAGTAGTTGTTGTAGTAGTTGTTGTAGTAGTTGTAGTAGTTGTTGTAGTAGTTGTTGTTGTAGTAGTTGTTGTAGTAGTTGTTGTAGTAGTTGTAGTAGTTGTTGTAGTAGTTGTAGTAGTTGTTGTAGTAGTTCTGGTAACAGTGTTGGGTTACAACAATAAAGTTAAGAGTAAACATTATTATTTGAAGGTTTATTATTTAAAAGCTGGTAGAGATGGTGACAATATATGTTATCTCTCTATAGCATTAACCCAATCACTTGGGCTGGACGGTAGAGCGACGGTCTCGCTTCATGCAGGTCAGCGTTCAATCCCCGATCATCCAAGTGGTTGGGCACCATTCCTTCCCCCGCCCCCGTCCCATCCCAAATCCTTATCCTGACCCCTTCCCAGTGTTATATAGTCGTAATGGTTTGGCGCTTTCCCCCCTGATAGTTCCCTTCCCTTCCCTAACATTATCTCCTGTGTGTACCCTCATTCAAATAGCTCGCCCATGAAACAACTTCCTACACCAATGAGAAGAGTAAGTGATAATGAGCAGAAGAATGTGAGCTTCAAGGTAATGTACATACACATAGATAGGATTACAAGTAAAACAAGCAAACTTGTGGAAAAGTCACAAGTCGAAAACTCAGATGTAATTGCACTCACAGAAACAAAACTGTCAGGCACATAAATGCAGTGTTTCTGCAGGAGTGATATGTAGTAAGGAAAGAGAGGAAATGAAGGAGGAGGAGGAGAAGGCTCTGCCAATAAAGAAGAACTGGAGTTTCGAAGAGATGGGTATTCTGGGGGATGAATTGTTCAGAGACAACGAAATGGATTTTATGACAATGGGAGAATCAAAGATAATATTAGTAGCAATCCCCAGTGAATGACAGAAGACCCAGACAGGAGTCTGATATAAACATGGCAACCATTAGTCAATTAATATAGAGCAGCTTCTCTTGACTGCAGGAATGGGCCAAGATTCTTACTCACTGGAGATTTGAACCTTGGAAACAAAGATTGGAAGAACAGGGAACAATTTGGAGGAACAAATACATGGGATATTGGGAGTGGTCTGTGGATCACTTGGTCAATTGAGAGCTTGGTTCAACAGGCTGTTGCTGCAGGCTGCTCCAAACAACAGTCTGTTAGACCAAGCTCTCACAAGTCAACCCTGCCCCTCCAGATTTCATAAACAGTTTCAAATGTAGATATGATAAAGCTCAATAGGCTCAGGAACTTGTACTCCAATTGATTGACAGTTGAGAGGCGGGACCAAAGAGCCGTAGCTCAACCCGTAAGTACTAAACGAGTACTTCTCTTGCTGGAAGCTCAGCCACTTGTTACAAATCCTCTAACATACCCTCGTCATTTGCTTGTTACTTTTACTTGTTATCGTCATTTGCTTGTTACTTTTACTTGTTATCGTCATTTGCTTGTTACTTTTACTTGTTATCGTCATTTGCTTGTTACTTTTACTTGTTATCGTCATTTGCTTGTTACTTTTACTTGTTATCGTCATTTGCTTGTTACTTCATCGTTTCATTTTGTTAACTTTTTCCGTAATTGGTTTCCCTGTTTTTGCTGTTCTATCACGTGCTACATGTACGTGTTCGCATATCTTAGGCTCCCATTTTACTGTTGGGTGAACAGAGGCTACAGTTAAAGATTGGCGCCCAGTCAATCCTCCCCGGCCTGGATACGAACCCAGGACTAAGCGCTCGCGGAACGCCAGGCGAGTGTCTTACCACTTTACCACGGGGACTGCAGATTACTGTACTCACCTATTTGTGCTTGCAGTATCGAGCCCTGACTCTTGGATCCCGCCTTTCGAGCCATCGGCTACACACACCCACACCCACACACACACACACACACACACACACACACACACACACACACACACACACACACACACACACACACACATACACACACACACCCACATACACACACACACACACACACCCACATACACACACACACACACACCCACATACACACCCACACACACACACACATACACACACACACACACACACACACACACACACACACACACACACACACACACACACACACACACCCACATACACACACACACACACATACACACACACACACACACACACACCCACACACACACACACACACACATACACACACACACACACACACACACACACACACACACACACACACACACACACACACACACACACACCCTGCACCAACAGAAACAATCTCGGGACGCACTCTCTCTATTCCCCCGTTATTTTGCGTGTATCAGCAAAGGTAATATCCGACGAAATCGCCCGTCGTAAATCGAGCTTGCGTCCCGGATTCGAGCGGCACAACTGACCATTCCGGACATCCGCCACCCGACCCGAGTCCGTCTCTTGCACGACCCCGGTTTATGAACCATCCGCCCAAGTTGTGGCTGAGACTCTCTCTCTCTCTCTCTCTCTCTCTCTCTCTCTCTCTCTCTCTCTCTCTCTCTCTCTCTCTCTCTCTCTCTCTGTCTCTCTCTCTCTCTCTCTCTGTCTCTCTCTTTCTCTCTCTCTCTCTCTCTGTCTCTCTCTCTCTCTCTCTCTCTCTCTCTCTCTCTCTCTCTCTCTCTCTCTCTCTCTCTCTCCCTCTCTCTCTGTCTCTCTCTCTCTCTCTCTCTCTCTCTCTCTCTCTCTCTCTCCCTCTCTCTCTGTCTGATTAAGTCTTCCGTAACTCTCTCTCTAGTCGTCATTTCACCTTCCTAACATATGTATATATTATATATTTACACACACACATTATGTATATATATATATATATCGTACCTAATAGCCAGAATGCACTTCTCAGCCTACTATGCAAGGCCTGATTTGCCTATTAAGCCAAGTTTTCCTGAATTAATATATTTTTTCTAATTTTTTTCTTATGAAATGATAAAGCCATCCATTTCATTATGTATGAGGTCAATTTTTTTTATTTGAATTAAAATTAAAGTAGATATATGACCGAACCTAACCAACCCTACCTAACCTAACCTAACCTATCTTTAGAGGTTAGGTTAGGTTAGGTAGCCGAAAAAGTTAGGTTAGGTTAGGTAGGTTAGGTAGTTGAAAAAACATTAATTCATGAAAACTTGGCTTATTAGGCAAATCGGGCCTTGCATAGTAGGCTGAGAAGTGCGTTCTGGCTACTAGGTACGACATATATATATATATATATATATATATATATATATATATATATATATATATATATATATATATATATATGTTACATAATACTGACGCCTTACGAAATGTATCAATATTGAAGTACGCAGAAACATATTGCGCCAAGCTGACTGCAGTTGAGAAATTAAGAAATTAATTAAGAAAATATAATACAGGACGCTCTCAGGATTCCAAGTGATCATAGGGAACACGATCGTGTAAATTTATTAAAAGAGAATGTCTGCCTGTCTGTCTGTACGAGGTTGGAGACCAGATGCTCGTGGCTAGTCTCACCCAGCTTTTCCGGAAGATTGGGATGAGATGGGAGACAGTGGTGGTTGTTGTGGGGGGGGGGGTGAAAGGAAGGGAGAGGTGGGAGGGGAAAGTGGAAGGGTGTAACCTATCCTCCAAATTGACAGTACGGTTTTAATACAGTGTAATAAGTACATTTTCTTCCAGTCACGGGTCCCAAAATAATCACGCGCCTTTGTTTAAACTTCGCCTTCCAGGTCTCGTCACAGAACTGAATGAAATTAAGAAAACCACAAGTTGAAAGGTGCTCCCGGTAGGAACGGACATTGATTTAACCAACACTAAATGCTGTTCAACAGGAAGTGTCGCTAAACAGGAAGTGTCGCTAAACAGGAAGTGTCGCTAAGCAGGAAGTGTTGCTAAACAGGAAGTGTCGCTAAACAGGAAGTGTTGCTAAACAGGAAGTGTCGCTAAACAGGAAGTGTCGCTAAACAGGAAGTGTCGCTAAACAGGAAGTGTCGCTAAACAGGAAGTGTTGTTCAACAGGACGTGACGCGGAACAGCGCACAATATTCAAAAGATGTCCAGCAGGTTTAACAACGCATAAAACCCCTGGAAAGACGTCGATGACAATTTTATAGAGCGCGCCACCTGACGGGGGAAACAATAAAGGTGCTATAAAGAACCTGGTTGGGCGCTGTCTTTCCAAAACTGAGCCATATATCCCAGGGCAACAAGACCCCCTCCCCCCTTTCCCCCCCTGACCCCACCCCCACACCCTCTGAATAACACAAACGTGTTTGTCACATGTTCACTACTGGCCCTCCCCCCCTCCTCCCTGACTTCAGGACGGGATAGATGGGAATTGAACTCAGTCAACCAGTTAAGACACATACCCCCCAAGGCGTACATTACCTGTATAAGGGGTCATGACAGACGCGATTAGGCACTAATTACCAATAGAACAGAAACGAGGCAGAATACACATATGGATGGCGTCCACCTAGAATGATGTCTTCCGGTAAACACCGGAACGAATATGGAAATTACGAAACAATAATAATAAAAATAAACAGATGATCAAATGTCTTCAACTGAAACGCCACGAGATGGAGCCATGATAGGAAAAAAAGACCCCAGGGTGAAAATAAAACGTGTGTGTGTGTGTATGTGTGTGTGTGTGTGTGTGTGTGTGTGTGTGTGTGTGTGTGTGTGTGTGTGTGTGTGTGTGCAGGAGCCCAGTAGTTGGAGCACGAGATTATGGCACAATAAGGAAGATGAATTCTATGACGTGATGATTATCTTTGTCAATTCGAGAGACAAGGAATTAACAGGTAAATAATCCCCCACAAAACACCATCAAAAACCCAGGAATTAACAGGTAAATAATCCCCCACAACACCATCAAAAACCCAGGAATTAACAGGTAAATAATCCCCCACAACACATCAAAAACCCAGGAATTAACAGGTAAATAATCCCCCACAACACATCAAAAACCCAGGAATTAACAGGTAAATAATCCCCCACAAAACACCATCAAAAACCCAGGAATTAACAGGTAAATAATCCCCCACAACAAAAAAAAAACAGGAATTAACAGGTAAATAATCCCCCACAACACCATCAAAAACCCAGGAATTAACAGGTAAATAATCCCCCACAACACATCAAAAACCCAGGAATTAACAGGTAAATAATCCCCCACAACACATCAAAAACCCAGGAATTAACAGGTAAATAATCCCCCACAAAACACCATCAAAAACCCAGGAATTAACAGGTAAATAATCCCCCACAACACATCAAAAACCCAGGAATTAACAGGTAAATAATCCCCCACAACAAAAAAAAAACAGGAATTAACAGGTAAATAATCCCCCACAACACCATCAAAAACCCAGGAATTAACAGGTAAATAATCCCCCACAACACATCAAAAACCCAGGAATTAACAGGTAAATAATCCCCCACAACAAAAAAAAAAACAGGAATTAACAGGTAAATAATCCCCCACAAAACACCATCAAAAACCCAGGAATTAACAGGTAAATAATCCCCCACAACACATCAAAAACCCAGGAATTAACAGGTAAATAATTCCCCACAAAACACCATCAAAAACCCAGGAATTAACAGGTAAATAATCCCCCACAACACATCAAAAACCCAGGAATTAACAGGTAAATAATCCCCCACAACACATCAAAAACCCAGGAATTAACAGGTAAATAATCCCCCACAAAACACCATCAAAAACCCAGGAATTAACAGGTAAATAATCCCCCACAACACATAAAAAAAACAGGAATTAACAGGTAAATAATCCCCCACAACACATCAAAAACCCAGGAATTAACAGGTAAATAATCCCCCACAACACATCAAAAACCCAGGAATTAACAGGTAAATAATCCCCCACAACACAAAAAAAACAGGAATTAACAGGTAAATAATCCCACAAAACACCATCAAAAACCCAGGAATTAACAGGTAAATAATCCCCCACAACACCATCAAAAACCCAGGAATTAACAGGTAAATAATCCCCCACAACACATCAAAAACCCAGGAATTAACAGGTAAATAATCCCCCACAACACATCAAAAACCCAGGAATTAACAGGTAAATAATCCCCCACAAAACACCATCAAAAACCCAGGAATTAACAGGTAAATAATCCCCCACAACACAAAAAAAACAGGAATTAACAGGTAAATAATCCCCCACAAAACACCATCAAAAACCCAGGAATTAACAGGTAAATAATCCCCCACAACACACCAGCCAAAAGAGTTACGCCACAGGCTCCAGAACTAGAGAGCCTATAAACAAACAAGCCAGAATACCGATATAAAAACAAAAGAGAGTATGAAGCGCCGGGTGTCCGGTCCAATCCTCACTCGGCATCAAATATTGGGTCTCATTGTCATATTTATATCCCACTTTTGTTTCATCTCCCCCGAATATAAAACACACTCCCGGACGGGCCAATTGGAATATTGCTTCGCTTATACTTCGGGGGCAGAGAGGCGTATGCAGCCACGGCGGGAGAACACGACAGGGGAATAAGCCTTCGGAACCCCCTTTTTTTAGAGGCATTATTTTTCTTTTTTTACATAGTGCACAATCAGCACAATCCGAACACACGTAGGTTCCTTTCATGTGGCATAGAATAAGAACATGGAACTTAATGTTATGTGTGGTAGAGATTTTTACTAGGAAGAGGGACGAGGGGGGGAGGGAAGGTTGTTGGTGCTGGCTTGTTGCACGTCGGAGTGGAGCTTTTCTTGGGTTGCAACACTCTGGGTTTGTTAAGGTTCACGTCAAGGTTCACTCTTGGCAAGGTTCACGTCGTGTTCTCTACTCACGTATATCTATGTGATGAGGATACTTTGAAGGAAATTCGTAACTCTGAATTATCCGTTACTTGTCGCTTCTTAACTACGGTCATGTGGTGTGCCTGTGGGTGATGTCGAGAGTTCTGTTACTCAGACACCTCGAGTCAACTGCATGGCCCGGTGCATGCCTGATCAACGAGGCTGTTCTTGCTAACCGTCCGCAGACCCACACATCCATCACAGCCCTGCAGATCATGCAACTAAATCAATCATGCAATCATGAAAATCATCAAATTTTCTGTTTTAATGCTTCACCCCTTTTTTTCAGTGATAATTCTTGCCTTTACTGGTAGGAGAAGGTCGAAATGCACTCACCTAGTTGTGTACTCGGGGATTGAGCTTCGGCTCTTTGGACCCTGAAGTGTCGCGGACCTCTTTTTTGTTTGCACTTCCTGCCATATGTCTCATATGTGTTTATTGTAATATGTTACCTTCAGTGGGTTGTATAAGTGGATCTACTCCCCAACCTGGGGCCAAGCTTGACTCTTGACAACTTGCTCCAACAGGCTGTTGCTTGCGGAGGTCCGCAAGCTGTGTATATATCTGTGTGTGTATATATATATATATATATATATATATATATATATATATATATATATATATATATATATATATATATATATATATATATATATATTACACATATACACACACACAAATAGTAAATTATCAGTACATATAAGGGAGCCAGAGACCTCTAGCGGTCCTCCGCCACAATTCCCCTCACTAATACTAACACAACACACTATAACACCACCAGAAAAAAACAAGTCAAAAAACAAATGGGCCGCCGTGAGAGCGTTTAGCGTAAATCAGATCACTTTCCTCTTGTTTGGGGGATATGAGAACACGGCACTTTCCTGTTTGTTTTGGAGAACATGAAAACACGGCACTTTCTTGTTTGGGGGATATGAGAACACGGCACTTTCCTGTTTGAGGGGGCAAAAAGAGAGGACACTTTCCTGTTTGAGGGGGCAAAAAGAGAGGACACTTTCCTGTTTGAGGGGGCAAAAAGGGAGGACACTTTCCTGTTTGAGGGGGCAAAAAGAGAGGACACTTTCCTGTTTAAGGGGGCAAAAAGAGAGGACACTTTCCTGTTTAAGGGGGCAAAAAGAGAGGACACTTTCCTGTTTAAGGGGGCAAAAAGAGAGGACACTTTCCTGTTGTTTGTGGTGGAGAATAAAAAAACAGGACAGTTTCCCGTTGTTTGAAGGGAAAAGCGATAAGAGGACATTTTCCTGTTGTCTGGAGGACAAAAACAGGATATTTTCCTGTTGTTTGGGGAAGTGAGGACACGAAAACAGAACACTCCTTTTGTTTGGCGGGACACTAAAACCGGACATTTTCCTGTTGTTTTTAGGGGAATAAAAGCAGGATATTTTCCCGTTGCTTGGAGGGGGGGGGGGACACGAAAACAGGACAAACAGTCCCCACACACCGTCCTATATATATATATATATATATATATATATATATATATATATATATATATATATATATATATATATATATATATATATATATATATATATATATATATATATATATATATATATGACAATGTCAGACCACGGAGGAAAATGAAACAGAAATTTCCTTAAGTACTTTCGTATATTAAATACATCTTCAGAAGGATTTCTGTTTCATTTTCCTCCGTGGTCTGACATTGTCACATTTTTAATCACGTGTTTATTTTCGTGATATACACACACACATATATATATATATATATATATATATATATATATATATATATATATATATATATATATATATATATATATATATATATATAGATCAATTACGACTCCTCCTCCTCCTCCATCACCCTACCCATCCTTGCTTTTATTGTCTTTAAGATATAGATAACCTTCCCTACCCCATCACTACCTTCCCTACCCTCCATCAGCTCCCTCCCTACCATCACACCTCCTTACCTAACATCACCACGTTCCCTGCGCCAGGGAAACTTGGAGTTCCATTTTGACCAGACCACACACTAGAAGGTGAAGCGACGACGACGTTTCGGTCCGTCCTGGACCCTTCTCAAGTCGACTTGAGAATGGTCCAGGACGGACCGAAACGTCGTCGTTCGTCCCTTCACCTTCTAGTGTGTGGTCTGGTCAACCTAATTTAGCCACGTTATTGTGACTCATCGCCTGCATGTGGAGTTCCATCTTCTAGGGCAGACATCAAGCGTTGTTGCCTTGAAGATAACATATTAAGACAACATATTAATAATAATAGACTTTCTCACAGGACTGGAGCTGATCTCCATAACGCGCAATAAGACTCACCACCACCAACTTGGGCCGCTGAAAACTGTACTATAATGTCTCTGTTTTTATGACGGAAAATAAACTTTTAAAATATTTGTTGGGTTTCTTTTGTTTGTTTACAAAAATTTGTAAACAAAAACAAACAAATATTGTGTGCGTGCAAGCCACAACAGTCGCGTAACTCCGAGGTTCCTATTTACTGGAAAATATATTCCCGACGGCGCTCTCTTTTGATAATTGTCAATTACCGCCGGGTGAATAGCGGCATAAGGTGCAAGGAAACGCGCCCAAACATCTAACCCTACCCAGGAATCGAACCCGGGGCCCAATACGTCGTGAGCCGACCACACTAACTACTTGGATTTGGGTCAAATCAGGTTTATTTCCGTAATTTGCGGAAGAGCGTCGCTTCTTGCAGGTCCGTGTTCGATCCCCCGATGATACCAGTGGCTGTTCACTGTACGTTCCCTCCGCCCTGTCTCAGCTCCTGGTCCCCATGCACCTTCAGAGTGCTGTATAGTCATACTGGCTTAGCATTTTCTGCTGATACTTACCTTACTTCTCCTTTCCAATAATACTTTGCAGGGTGACCCCAAAGGTGTAAGGTGTGATCATTCCTATGTATTATCGACCCATTCCTGAATAAATTGATAAGTATGAGCAATTCAAGAGAATTTACCTAATTTACATTTAGTTTAATTTTTTCATTCGTTTGTAAAATTCATTTTATTCTTTAGTTGCTATTTTCCCCTTTCTTATCTTTCCCTCTTCTACCTCCTCCCTTTTCACTTGACGCTTAAGGCGCTCGGGGGCCAATCTTTTCCTCCCCCGATCGTCGAAGTGCAAATAAATGGTGTTTACAAATATGTGAGGAAAAACACGGGCAGGAGCGCCATCTATATCGCGCAACATCAATTCCTGTCCACTCCGTCCAGATTTAGAGCCAAACAATGGAGGTCCAGCCAAAAGACTGCTAGGAGGAGAGGGGGTAGTCGCCCCCCCTCTCTCTCTCTCTCTCAGGAGAGGGGGCGACTACCCCCTCTCTCTCTCAGGAGAGAGAGGGGGAGCAGGAGCTGCCACGTATGGGCCAATAGGCCTTCTGCAGTTACCTTTGTTCTTATGTTCTCTCTCTCTCTCTCTCTCTCTCTCTCTCTCTCTCTCTCTCTCTCTCTCTCTCTCTCTCTCTCTCTCTCTCTCTCTCTCTCTCTCTCTCTCTCTCTCTCTCCTCCAACCACTTGGGCTGGATGGTAGAGCGACGGTCTCGCTGCATGCAGGTCTGCGTTCAATCCCCGACCGTCCAAGTGGTTGGGGCACCATTCCTTCCGAACCCCCGTTACATCCCAAATCCTTATCCTGACCCCTTCCAAGTGCTATATAGTCGTAATGGCTTGGCGCTTTCCCCCTGATAGTTCAATTCTATTCTCTCTCTCTCTAGCATTTTGCCGTTCCGGTTTTTATTTTTGTGTTCGATGTTTTTCATCGAACACAAATGAAACACATTTGTTTTTCTATTACCTTTGCTAAATTCCCTGTGTTTTGTTTTGTGTTTAATAGGCTTCTTTTGTTTTATCTTTGGCAAAGGTGTTTTTTGCTGCTTTTTACCGTTTTTTGTAAACCCGTTCCCGAAGTAGCGTCGACACACATTGTTTTTTGACTACTGATCTATAGACAGTGTTATTTTGCTGGCCTATATTCCCAGTTTGTTAATGTAAAGTGACATTACTGGCACCCCGACCTGGCTGTGGTGGATATGTGGGCCTGCGGGCCGCTCCAAGCAACAGCCTGTTGGACCAAGTTATCACAAGTCATCAGGCCTAGCAACAGCCTGGTGGACCAAACTCTCTCAAGTCGAGCCTGGCCTCGGGCCGGGCTTGGGGAGTAGAAGAATTCCCAGAACCCCATCAACCAGGTATCAAGCCTGGTACTTGGGGGAGGGGGAGGGGGAGTAGATCTCTTGTAACCTACTCCAGATGTAGTTCTGGTACACTCTTGTATACTCACCTAGTTGTGCTTGCGTGGGTTGAGCTCTGGCTCTTGGGTCCTGGATGAGTCCCTACCTTTCTATACTGTAGGGAATGCCATTGGTGTTGCTTCTCCTTCAATAAGCAGGTTCCCACGCGAGGTGATGTGAAGCAGACCCCCCCCCTCCCCCCCCCAACCATCGTCCGACATACATACGACGCAATACCCGACGTTGCTGCGACGCAAAACTGACGTAGACTTGACTATTAAGGACTATATAAATGTCTATGCTTTTGTATATCAGCTTAGTGTACCTTTGTCCGTGGTGTCAAGCGTGTGTGTATATATATATATATATATATATATATATATATATATATATGCGAACAAGCCTGAATGGTCCCCAGGACAATATGCAACTGAAAACTCACACCCCAGAAGTGACTCGAACCCATACTCCCAGATGCCACGCAACTGGTATGTACAAGACGCCTTAATCCACTTGACCATCACGACCGGACATAATGAGGTGATAGCCGAGGCTATTTGAACCACCCCACCGCCGGCACTCGGATAGTAATCTTGGGCATAGCATTTTACCAAATCACCTCATTCTTTGGGGCACACGTGAGGAACACAAATGCGAACAAGCCTGAATGGTCCCCAGGACAATATGCAACTGAAAACTCACACCCCAGAAGTGACTCGAACCCATACTCCCAGATGCCACGCAACTGGTATGTACAAGACGCCTTAATCCACTTGACCATCACGACCGGACATAATGAGGTGATAGCCGAGGCTATTTGAACCACCCCACCGCCGGCACTCGGATAGTAATCTTGGGCATAGCATTTTACCAAATCACCTCATTCTTTGGGGCACACGTGAGGAACACAAATGCGAACAAGCCTGAATGGTCCCCAGGACAATATGCAACTGAAAAACTGAAAAACCAGTTGCGTGGCATCTGGGAGTATGGGTTCGAGTCACTTCTGGGGTGTGAGTTTTCAGTTATATATATATATATATATATATATATATATATATATATATATATATATATATATATATATATATACATATATATAATTTGCTCTCTACGTGTGTTCTTTTTTGGTGTAAATTGTTGAGAAAATGGAGGCAGGGAGACTTGACTTCGATGTAAACAACGGCTCAAGATTACCCCAATATAGACCTTACACACAAGACGTATATTTCTGGGGTCCGGCCATATCCTCAGTCTCTCTCTCTTTCTCTCTCTCTCTGTCTCTCTCTCTCTCTCTCTGTCTCTCTCTCTCTGTCTCTCTCTCTCTCTCTCTCTCTCTCTCTCTCTTCTCCTCTCACTACATACACCCCCCATGCACAAAGTCCTTAGCATTACCAGGTAACCGTTTAAATGGTATCAAGAGCGTATGGCAATAAATACAGTTTAATAAACAAAAAAGTTGGTATTTTTTTTTAATACCAACGTTTAATAAAAATTTGGTACAAGAAAAACGTTAAAAATAATAATACCAAGACTACAGCACTCGTAAACACTTTCTGGGGGGGGGAGAGGGGGGAGAAACCCCACACCCCCCCCCCCCCAACCACATTAATCTACACCTCTGTTGAACTAGTTGTTGTCCCCCGTCAAGAGAGGCAGGGAGGGTTTGCAGGGAGAGGGGTGGACGGAACAGGGAGAAAGAGGGAGAGAGAGTGTGTGTGTGGGATGGGGGAAGAGAGGAAGGCGCTGGGAGGGGGTAGGGAAAGAGGATGGGGGGAGGGGGGATGGAGGGGATGGGTGGAGCCGGTGGGGTGGGCTTCTATTTTTCACTGCACTTTGAGGACACACCATCAAAGCTTGTTTATCGGGTGTGGGGGTGTGGGGGTGTGGGGGTGTGGGGACGGGGGGGGGGGCAACCTCATCGATTGGCAAAAAAAAAGGACTGGGGGAAAAGGGAAAAAAGGACTGGGGAGTAGGGGAAAAGGACTGGGGAGGAGGGGAAAAGGACTGGGGAGGAGGGGAAAAAAGACTATGGAAAAGGGGGGGAAGAACTGGGAGAGGGGGGGGAAAGGACTGGGGAAGAGGGGGGGGGAAAGGAATGGGGAAGAGGGGGAAAGGAGTAGGGGGAGAGAGTGAGGGGGGGGGGAAGAACTCGACGTGTTCGGATGCCTCGGGGGGGGGGGGGTCTGGGGAGTTTTTCAGATTCGATAATGCCGCGGATCTGTTTACATGACTCAGCATCATTCATCCCCCCAGCCGCCACGACCAATTCTCCCATGCCTGGATGCTGCCGGGTTTATGCCCGACTCTCGCTGCTCAAACGATGCTATGAACATTTTCTCCAAAGATCCCCCCCCCCTCTCTCTCTCTCTCTCGGTTACAGCATCCAGCGGTGATTACAGAAGATACTGTAAGATTACTGGACTGAGGACAGTCTCCAGATCCTCAGTTCGAATCTGGTGCTTCTGACCCAGAATAAACAATACTTACCTATCAGTGCTGACTTATTAAGTGCCTACGGGAGAAGTTATCTTCTTGAGGTTATCTTGAGATGATTTAGGTGAGATCTAGCTCTGCATGTCAGGTTGTGTGGGGGGAAAACGGCGGAAATAAGAGGTTAGTTAATGCCTTTTGGACAACTCGGCTCTCCCCTACAAGAAAATGAACCCACCACCATGCCCATGTGGTAAATACTGGTACGGGCTAGACGGTAGAGCGACGGTCTCGCTTCATGCAGGTCGGCGTTCAATCCCAGACCGTCCAAGTGGTTGGCCACCATTCCTTCCCCCCCCCCCCCGTTCCTTCCAAATCCTTACTTTGGTCCCTTCCAAGTGCTATACAGTCGTAATGGCTTGGCGCTTTCTCCTAATAGTTCCACTTCCTTCCCCCTTTCCGAGCACTCTAAATTTCAGGCCACATTTCTAACTAGCAGGCCTGGCTAGAGACCGGGCCGCGAGGACCTTGATCCCCGGAAGCTTAGCTCTACGCGACTCCCGCCACATCCTTCAAGACATAAGTCTAAGATAAAATGACAAGCACAAAATCCTAACTATTTGTTTATTTCCAACCATATCCCGTTGTGTTATTCACGCTCCTCCCTTCCCTCTCCCTCTCTCTCTCTCCCACTCTCCCCCTCTTCCTTATTCACTCGTCATCTTCACCCGTCTTCGCGAATTCCTTCCGCTCCTCCTACATTTCAAGGAACTCGAATACGCTCTCTTCAACAATCTGCTATTCACCATTCATTCAGCATGTTCAAACCATCCCAGTACGCTCTCACCAATCTTGGGGTTCAGTGACTTTCCCACTAAACACATCTCCATTAAAGTTCCATTCCTTCCTCTGGTCTCCACAACACCATACATGTTTGTCAGATTATAAATTTTTTCCTCTTAAATCTTGATTTTTTTCACACCATCAAACATACAAATGAGTAAACTTTATTACTCCATAACAGTCCTTTTTCACACCTTAATAAGACTTTAAAAAAGCCTATATATCTTTATTTCACAATGACAAAAAAAGAACTGTTCCATCCGCATTCATCAAATGACATTATTCCGGTCACTCAGGCCTATACATAATAGATTTATGAGCCTCCTGAAAATCCTTACTTGGACATCCCCCGTGAATCAGAATTAAGGAATCAGGGGCGGGTTGGGAACTCAGGAGACGAGAAGGAGAACCAAACAGATGTCCCCTCAAAACTCCCTATCACTATCAAGGAGACCAAGACTGTACAACACTCGCCCCCTCTACACGTAAGGGGCATAACTACCCGGCCTCTCACGGGGTTCAAGAGAGAACTTGATAAACAACCCGTCCTCTTAAAAATAACGTCACTATTCGCTCGTATGCGCGCTATGGCCAAATTTGGACGTAATTTGAAATGAAATCGACTCACAAAAGTGACGTACTGTCCCGTTTTCTGTTTGAGTCGTCCGGCTTACTCGGAAAGGTTAGAAAAGGAAACTTTAAATTAACGTTTCTTATAACGTTTTGAAATTTTATGATAATTTCCTGCCCACCTAACCTATCAGGGGACCCTTAACTAACTGTTGTTGAAAAAAAAAAATCCCAAATTTATTTTCATTTTTTTTTCATTTTCAAATTACGTCCACTTTCGGCCATACGGGCAAACGGACAAAAGCGACGTTATTTTTAAGAGGACAGGTTGATAAACACCTCCTAAGGATTGGTGATAAATCAGGCAGTGATTCACACGTCAAAGGTCAGTGATAGCTTGTCCATCGCGCTCAATTCCTAGTTTCATGGACATCACTACTTCAGAGTCACTCCCAGAAAACAGAAACAAAATCAGAGTTGACCAGACCACACACTAGAAGGTGAAGGGACGACGACGTTTCGGTCCGTCCTGGACCATTCTCAATCGACTTGAGAATGGTCACACCGAAGCAGTCATATTCACCAAGTATATGTAATTGGTCAACTAGCACTCTTCTGACCCTTGGCCACTGGGTTCTGGACTCATTGACACTACCACACACTCTCAAGGTTGTCAGTTATCAAATTCAGCGCCTCAGTGTGGCGATCCAGAGAGAAAACTCCTGCTGTCTCCTTGGTTCATATCCTGGCAGTGAAGAGCTCCAAGACACTCACAACCTTTGAACAATCATTGTAATTACCAACTTTCAGGCAGTCCCCGTGGCGTAGTGGTAAGACACTCGCCTCGCACTTTGCGAGCGATTTGGCCTTGGTTTGTTTTCTGGCCGGGGAGGATTGACTGGGCGCCAATCCTTAACTGTAGCCTCTGTTCACCCAGCAGTGAATGGGTACCTGGTTGTTAAAACGATTTGGCGGGTCGTATTCCAGGGAAATTAAGATTAAGGACCTGCCCGAAACGCTATACGTGCTACTGGCTTTACAAGAATGTAAGAAATCCTAAATATATATATATAAAACGTGTCTATATCTATCTCCCTCCCTTCCCCCCCCCACCGCAGACACAGATAAGACACACACACACACAAGGTGTGTGGAAGGTCACACACACACACACACACACACACACACACACACACACACACACACACACACACACACACCATCGTCCTACGCTATGTAAACAACTCTCTTCTTCACTCATGACACAAGCTGCCTCAGTAATCATCGTCAACGCTCTCCCGGCCTCATTCCTCACAGCACCACACACCTCCACATCACACAGACCCCCACAGACCGACCCACTCCCCCACAGCACAAACAACTGAACAGCTAAATAACATAAATAACATTCCCTGTTCACCCTTCACTTCTCCCCCGCCCTCACTCCCTCTTTCCCCCGCCATGAAGGAAAAGCGAGAAACTTCCCACCACCCCCACGAGCGCCGGGTTCCAGGCTATGATTGCGCCGGTCAGTCCTGGAAATCCTTCTGGAGTCCCTGGATGGCCATTCGTCTGGAGGCGGCCGCGCATTTTTCACTGGTCACGTGATCGGGTCCAGTAATTGCTTACTTTCAAAGCGGTGGCAGGCGCCATTTTTAATATCGCCAATTTTGTCCGGGGTGTCGACAGTGGGACCCTGGCGGGCACACTCACACATTTTGAGTTCCTTTGTTGTTTGTTGGGTGGGGGGAGGGAGCGGGGGGGGGGAGGAGAAGGAAGGGGGGGGGGTTAAGAGTAGTGAGAGGAGAAGGAGAAGAGAGTTAGGAAAGCAGAGGCACATTGTTGGGTGGTGTTTCCTTTTCCAGCTGTGTTTTCTCCTCCTCCTCATCCTGATTTCCTTAAAGTCAAACACACTCAGAAACAGAAATTCCCTCTCAACCTCTGATTCCTTAAAGACTTTTCTGATTCATGCCTCTTGAAAGAACTTCAGGGTTATTGTCATTAATTTCTTTGGAGTTGAGACTTGCGCAGCTTCCCCCCCCCCCTTGGGCCCATTATGTTCAGTGCTCTCTGAACAACCCTTCCATCCCCCTCCCAATGTCCTCAGTTCATTCCTTCTTTAATCTTAATATTTAAACGACTCTCGCATCCTTTTTACTATCAAGGGTAAATACTGGTGATCAGTTTTCCTTCGGGCAAACACTCTCAAACATGTTCAAAGATTCTGAACCCATTATGGAGTGTGGAACCCGAGGCTGACACCTTAGGGCGCTTGGGCACGTCTCGGGGAGTCTTGGGCACGTCTCGGGGAGTCTTGGGCACGTCTCGGGGAGTCTTGGGCACGTCTCGGGGAGGCTTAGGCACGTGTCGGAATCTTGGGCACGTCTCGGAGTCTTGGGCACGTCTCGGGGAGGCTTGGGCACGTCTCGGGGAGGCTTGGGCACGTCTCGGGGAGGCTTGGGCACGTCTCGGAGAGTCTTGGGCACGTCTCGGGGAAGCTTGAGCACGTCTCGGGGAAGCTTGGGCACGTCTCGGAGAGTCTTGGGCATGTCTCGGGGAGTCTTGGGCACGTCTCGGAATCTTGGGCACGTCTCGGAGAGTCTTGGGCACGTCTCGGAGAGTCTTAGGCACGTCTCGGAGAGTCTTGGGCACGTCTCGGAGAGTCTTGGGCACGTCTCGGAGAGTCTTGGGCACGTCTCGGAGAGTCTTGGGTACGTCTATGAGAGTCTTGGGCACGTCTATGAGAGTCTTGGGCCCGTCTCGGAGAGTCTTGGGCACGTCTCGGAGAGTCTTGGGCACGTCTCGGAGAGTCTTGGGCACGTCTCTGAGAGTCTTGGGCACGTCTTGGGCCTCACACCTGGCGTGGTCCAGGAGGCCTGATTAGAAAAATTTCCGTTCTGTTGTCTTCTGATCCTCGCGTTCATTTCCGGGTAATTCCTTGTGACTGGTGTCTATAGATTCTTAAAGACAGAGATTCCAATGCTAAAAGTCTTTTTCTTCCTTGGGGGTTCGGTACGTCAGTGCCTCTCGGATCATTTGAACAGCGATTAAATCCTACAGACTTTATCGTTGTGTTATTGTTGTCGGGATTCGTTCCAATCAGTTTCACTGTCGCCAATCTGGAGGGATTTTTTGAGTTCGATAGTAAAACGACTCCAAGTCTGTAGTCGCAAACAAGAATGAATACACAATGTCTACCCGAATTGGGTTCTTGAATCAGCTATTAGGGGGTTCTTGGGTCAGCTATTAGGGGGGTTCTTGGGTCAGCTATTAGGGGTGTTCTTGGGTCAGCTATTAGGGGGTTGTGAAGGAATGGGTGAGGGTGGGTATACTCACCTAGTTGTGGTTGCGGGGGTTGAGCTCTGGCTCTTTGGTCCCGCCTCTCAACTGTCAATCAACTGGTGAACACGGGTGCCACAGAACAACACATGACTGCACCTTGAGTGTTCTGGTCTATAAACACGTTTATCATTTGTTCAAGAGTTCTAGCTCGGTCGATCCCTTGATATTAGTATTATTTTGTGTCTTACCAGATCATCTGCTTATTGCTGTTGGTAAGTTGCAAAGCGAATTCTTTAGCTGCTATAGAGAATGTGTGTGAGTATTTGGCCCATGTCGAGAGAGTTAGGGGCATTATTTGGCCCATGTCGAGAGAGTTAGGGACACTATTTGGCCCATGTCGAGAGAGTTAGGGACACTATTTGGCCCATGTCGAGAGAGTTAGGGACACTATTTGGCCCATGTCGAGAGAGTTAGGGACACTATTTGGCCCATGTTGAGAGAGTTAGGGACACTATTTGGCCCATGTCGAGAGAGTTAGGGACACTATTTGGCCCATGTCGAGAGAGTTAGAGGGGGGGGGGGGTAGAAATAGCCTAAGGTAATCTATCCCTTTGAGATGTATTTCTTTAATGTCTCAATAAACATACTTGAACTTGAACTTAAGAGAGTTAGAGACACTATTTGGCCCATATCGAGACAGTTAGAGGACACTATTAGGCCCATATCGGGACAGTTAGAGGACACTATTTGACCTATATCGAAGGGGTTAAGACACCCTCCCAGCATCTATAAGACAAGCTCCACACCTCCTCAATATCGACCCAAATCACCGCTCTATTGTGGGGCAAAATATCTGTCCATTATCCACCTGTCAAGTGATTGTTTCATTGTTGGGACATATTTACCGACCCGTCAAGCAGCAGCAGCAGCAGCAAGCGTTGACATTGTCATTATCGATTACAATCGTACCACCCAGCTGACAGGTAATTATCGCCTGATTATCAGTGGCAAATGGTAGGGTAATTTGCCGCTCGCTGGCATGGATTGTTCATTGCCTACCGTCCGTAATTGTTCAGTAAGGTTAAGTAAAGCTGTGGATTGTTCACGGCGTCGAGGTTGTTCAGTTGTTGGTTAAATGACTACGCTTTGGCAGATTCCTTGGGGGGGGGGGATGGACAGTAACCACTAACCAACAGATGGACAGTAACCACTAACCAACAGATGGACAGTAACCACTAACCAACAGATGGACAGTAATTACTAACCAACAGATGGACAGTAATTACTAACCAACAGATGGACAGTAACCACTAACCAACAGATGGACAGTAATTACTAACCAACAGATGGACAGTAACCACTAACCAACAGATGGACAGTAATTACTAAGCAACAGATGGACAGTAACCAACTAACCAACAGATGGACAGTAACCCACTAACCAACAGATGGACAGTAACCCACTAACCAACAGATGGACAGTACCAACTAACCAACAGATGGACAGTAACCCACTAACCAACAGATGGACAGTAACCCACTAACCAACAGATGGACAGTAACCCACTAACCAACAGATGGACAGTAACCCACTAACCAACAGATGGACAGTAACCCACTAACCAACAGATGGACAGTACCAACTAACCAACAGATAAACAGTAACCCACTAACCAACAGATGGACAGTAACCCACTAACCAACAGATGGACAGTAACCCACTAACCAACAGATGGACAGTACCAACTAACCAACAGATGGACAGTAACCCACTAACCAACAGATGGACAGTAATTACTAACCAACAGATGGACAGTAACCCACTAACCAACAGATGGACAGTAACCCACTAACCAACAGATGGACAGTACCAACTAACCAACAGATGGACACTAACCACGTCACCAAACACTGGCACTAACCAAGAGTGTCAGGGAGTGCCACCCCCCCAAACACACCGGGACAGTGCCAAAACAGTAACAGATCAACAGACTGTGTAATACAGTGCCAGCCGATCAGTGCCAGTCCCTGTAACAGTGCCGGCAGGTCTGAGTTCACTGTCGGCTGATCTTACTCAACACGGTGTTATTATATCTAGATTTTTTTAACTTTTTTGTGTAATTTCTTTCCTTGTGTTTCGTTCTTACTCGTGCATTGAGCCCGCTGTCAACTGCCTCACTGACCACTGCATTGTTCTCAGTTTATATATATATATATGTTGATGTAGGATAGGTTCCGCCCGCGCCCGCCCGCGCCGCCCACGCTAGCCCGCCCTCGCCCGCCCACGCCCGCCCACGGCCGCCCTGGTGTTAGAGAGCATACTCCCAGGCCGAGCAGGGGCAAGTTGAACCGTAATATAGTCGCCCGAGAATTAATATAGTGTATGTTCGGTGTATATCAGGGCGAGGTCTGCGGCGGCAATGACCGCTCGACCACCAACATTATACAACGGTATGACAATAAAGCACACACCACTGTCCTAATACACCCCTGCTACTTCTTGTCATAAATACACACACATATACGCGCGTGTATGCGCTACACCTCCCTCTCTCTGTGTCTGTCTCTGTCTCTCGCACACTTAGACTCGTAGAGAGGCAGATCTTTGCGATAATGTTATCACAATGCACTTTACACTTTCACATAGATGGAGCCAAACATCACACAAGACGGAGCTCACGTGAGCATCGTTCTTGTCCCTCACTTTACTTCCATCCACTCCCCCCTCAGTGCCTGACGGCACTCAACACTTGACTCAACATTGCCAGCCGACCTTACTCACGCCACCCACGTCACACACCCCATCAACCTATCATCATGAGTCAAGCGTACTCAAAATACCTCATGCTGGCTAACATGTGAGTATTGTTAGCTGCTCACAGCGGCCTCACACACCCATAACTCACACAACACGGCAATATCCGCCCAACCTAAAGTGTCAACCTATCTTTTTGCTACCTTTCTGCAGGAAGCCCGCCCTGGCGGGCAGGCCGGCCATTTTCTCTTCCACCTTATGCTTCTCTAATTTCTATCTTATTCCATTTCCTGTGCCTTGTCCCGGACTCAAGTGGAAGACCGTTCAGGGGAAATAACGAGAGGATTGGAACGGCCACCCGCCGAGCGGATCTTCGCCCCTCCGTCAACAATGGTCAACTCTACCTTCCGGCCTTTTTATTGAGATCCTGCACAGTTTCCGGCCAGGTCACCCGAGGGAAGAGGCACGCCATGCAGCGGGAACTCTCCCAAGGTATTCCCAGCTATGGTAACGCCTTGCCGGTGGGCCATATCGACGGGGAGATCGCGCTCCTGCTTAAAAACAACTGCTACGATGTCCAACAGGGCTATTCAAGGTAACTATGAGGAGAGAGAGAAATGAGGACATGCTAGGCGGTGGAATACGTCCAGCCACTTGCCCTGATGACTCGAGAACATGCTAGCAAAAGAGCAGTGAGGTTACTGCCGCAGGATATTACTGGGAGCTGTAGTCAGCCGAAGTCCAGAGGGCGGTTGGAGGCACCAGGGGGCACTGACGGTGGCGTTATCGCGCGAACACAGCCAGACAACAGAGGGAAACAGGAGGGCCAGGAGTGCTGCCGAGGAGGACCAGAGGGAGAGAGGTGGTATAGCTACAAGCGATAGCGTCGGTGGCGGGAAGCTGCAATGGCGGCCATATGAAGATAGCAGGAGAGAGAGACGAGAAAACACTCAGCCTTGTACAATATAATCACTTCTCCTGACACTGGGGGGAAATGTTAGTTGTATTCTCGGTATGAAGCAAGAGTTATACGACGAGGGGTGTGGAGGGCACGGAGGGCACTATCGAGATAGGATAGTGAGGAGTGAACTGTACCTGGAGTGGGTTCTGTGAGTTCTTCTACTCCCCAAGTCCGGCCGGGGGCCATGCAGGTCCCGACTTGTGATAACTTGGTCCATCAGGCTGTTGCCTCGCCCGACGCAGGCCCATTACAACATAGTTGGTCCGGCACTTCTTTAAGGAACGTATCTAATTTCTTCTTGAACGCGTTCACTTTGGTTCCGGCAACATTTCTTATAGTTGCTGGAAGAATGTTGAACAACCGCGGACCTCTGATGTATATACAGTGTTCTCTGATTGTACCTATGACACCTCTGCTCTTCACTGACTCTATTCTGGACGGTAGAACAACGGTCTCGCTTCATGCAGGTCGGCGTTCAATCCCCGACCGTCCGCACGTTGTTGGACACCATTGCTTTCCCCCCCCCCCTCCGTCCCATCTCAAATCCTTATCCTGACCCGCCTTCCCAGTGCTATATAGTCGTAATAACTTGGCGCTTTCCCTTAATAGTTCCCTCCCTCCCCAGAAACAATTAGACAATTATTAATTGTCTAATAATCAAGTGTATTAATTATTAATTCTTCACTGCGTTCAATCCAGTATATTTTACGATTCAAATTTTGAGTTACTTCTGTAGATGCTCCTAACTTAAATTCGCTTCAAAGCAACAAATGTTTCTATGTACATAATTGTCATTGTCGGGGACAGGTAGCCTGTACCGAGGCCTATCTAGGCCTAGGCTTATCAATATTCCACATAGGCCAAACGTTCTCACGATACAACCCTTAACAGTTATCTAACGCCCGAACATATATATTGACTTAGGTGGGTCAGGTGAAAGAAAGAGTGCCTAACCAATTCTGCGCTACCCGGGGATCGATTTGATCCTCGATTTGCAAGTCCAGGAAGTAGACCACTGTGCTATAGAACCCGATATGCATAGAGACACCTGTGTGGGTGCTACAAGTCCTGGCGGTGCTACAAGTCCTGGTGGTGCTACAAGTCCTGGTGGTGCTACAAGTCCTGGTGGTCCTACAAGTCCTGGTGGTGCTACAAGTCCTGGTGGTGCTACAAGTCCTGGTGGTGCTACAAGTCCTGGTGGTGCTACAAGTCCTGGTGGTGCTACAAGTCCTGGCGGTGCTACAAGTCCTGGTGGTGCTACAAGTCCTGGTGGTGCTACAAGTCCTGGCGGTGCTACAAGTCCGAGTAACGTGGAGAGAAAGTAATGGAATCAAAGATTGCTCACAGGAACGGACGACCACAATGGATAAGAAAGCTTAAGAGGGTAGTGAGAGAGAGAGAGAGAGAGAGAGAGAGAGAGAGAGAGAGAGAGAGAGAGAGAGAGAGAGAGAGAGAGAGAGAGAGAGAGAGAGAGAGAGAGAGAGAGAGAGAATGAAAATGGAATTAGCAGGATAAGGTTTTGGGATGGGGCGAGGGGGGGAAAGAAATGGTACCCAATCACCTGGGGACAGTCGGCGATTGAACGCCGACCTGCTTGAAGCGAGACCGTCGCTCTACCGTCCACCCCAAGTGGTTGGACGGAGAAAGAGAGAGAGATAATGAATATAATGCTGGAAGCGAACATCACTTCTTAAATTATGCAAGAAAGATGAAAAAAAAAACATTAAAAAAACACTTTATATTTTGGAAACTTTAAAGTTGTTACCCATGCAGCCGCCGCCCCCCCCCCCCCATCCCCCCTGCTGCTTAAGCTCTCCTTTCCACGTTCCTCCCACAGTCACCACCAGTTGTGGTGGTGTTGGTGTAGCCGCGGAGGCTTTTGTGGTGGTGGTGGAGCCGCTGAGGCTTTTGTGGTGGTGGTGGTGGTGGAGCCGCTGAGGCTTTTACGTCACGGCTGTTGATTTATCTCGAGGTGACCCCCCCTAACCCCCCCCCCCCCCCCCATGAAAAAATGGGATGTGATCTATATTTGTCGTTTTCTTTTAGAGGTGTACAAGGGTGTGGGAGGGGGGACTTGCCCCTCCTCTCCTCTCCCTTCCCACTCCCTCCTTCCTTCCTTCCTTCTCTCCCCTCTAACCACTTGGGCTGGACGGTAGACTGATGGTCTGGCTTCATGCAGGTCGGCGTTCAATCCTCCGACTGTCCATAAGTGGGTTGGGCACCATTCCTTCTCTCTCGGGTCCATCCTTAAATTCTTATCCTGACCCCCCCCCTTCCATGTGCTATATAGTCGTAATGGCTTGGCGCTTTCCCCCCCCCCCCCCCTCCTGCAGGCTTGACTAGGGTGTACCTGGTTGGTTACACTCTTCTCTCACTAAGACGCGCGAGAACACTTTACACACACACACACACACACACACACACACACACACACACACACACACACACACACACACACACACACACACACACTGCTGGAGGCTGACTCCATACACAGTTTCAAGTGTAGATATAAGAGCCCAATAGGCTCAGGAACCTGTACACCTGTTGAGAGGCGAGACCAAAGAGTCAGAGCTCAACTCCCGCAAACATAATTAGGTGAGTACACACACACACACACACACACACACACACACACACACACACACACACACACACGCACGCACACACAGTCATAAACAATTTCAAAAGCTCTCAATTTAACAGACATGCAAACAATTAAAACACAAAACCTAAAAATTAACCAAAAATAAATGAAACTGGTAAAACAAACTTAGAACAAACAAATAGAATAACAACAACAAAAGCTAGACTTTTTATATAGACCCCGTGAAGCAACAAAAGCTAAGAGACTATTATATACCAGTCATTACGTCGATTCCACTCCCCCACTGTCATCTCGCTGCCTCATAATTCCTCCCTCATTGCGGACGTCTTTCCATGCCTCATGCATCTTCTTATTTACTCGAATTCATCTCATTCATCTCCCGCTTGCCTACCCTCATTATCCCTCCCCAAAAACCATCCACTCACTCATAATCTTTCGCATTATACCTCACACTATCACTACCTCATATTTTAGTAGTTATATCTATTGTAGTTATGAGGGGGACGTCCTATTCACCTCACAACTTTTCCCTCAACTGGAAATTTCTTCCACTCAATTTCTACCGCACTCAGATACTCATTCTCCACCTCACACTTTCTCCAAGGCGGGACTGAGGGTGATGGAGTGTGTGTGAGGATGGAGTGATGGTGAAATGGAAGGTGATAGTCAAGCCGAAGTGATGGTGCAGTGAGAGAGAGAGAGAGTAAATGGTAAATGATAGTGAATGATGGTAGCAATGATGAAGGGGTTGAGTGATGGTGAAGGGGGGGGGTTGAATGATGGTGAAGGGGTTGAATGATGGTGAGGGGAAGAGAGGGAGTCTCTCACATTGTGAGGGAGGGAGGGGAAAGAGGGAAAGGGTAGGTGAGAGGTTATGAATGGCTGAAAAGATATTGCAGTAAGCATGCAGGTACAAAAGTATACATTTTGCAAGAGGCCATTGCATAGACTCCTACGGAAGGTGGCGGATCAACGTGGTTGTTGTGGTGCGCCCGGACACCCACAAACAAAGCAAAATTAAAAGCGTTATCCACAAAGGGGGGGTTATTATACCTTGATAACTTGAGTTACAAGTAGATTGGAAATTTACAAGTAGGTTCGAATCCTCGTCACGGCCCTTGTGGATTTGTTCTCTTGAGTCAACTACGTCACAATGACATCATGGAAGGCAGATATCTTCATTATATACTGTCAAGTATGATGTAGATTGTGATTTATCAGTCGTTCTTGTTATCACAGTTGGGGGCCAGAGAAAAAGCTACAATTAGGGCGGCTACCTTGCGATGATTTCGGGGCTCAACGATCCCGCGGCCCGGTCCCCGACGCAACATTACCCCGATGAAAAGCTAACTAGATAGACAGGCAATGTAAAATCAACATACACACAACAGCCTGACTTATCTCTTATCTCCATCAAATCCTAGCCCGGGCAGCGAAAGTAAAAATAACTCTCGAGATCAACTACAGGTAAATTACAGGTAATAAAGCAGCTACTTAAGGGTTTGTATTTTGCCCACAGAGAGAGAGAGAGAGAGAGAGAGAGAGAGAGAGAGAGAGAGAGAGAGAGAGAGAGAGAGAGAGAGAGAGAGAGAGAGAGAGAGAGAGAGAGAGAGAGGGAGAGAGAGGGGGGAGGGAGAGAGAGAGAGGGGGAGGGAGAGAGAGAGAGAGGGAGGGGGAGGGGGAGAGGGGGGGGGAGAGAGAGAGAGAGAGAGAGAGAGAGAGAGAGAGAGAGAGAGAGAGAGAGAGAGAGAGAGAGAGAGAGAGAGAGAGAGTGAGAGAGAGAGAGAGAGAGTGTGAGAGTGAGAGTGAGAGAGAGAGAGCCATCTCAGGATTTTCCACCAGTCTCCCAGCACGACAGCATCTCTCTCTCTCTCTCTCTCTCTCTCTCTCTCTCTCTCACTCTCTCTCTCTCTCTCTCTCTCTCTCTCTCTCTCTCTCTCTCTTACGTTTTTATTTTTAAGTTTATTACACGAGATGACCTGCCCCCTTCTGACACCTTCCCTCGCCCCTCCCCTTGACACCTCCCCTCGCCTTTCCCCCTCCCCTGACACCTCCCCTCGTCCCCTTCCTGACACCATCTACCTAGTCTATCTACCGCCATCTGGATCTCACTCCTTTCGTCAACTGAGTCATCTCAAAGTCTGACTTTTCTTCTTTTAACACAGTTGTCATTCCCTGCCACCACCCCCTTCTACCACCATCTGCCACCACCACCCCCTGCCACCACCAACCCCCCTGGCACCACCAACCAGCCACCACCCCTTTGCCTGCTATACTCATTCCACCAGTCCTCGCTTCTGCCACCACTTTCCAGCTCTGCCATCAGTCACCTTCACCACCACCACTACCTCCAGGTCCTCTTCCCGCAGGATGGTTCGTCTTACAGGGGCCCCTGGAAGCGTCTTTCAGGGGGCCCTGGAAGCGTCTTTCAGGGGGCCCTGGAAGCGTCTTTCATGGGGGCCCTGGAAGCGTCTTTCAGGGGGGCCTGGAAGCGTCTTTCAGTGGGGCCTGGAAGCGTCTTTCAGGGGGCCCTGGATGCGTCTTTCAGGGGGCCCTGGAAGCGTCTTTCAGGGGCCCTTGGAAGCGTCTTTTAATGGGCCCTGGAAGTGTCTTACAGGGGGCCCTGGAAGAGTCTTTTAGGGGGCCCTGGAAGCGTCTTAAAGGGTGCCCCTGGAAGAGTCTTTTAGGGGCCCCTGGAAGCGTCTTACAGGGGGCCCTGGAAGAGTCTTTTAGGGGCCCCTGGAAGCGTCTTACAGGAGGCCCTGGAAGAGTCTTTTAATGGACCCTGGAAGCGTCTTTCAGGGGCCATGGAAGCGTCTTTCATGGGCCCCTGGAAGCGTCTTTCGGGGGCCCCCTGGAAGCGTCTTTCAGGGGGCCCTGGAAGCGTCTTTCAGGGGCCCCTGGAAGCATCTTTTAAGGAGCCCTGGAAGCGTCTTACAGGGGGCCCTGGAAGCGTCTTTCAGGGGCCCCTGGAAGCGTCTTTTAAGGAGCCCTGGAAGCGTCTTACAGGGGCCCCTGTAAGCGTCTTTTAAGGGGCCCCCTGGAAGCGTCTTTTAGGGGGCCTCTGGAAGCGTCATTCAGGGGGGCCCTGGAAGCGTCTTTCAGGGCCCCTGGAAGCGTCTTTCAAGGGGCCCTGGAAGCGTCTTACAGGGGGCCCTGGAAGCTGCTAGCGAGCACTACCACACTCTGGATAGGCCGAGCAGGCTATAGCTGCAACTTCACGAGAATGGGAATGTTAATTGAAGAGCTCCGGGTGAGAGTATGACCCAGTTCCGGTTCACTACTTGAAGTGCTCATTATCTGGAGGTCCGTTACCTGCCGCTACCTGTCCCAGGTAGCCCAGGTAGCCCGGTAGCCCACGCCGATCCTTGCTATTACTGGCGTCAATGTGTGTGTGTTGTCCACTTCACTTAGTCCTCCCCTACACCATCACCTGACACTATCCCCATCATTCCGTCTTCCCCTACACTATCACCATCATTTGCCAGTATCCCCCCCAACCACTTCGCCCTCCTGTTCACCATCTACACTTGTCACTATTCCCACCATTCCACGCCCCCTCTTGCCTCCCGGCTGTCACTAGGCCACCTCCGGTATGTAAGCAAGATTCTCCATCCTAAACAAAAAAAAAGCTAACAATATCAGTGTAAAATAGTAAAGGTGTTGGATTCCAACGCGTGAAATACCCATGCCATTAAATCCCCGCGCAACTGAATACTTCAAAACAAAGTCACACCGTTGGCAAAAGATGCATAAAATCATTCTGCAAAACTAGCGTAAAGAGGAACAGAATATTTGCGGTGTAAACGCCCTGTTCTGACTGTTTCGTCGCGCCCCCATGCAAGACAACAAGAATGAGAGTCCTCCTCCCGCCAAAAAGTGGTTTGTCTCTGTCCCCGCCAGAGTCCGTTGGATTATGGCGCGAAAATGTTTTTGGCGGGAAAAAGCGATGGCGTGAAGAGGATGATTGTTATTGTTGAACTATGGCGGGACTTAGCTTGATTCCGGTCCCACTTTTTTACTTTTCTAGTTGGGTTTCCAGAGGCTTTTGTTTTCCTCGTTACGGGCTTTATAGCTTACGACTCACCATTACCTTTTTTTTCATCTCGCTGAAGCATCTCGTTGGAGCGCGGCGGTGCCGTGGGGGCGCTGCGGGGAGCCCAGCGCTTTTGTTCTTTAATATAATTTCTTCAACCTTTTACTTGCTACATATTCAGAGAAATTTGTGTGTGTGTTTGAAGATACGTATATGTGTGTATGCACGGCTTTATATAATATATTATATTATATTATATATTATACTTACTGGTGAGTCAGTAGGCTACTTTAGGGTGGCCGCAATCACCCTCCAGAGGTTGATAGTTATTGAGCTCAACACCACACCAAAATGACGCCAACGAAGCTGTTACGGTCGTAAGGGTAATGACTGCAGTTCTCCTTCCGCTGGTCAATGGGCTGTTTGATAATGGCACTTGCGTCGTTGTGTTCCTTCTAGCAGACGGGCTTGTTACCTGGCCGTCAGGCTCACGTTACCTGCCTTCGGGGCATAACCTGAAGACGGTTTCGAGAGTTGTTCTACTTCCCGAGCCCGACCTGAGGCCAGGCCCGACGAAGCCTTTAATCACTGTGATAATATATCAAATTAAACGCCGATATATAATAAATTAATTTATATGGCGCGAGTGAGGGTTCGAGCCCCAGCCATGGCTCTTCGAATTTTCAAGTATTTAGAGAATAATACATATTATATATATCCAAATATATAGACGTATCCATCAAAATAACTCCGATAAGCTCTTACGTATCTAATACATCACATACTACTGCAACTCTCAGATGCTCAAACTGCTGATTATATATATTTTTGGGGGTAATATTGAGGTGATTTTTATTTATTTTATGAGTAGTGAATGTCTATGTCAACTGTATCTTTTTTTTTTTTTTTTTTTTTTTTTTTTTTTTTTTTTTTTCTATTATCTAGACCAAGAGTCACAGGTACAATACAACTGCCACGCAATCAGTATTGATTAGTACACACATATATACGGAAGACCGATTGATTGATCGATGAAGATTAAGCCACCCAAAAGGTGACACGGGCATGAATAGCCCGTAAGTGGTGGCCCTTTTGAGCCATCACCAGTATCAAATAGATGATACTGGACATCTGTGGAGGTGCAACTGCACCCTGCGTGACGGGAGATGTCTCCCATCGTGCGGAAGACCATTAACCAAAGCTATAAATATGGCCCATTTATCTTGGGTTTCACATTACGGGCTATTCATGCCCGTGCCACCTCTTGTGGTGGCTTCATCTTCATCAATTATTTGGGTCTCACACCGCCGGCTGCCTGATGTGGAGGCTCGTCTTGCCTTACGATGCGAAACAGATCATTCCCGTTCTTCTAGATGAGTTGCTGCTGACTTAAAGAGAAAACGGGTCATGGATAGTTCTTCCAAAACGACTAAAGCTGTCATTGGGTGGTGATTAAAGTGTACTTGCTGGTACACTTTATAATCACTTATGCGGTAGAGCACTTGTTTTTTTCACACTTACAGGCGACCAAGTCCGCATATAAGTGGTGACTCCTGCGTCAAAAGGAGATCGCGTCTGCCCAACCCCTTTGGTCCTGTTTACTTGGCTTCACATAAACTCCCAAAGTCCGTAGAACACAGAGTCTGAGCACCCACACTCCATGACGTCACGTCCAACCACTTGGGCTGGACGGTGGAGCTTCATGCAGGTCGGCGTTCAATCCCCGACCGTCCAAATGATTTGGACTCCATCCTTTCCCTTCCCCGTCCCATCCCAAACCCCCTTATCCTGACCCTCCCCTTCCCAGTGCTATATAGTCGTAATGGCTAGGCGCTTTCCCCTAATAATTCCCTCCCTCCCTCCATGACGTCACAGAAGCAAGCCTAACATGCCGCGGACCAATCGCGGTAAACCTGACTCATGACGTCATAAATCTCCCCCCTCCCCCCACTGGTTATTTCTAGGTCATATAAATGCCTCAAATTGTATTCCGTGGAGTTCAGACAATATAATGATATACATTTGGATACAAAAAAAATTAGAACTGATTCCAAATCTACACAGGGAAATAATTCCTTAAGAATTATTTCCGCGGCAGCGTGGCTGAATGTGCAAAAAAGGGTCTAAACAGATGAGCAAAAACTACTCCAAGACCACTTCTATAAATATTAATGGCGACATTTTTGTAACACCTTATCCCCTTTAAATATAAGACGTCTCACTAACAACCCATTAACTGTGTTCACCAGGGAATTGGGTATTTTTTTAGGGGGTGTATGGGGGGGGGGGGGGGTGGAGTAAAGGAGATAGAGAGGTGCAGAGGGAAAATTGTTTTGGAAATGTGGATATATACATATGTGGAATGTATATATAGAATGTAATATAGAATGAGTTCTAGCAGACTAGCGGGGGCTGTCCACCAGCCTGCTATCTAAACAGCTAAGCTAAGCTTGTTCTCTTTTGTCAAGAGAGTTGTGAATGTGTAGATGGTCTGTCTCAAGTATTTCCACATATATGGGTGTCTATAGGTAGGTAAGGGGGTGTATCATCCACATATACACACACTCAGAGCTTTATGTACATACTTTGATGTTCTGACTATTTGCTTTGAGAGGGAAGTGGGGCCATTCAGATCCGTATTTCATCATAGAACTGAGTATTGTGGGGGCCCATAGTTTCTATCAAGTAGATCTAGGCTCTTGAGGGCCCACCAGCTGTTAGGGTGATGTCAACGTATCATCTTGAACATTTCTAACATTCTAACGACTCCAATTCCCCCCCCCCCCCCCTTAGTTTTGCTGGTACGTAACAAAGTGTCCAGGATGGTAGATTACTTGAGTGACGTCTTCCCCGTGCTGGAGAATGGGCAGATCAGCCGTGTGTTGGAAAAAGATTGTGATGAGAAGATGAATACCTGCTGCATGATGCACTCCTCTGGGCTGGGGATATGTGGGGGAGCAGGGAAGGGGTGTAGGTGTTAGGGCAAGGTAGGGGAGGGGGAACAGAGGGGAAGTCAGGACAAGCCCCAAAGGGGTTCTGGGAGGGAGTTGGGGGTGTGTGTGGGGGGTAGACAGGACGGTATCTGTCAACTTCTTGGGCGTAATCCTTTATTTGGCAGGGGAAAAAATGCAACTCCTCCGCGGCATCTCATCAGGCCATAATTCATCCCGCCCTCTGTCTTTATTTCCCGGGGAATTTTGTTCAGCGCCCGGGAGAGAGAAAAATGGCGGAGCCGGGGTACGAAATACGATGTGATAATATTCATTTATGGACTCAGCGGCATATTCTTGTAGATTCATTTTTGTCCCCCTCTCTCCCGACGCGAAATTTCACCGGCGCGTAATGGTGCATCTGGCAACCTGTCTGTGCTTCTTGATGTGCATAATGTCTTGGGAGATGCCCCCTACTTGAAGAGCCGGCGGAGCCGCTTGGGCACTTGGCAAAGCATCGTCGACATCACAGACATACAGACATATGTATATTATATATATATATATATATATATATATATATATATATATATATATATATATATATATATATATATATATATATATATATACAGTATATATATATATCACTAACCGGTTGATCAGGTAACCTTTGGAAGTGTCATAGAGTACCTTTGTTGAACACCTTGAGAAGTGAGGTGAGGTTAAGTTAGGTTGCTCCTCATTGGGTTAGGGGGCCTGACGGCTGAGTGGACAGGGATCGGGAATCGTAATCCTAAGGTTTCAGGTTCGATCCCCAGTGAAGGCGGCAACAAATGGGCAGAGTTTCTTTCACCTCTGATGCCCCTGTACACCTAGCAGTAAATAGGTACCTGGGAGTTAGACAGCTGCTATGGCTGCTTCCTGGGGGGGTGTAATAAAAAGGAGGCCTGGTCGAGGACCGGGCCGCGGGGACGCTAAGCCCCGAAATCATCTCAAGATAACCTCACGTCCAGAAGGATGGTGTTATCAGTTCTTGTGCTCATAATATTTTTTTTTGGGGGGGGGGGGGTAGAAATAGCTTAAGCTACTGTATTCCTTTGATGTATTTTTTCTTGTCTCAATAAACATACTTGAACTTGAATGTTGGTTGAATAATCTCTCGGCGCTGCTATTGTATCTCTGGCACGGGATTTAGCTCCTGAATCCCGATTTTCAGCATTGTGTTTGGCGAGTCTACACGGGCTCTGCATAATCCAGAAGTAGTCTAACGTAGGTGGATACAAAAACGTGCGAGAGTAATTACCTATATATTTCCGGGGAATAACCTCCAGCTCCTAGCCTAAGACAGAAGAGTTAGGGGGAGACATGATTACAATCTACAAGATTCTCAAGGAAATTTACCGGTTAGATAAAGACTATTTAGCACGGGTGGTACATGGGGGATGCAGGTGGAAACTGAGTACCGAAATGAGCCACAGAAATAATTAGTTTTCAGTGTCAGAGTAGTTAACAGATGGAATGCATTAGGCAGTAATGTGGTGGAGGTTGACTCCATACATAGTTTCAAATGTAGATATGATAGAGCCCAGTAGGCTCAGGAATCTGTACACCAGTTGAGAGGCGGGATCAGTGAGCCGAAGCTCAACTCCCGTAAGCACAAGTAAGAGGGTACAAGTAGGTATATACAAGTCCCCGCGTCCCCCCTAGACAAGCACACCACGCCCCCCTCGCCCAGGTCACCACGCCCCCTCGCCCAGGTCACCACGCCCCCTGGCCCAGGTCACCACGCCCCCTCGACCAGGTCACCACGCCCCCTCGACCAGGTCACCACGCCCCCCCCCCTCGACCAGGTCACCACGCCCCCCCCCCTCGCCCAGGTCACCACGCCCCCTCTCGACCAGGTCACCACGCCCCCCTCGCCCAGGTCACCACGCCCCCCTCGCACAGGGCACCACGCCCCCTCGCCCAGGTCAGGTCCACAACCTACAATAACACGACATACAGGACTGTGTACAGACAGTAGGGCCGGGGCGAAGTAAATATTAGTATTATTATTTGTGTGTGTAAATACAGAGAAATCAGTATTTACATTTTATTTATATATGAGAACTTTAAAGGATGTATATTTGTATTTATCTATGTATTTGACGACTGTATTTGACGACTGTATTTGACGACTGTATTTGCTTCAAATACAACACCTGACTTTTTGCCCCGTGTTGGATTCGCCAATCTCTTGGCTTCAGGCTTTTAAGATAAGCTGCTCATTTTAACAGTTGTAAATTTGTTTTAAAAAATATGTTTTTAATACAAGTAAACCGCTGGAAACTCTGAGCAGGAGTTTACCTATACATGTCACAAACCTGTTGGTCTGATTCACACTGGACTGTCGAATGTGTATACCCTCAGTCATCAACCGTCCAACCACTTGGGCTGGACGGTAGAGCGACGGTTTCTCTTCATGCAGGTCGGTGTTCAATCCCCGACCGTCCACAAGTGGTTGGACACCATTCCTTTCCCTCCCCCGCCCCATTCCAAATCCTTATCCTGACTCTTCCCAAGTGATAATTCCCTCAGTCATCAGCACCAAAAGGTTCGGCCTCTTGGGTTCTGGTTCATCATATGTGATCGCTTACGAAACCTTTACATCTTTTATAAATCCGAGGAATGAAATGGGTTCTGGGAATTCTTCTACACACCAAAACCGTCCCCGGTTTCGGGGCTTAGCATCCCCGCGGCCCGGTCCTCGACCAGGTCTCATTTTTGTTACACACCCTCCAGGGAGCAGCCCGTAGCAACTGTCTAACTCCCAGGTACCTATTTACTGCTAGGTGAACAGGTGCATCAGAAAGAAACTCTGCCCATTTGTTTCCGCCTCCACCGGGGGATCGAACCCGGAACCTCAGGACTAAGAATACCGAGCGCTGTCCACTCAGCCGTCAGGCTGAGGACTGATAAAACTCACATTATTAATAATCGTACAAATATATGTTCCAATACTTTTCGAGTAGGTTTCTGTCTTTGAATTTTGACATCTGTAGGAATATCTGATTCCAATTTGAACTTCTGAATCTTCGTATTTAAATGTTATTGGTAAATGAAGCTTCATATTTGAATTTTATTTGTATTTAAAGCACCCAATTTGTATTTGAGAATTTTCATATTAGAATATTTTGCATTTTTTTTGGTTAAATAACCCTGAATTTACCTTTAGTTTACCTGTACAATGACGGAGGTCCGCGTGTCTTCCATCTTCTAACAGTACATAGAAGATAGGTTGTCGGGTCAAGGGTCAACATTTTCAAGAGGAAACTATAGACAAGTTCATGCAGGAAGTGCCTGGTCAGTGAGGTTGTATCATAGTGCCTTGGATGATCACAGCGAGCTACCGGCAACAGCCTGGTTGAACATGCTGTTACTAACACCTTGGAAGCCAGGGTTCGACAGCACTATATAAAATAACTCTCGAAGCCAGCCACAGGTAAACCATTACCCATTTCACAGGCCATCTCACCTAAGGAAAAGTCATCATACTCCAGACTAAAGGTCATCACAACTAACATTAAAGGTCATCACACCCCACAACACAGGTCATTACGTGCTACGATAACCCTCCGATAACCATATAACCCGATAACCTTTCCACCACCGCCCATGGGTATGGGGTATAAGGTGCATAATAAACAACTAACTCAACAGTTCATGAGGTCATCATCACGGATCATTATATCATCACAGGTCATTATATCATCACAGGTCATTATATCATCATAGGTCATAACCATTTCAACGTTGTTTTTTTATGAAATATCTCCATATTCATCTCATTTTTCAATTTGACTTCATATTTTGATATATATATATTAGCATTTCGCCTTTCCACGAACCCGTATCAATGTTATCTTACATGTATTTCATATTCTTTTCATTTACCGATATTTCACATATAAGCATGCATAGGATGTGGAGAGAGAGAGAGAGAGAGAGAGAGAGAGAGAGAGAGAGAGAGAGAGAGAGAGAGAGAGAGAGAGAGAGAGAGAGAGAGAGAGAGAGAGAGAGAAAGAGAGAGAGAAAGAGAGAGAGAGAGAGAGAAAGGACCGTTTGGCTCTAACAAGGGCTGGAGATGAGAGAATCAGCAAGCAAGTAATTTTTTGCCCTCCGACAAGGTAAGGAGGCACTATAGCCGGCCACGCACCCGGTCCCTAGTCCGAGACGCATTCCGGCTGATGGGGTGACGAAGTAATGAGTATCCGGCTCCCAAATATCCCTCTGGCTCTTGTAGGTTATGGAGTAATGAATATCCGGCTCCCAAATATCCCTCTGGCTCTTGTAGGTGACGAAGTAGTGAGCATCCGGCTCCCATTAATCCCTCTGGCTCTTGTAGGTTATGGAGTAATGAGTATCCGGCTCCCAAATATCCCTCTGGCTCTTGTAGGTGACGAAGTAGTGAGCATCCGGCTCCCATTAATCCCTCTGGCTCTTGTAGGTTATGGAGTAATGAGTATCCGGCTCCCAAATATCCCTCTGGCTCTTGTAGGTTATGGAGTAATGAGTATCCGGCTCTCAAACAACCTCCAGACTAATGAGTAAGGATTGCGTGGCTCCTGATTAAGCTTGGAGTTGAACGAGCGACCGGTAATGACCATTCCCGTTGCCGGAACAAGTTCTTGATTTATTTCTTATCTTATCAAGGCTAGGATCTCATTCTTATCCCAGTAGCTAGGAGAATACCCCCCTTGTAGGTCTACCTTTTAGTCTACCCTCTTTTAACTTATTAGATATATACTCATTTTTCATCCTTTCCTTTAATGTTATCCTTTAAGCCATTGCTCTCTCTCTCTCTCTCTCTCTCTCTCTCTCTCTCTCTCTCTCTCTCTCTCTCTCTCTTCTTCCTTCTCCTCCTCTCCTGCTCTTCCCCCTCCCCCCCTTTCCATCACCACCGATAACGCACAATCTCTCGCTCAATTCAAATTAATGAGATTGACTGGATGGTAATTAAGCTAAACTCGGAGGCTCCAAGCCCAGCTCCTTCTCATCACGACACACTCCCTCCCTTCTACACCTCTCCTCCTCTTCTTTCTTCTCTTCTTCGTCTTCTTCTTCTTTCTCTTCCTTCTCATTCAATTGCTCTTCCTATTTCGTGGACGTGTTATTTCCTCGTGTTATTTCCTTTCTTTCTTCCTTCTCCGATGCTTCTATTTTGTGTTTATTCGGCACTTTTCGCTAGTTTTGATCGGTTCTGTGTCCCTACTTCCGTTCTTTATTGCTTGTTCCTGCCTCTTCCGTTATTTGGCAGTTTCTCAGGTCTCCTTCTGTCTCTTATTCATGCCTTTTGCACGCATATTAGCGACACTGTATGCTGTGTATACATTATTATGTATACCTCTTCCCGTCGCATTTTTTGTGTAAGTTATTATATGTATGAATATATGATTAATTATAAGTTATAAAAGATTAGTACTGATGTCTTCTTGACGACATGTTCTACCCCCACCCTGTTGAATTTCCCCACACACTTCCCCACCACAACGTCACCCCCCACTATTCACACCCTTCCTCCTCTTCCATAATCACACTCCCCTCCCCCCCTCTTTCCATTCACCCACACTATCTCCCCCATCTCCCACAACCCCCCCAACACCCACACAGCACCATCTATCATTATCTCCTCCAACAAGACGCAAATCCCTACCTATTCCGAGCCTGGGATAAGGATGGCCCTGCCTTCCCCTTTGACTCTTATGTAACGCCGTCCAAAATCCTTAAATATTTGAGTCCCGCGGGGGTCCCTCCGGACCAAGCTGCAAGGACTCTTAATAATGGAGTCCTCAGAGTGGGTACGGGAGATGACGGGGTGGGGGTGGGGGGGATGCTGCTGACTTGAGGGGTGGGGGGGATGCTGCTGACTTGAGGGGGGGGGGGCAGAAGCAGCAGCACCTCCTCCCACTCTAATGTATAGAGGGGAGGGGCAGCCTTGGGGCGTGTGCCTCTACCACCACCTCCCCGCCTCTTGTGTATAATGAGACTACCTGAATTCCGTCTTTTGTTATCAAGGTAAAATATTCCGTCTCTGCCCCATCTCTTGGATTTAGTCAAGCGGATCGCAAGAGTTTTTTTTTTTTTTTTTTTGGGGGGGGGGGGGTTGATATTTGGGGGTGTCCAGTGTAGAGGCGATTTGCCACCTTTCCTTGTGTGTGTTTACTAGTTGCGTTTACTAGTTGTGTTTTTGCGGGGTTGAGCTTTGCTCTTTCGGCCCGCCTCTCAACTGTCAATCAACTGTTTACTAACTAACTACTAACTTACTAACTACTTTTTTTTTCCCACACCACACACACACACACACACCCCAGGAAGCAGCCCGTGACAGCTGACTAACTCCCAGGTACCTATTTACTGCTAGGTAACAGGGGCACTTAGGGTGAAAGAAACTTTGCCCATTTGTTTCTGCCTCGTGCGGGAATCGAACCCGCGCCACAGAATTACGAGTCCTGCGCGCTATCCACCAGGCTACGAGGCCCCCGTGTGTGTGTGTGTGTGTGTGTGTGTGTGTGTGTGTGTGTGTGTACTCTCACCTAACCTAATTGTACTCACCTAATTGTGCTTCCGGGGGGATGAGCTCTGGCTCTTTGGTCCCGCCTCTCAACCGTCAATCAACTGGTGTACAGGTTCCTGAGCCTATTGGGCTCTATCATATCTACACTTGAAACTGTGTATGGAATCAGCCTACATCACATCACTTTCTAATGCATTCTATTTGTCAACCACTCTGACACTAGTAGTTTGTGTGTGCGTGCGTGCGTTCTTACCTATCAGTACAGTTGCGTTACAACTGAAGTATTCCGACATTCGAATTCTTTGTCGATCCATTGGCTTCCACAATTTCTTGTTTCACTGCATTCCACCTACTGACTTCCCCCCCGTACAGTGAACGAGTATTTCCTCACATTCCTTCCTCTCACTTGTGTTTCCAGCTTCCACCTGTGTATTATCTTGAGGTTATCTTGAGATGATTTCGGGGCTTTTTAGTGTCCCCGCGGCCCGGTCCTCGACCAGGCCTCCACCCCCAGGAAGCAGCCCGTCACAGCTGACTAACACCCAGGTACCTATTTTACTGCTAGGTAACAGGGGCATAGGGTGAAAGAAACTCTTGCCCATTGTTTCTCGCCGGCGCCCGGGATCGAACCCAGGTCCACAGGATCACAAGTCAGCGTGCTGTCCGCTCGGCCGACCGGCTCCCTATTCTTGTCCTGCTTTCTCTCTCAATTTATCACATTGTAAGTCACCTCCAAATGCTCCGTCATTCTCAACCTGGTTACTTTCTCTTAGTCTGTAATTTAATACGTCTTGTCTATCCCCCCTTATTTTTATATATATTAGGACAACGTTCGCTTTCTCCAGAATTCTGGTAGATTACCTGGTAGATTACCTGGTAGATTACCTGGTAGATTACCTGTCTCAAGTGTTTTATTTAAAATTTTGTGTGTATGGGTGTATGGGTGTGTCCAGTCACCACCTGTGTAGTGTTAACGATACATAGGTGTGGATCATGTCCCTCTTTGAGTCATAAGTCTTTCAAATGACGTAAGACTCAACTCCATGCAGCTCAAAACTCTCAATCCAAAGACTAGTCTTGCAGCAAACTCCCTCTTATAACTTCAGCATTCTTTTTGTGATAATTGAGACTGGGGGGGGGACCTGAGTAATGAGGGCGTAATGACTTGTTTCATGGAATGAGTCCTGTGTCATGATACGAGTCCGGTTTAACGGGGTAACTCAGGCTTCAAATGCCGGGCCAGGAGCTAGAGCTCATTCCCCGCCTGTGTAATAATCCATATATCATTGCGTTTCGCCTTTTTTTCAGTTCCGAAGGTATCGACTCTTGCGCTACAGAATTGTTATTCCCGCGCTCACCGTCCGCCGTAGCCGTGGCCGTGGCCCACACACACACGAACACCTAATATGACTAAGGAAATTGAATGGACGTAAACAGGATAAACAAAGACCATCGTGTGGCAACAGCAGGCGGCAGCTCATCAACCAATCAGACGGCGGCGTCGGTGCCGGAGATGTTTAAGTGATGTTTACTATGTAAATATTTTGGAGAATGAATCAGATAATGCATTAGACAGAGAGCCGTAACACAAACAGGTCTCCTCCCCCCCTGCTCTCCCTCCTCTCACTCTTCTCTCTCCCTCTTCTCTCACTCTCGTCTCTCATCTATCCATCAACTCATCACCATCTCTTCCTAGATCATATAAGAACCTGTAGATGCTCATCAACATATTAAACCCGCCAGAAACTCTCCGGATAAACCTTCTATTTATTCGACTTGTGCTTTATAATAATAATAACAGCAATAACAATAATAAAAATATTTATTTATACAAAATACACTTCAGCATAATACAATGGAGACGTCGTTGATATACAAGATATACAATAGAAAATGTATATATAGTCACCAACACACACACACACACATTGTTTCCTTTACCATATATATATATATATATTATATATATATATATATATATATATATATATATATATATTCCTAAAAGCTGGTACAAGCAGGGAAGGAAGGAAGAAAGGAAGGGAGGGAGGGAGGCTGTCTTCTCTGGGCAAACAGGGAGATTATAATTTGGTTAGGGACCTCCTAGCAAGGGGGAAGATTTCAAGAAGCCCAGCGGTGAGGAGCTGCTGGGACTGCTGGGATAAAGTAGTACCAGCAGCCATACTTCACCTGCACCTTCAAGACGCCCTTCTGACCGGTCTCCATAACCAGCGAGGCCCACTCTCTCTCCCTCTCTCCCGATTTTTCAACCTTGTTTTTTGGCATCAATATTCATTTTTTTGGGGGTTACATAATTCTAGTCGATTAATTCTCCCTCTTTTATAGCAATAATTCACCTCCTCTAGCGTCAGTTAGGCTTTCAGGGCCTTACGACCCTTGTGTGTGTACTCACCTATTTGTGCCTGTAGGATCGAGCTCTGGCTCTTGGACCCCCAACGCTTTTCTAGCCGCTAACTGTCTAATACAATGACTCCTGGCCTATTTCCCTATCAAACATGCATATAAAGTTAAGAATGTAGTTAGCCTCTACAATCTGCTTCTTTCGGTCATTCCATTTACTCACTACTTTTACGCTAAAGGAAAACTTTCTAACAACTCTATGACACATCTGAGTCTCAAGCTTCCATCCGTGCCCAATTGTTCCATTGGTATTCCTTGTAAACATTTCCTGTTTCCACCTTGACAATTGCTCTTAAGTATTTTAAACGTCTGTATCATGTCTTCCCCTCTATTTCCTCCTTACTAACGTCGTCAGGTTTAGTTCCTTCAGTCTGTCTTCGTACCTCATCCCTCGCAGCTCTGGGACGAGTCTCGTTGCAAACTTCTGCACCCATTCGAGCTTCCTCATGTGTTTATTTAGATGGGGCTCCAGGATGGTGCGGAATACTCTAAGATTGGCCTCACATAGGCGGTATACAATGCTCTAATAGCCTCCGTATTCAAGTTTCTGAAGGATGTTCTGACTTTTGCCAGAGTAGAGTTTGCGGCTGACCTTATTCTATTTATATGAGCCTCTGGAGTTAGGTTTGGTGTTATGTCCACTCCCAGGTCTTTTTCTCTAGACGTTACAGGGAGGTAGTTTCCTTTCATCATGTGTAATTAATTACCTGAGTATAATTACCTGAGTGTAGTTACAGGATGAGAGCTACGCTCGTGGTGTCCCGTCTTCCGTCTTGTGTGTGCGTGCGTGCGTGCGTGTGTGCATGTGTTCAATGCAGTGACTCTTTTCTCTCGTTGTTCTTATGTTACATTTAAAACTGCATATCGAAATGGCGTCAATAACTTGGTGAACAAGCCCGCCGCTCCACTCATTAACGACTCTTAAGACGAGAAATGTTCTCTCCGACAACTCCATTAGTCAGCTGCTGTGGTTCATCCGTGTCCTTCACATTTCTTTATGTTCACCGTCACTATCACTCCCAGTTTCGTGTGTTCACCGTCACTATCACTCCCAGTTTCGTGTGTTCACCGTCACTATCACTCCCAGTTTCGTGTGTTCACCCTCACCATCACTACCAGTTCCGTGTGTTCACCGTCACTATCACTCCCAGTTTCGTGTGTTCACCGTCACCATCACTCCCAGTTTCGTGTGCTCACCGTCACCATCACTACCAGTTTCCTTCGCTTTACAATATCCTTTTCAAATCCGCGATTTGCTTCGCTCTTGGTTTTTGCTTAAGATTTCCACATCAACACATCCCCCGCTTCCCTCCACATCAACACATCCCCCGCTTCCCTCCACATCAGTATTCTCCCCGCACTCTACCTACCCACAGCCTCGCAGCACCCTTTTACAACAGACTCCTGATTCATGGGGCTGGGAGAAGAAAGGGAGGCTGGGTGTGGGGGGGGGGAAGAATGGGGCGAGGGAGAGGCTGTGGTGGGGGAGGCGCAGTGGTGGCAGCGGTGGGATCCAGACATCGCTCCGTGCTGACTCAGGTCTTCAAACAAACCCAATGGAATACGATAGAATACGCGCGCCCGTTAAAACGGAGAAGAATGCGGCTCCCAACTCGCTATCCTGGTTTCTTTTCCCCCACTCCTTCCTCCCTTTCCCATCTTCGTCGTCCTCTTCCTTCCTTCCTTTCCTTCCCTCCCCCCATCTCCAACAACCTCAGCTTTCGTCCCCGTGACCCTCCTCATTCCCTATGCCAAACCATTCCTGAACTTACAACCAGGCCATAATGACCCCTAAACCAATGACCTGACAAACTTCAACCACCGACCTGGCCATTTTGGACCATCCTGAACCGAGGAAAACACCAACCTGAGCCACCAACGACTTGATCATCCTGAAACATCCTGATCTGACCCTCCTGTCCATACACGTATCCTCAAATTAGTTGAGAATCTTGGGTTGCAGAGTGTGGTGAATAAGCATAAAAATACGTAATATCATGAATTTGGAAAATATGTGCATGACTAAAATGTAGTCCGTTAATTATGTGAGTATTAAAGAGCTCCGGCAGGAGATGCTTCGTCGCCAGCAAGAATGTCCGGAGCTGAAGGGTGTGTGTGTGTGTGTGTGTGTGTGTGTGTAGCAGACGGAGGTCAGTACTGGCCAATGGTTACGTGTATCAGTAGTTGCTGAGGTCTCTGGCTCGGTGCGTTGGGTCAGGTATCTTTGATGGATAAAGATAAGTGTGTGCGGGTTGGCGAGGATGTGGTTTAGTTTGGGACCGCGCGTGCGTGAATGTGCATGTGCGTGCGCGTTTGAGTACTCACCTAGTTGTGTTTGCGCGGGTTGAGCTCTGGCTCTTTGGTCCCGCCTCTCAACCACCAATCAACTGATGTACAGATTCCTGAGTCTACTGGGCTCTATCATATCTACATTTGAAACTATTTATGGAGTCAGCCTCCACCACATCACTTCCTAATGCATTCCATTTATTAACTACTCTGACACTGAAAAAGTTCTTGCGTGTGTGTGTGTGTGTGTGTGTGTGTGTGTGTGTGTGTGTGTGTGTGTGTGTGTGTGTGTGTGTGTGTGTGTGTGTGTGTGTGTGTGTGTATGTGTGCTCACCTATTTGTGCCTGCAGGTTCGAGCATTGACTCATAGATTCCGCCTTTCTAGCCGCCAGTTGTTTATAGCAATGACTCCTGTCCTATTTCCCTATCATATTTGATTTTAAAATTATGAATAGAGTTTGCTTCCAAAACATCCTTCTTAAGTTCATTTCATTTTTCCACTACTCTCACACTAAAGGAAAACTTCCTAACATCTCTGTGATTCATCTGATTTTTGCAGTTTCCACCCATGTCCCCTCGTTCTGTTAGTATTCTGTGTGAACATTTCGTCTATATTTCCACTCTGTCAATCCACCTGAGTATTTTATATGAACAAATCCACAAGGGCCGTGACGAGGATTCGAACCTGTGTCCGAGAGCATCCCAGACGCTGCCTTAATCGACTGAGCTACGACATGGTGTAAGAATTGCAACCAGAAATTCTACTGAATTTACTTGGATCCTGCAGCCTCTCCGAGACACATTTGTCCATTTGATACATCACGCTATTGTGATTTATGTGAGTATTTTATATGTTTCTATCATCCCCCCCCCCTCTCCCTTCTTTTTTCCAGTGTCGTCAGTTCAGTTCAAATGGGATATATATATATATATATATATATATATATATATATATATATATATATATATATATATATATATATATATATATATATATATATATACGGGAAGACATTCAGGGTGGAGTATATGAATTCAATCAGGATTGAAAATGAACTCTTTGTAAATATAGGGGAATCTTGGCGGATAAGAAGCAGTAGAAGGTGGGAAGGAAGTGGAACAGGAAGCAAGGAACTGGGAGATATTCGAATGAGTCAGGTGAGAGGAAAGGAGAAGTACAGGGGTGGGAAAGAAGGGTACGAGACGGAAGAGGGGCCATTGTGAGACATAAAAAAGGTAGAAAGGGGGGGATGAAAAAGAGGTGAAAAGAGGGGGATGATAAAGAAGATAAGAAGGGAGAAGAGAAGCCAAATGGGTGATCTGAGAAACAGTGTCTGAGAGTCATTAGAAAGTCCCATACAATATGGATCACCAGGACACCACACAACCTACCCTCCACCCCCCCCCCTCTCCACACGACATCTGGATGCAACATATAACAACATACCCCTCCCCCCCCCCTCAACCAGCTTCTGGATGCAAAACACAAGCACAGCGAAATCCATCATCCACCCCCTAGCCTACTTCTAGGCCCTTCAGCAGCGCCCTCACCCGTCACCTGGATGCATTCCTCACCCCCACCCCCCACCCTCATTCCTTCCCAGGTAGTGAACAACCTCACCCTTGAGCGCGCTCTTTATCCGCGCGTCAGCGCTTAAAGCAGGTATAAATAAACAATGCAACTGGTCTCCGCGCCATGTAAAATATACATAACTCTGAAACACCAACGTCAGTCCCAGTTTTATATAAATGAAAAACCTCCATACCATAAATCTTACACAGATCACAAACATTTGTTGGGCAAATAGAAAGATCTACATCACAAACCGGTTATATTTATATTACAAAAAAATACACCAAATGGCACGCTGTTGCAGGCGAACGATGGAGGGTGGAGAGAGAGGGAGGGAGGGACTAGGACATAATG
>NC_091186.1:15866681-15891681 GCF_040958095.1 Procambarus clarkii
GATTCACGAAAGCACTTACGCAAGCACTTACGAACTTGTACATCTTTTCTTAATCTTTGGCGGCTTTGCTCCCAATTATTAAACAGTTAATGAGCTCCGAAGCACCAGGAGGCTCTTTATAACAATAACAACAGCTGAATGGGAAGTTTTCATGCTTGTAAACTGTTTAATAAATGTAACCAAAGCCGTTAAAGATTGAGGAAAGATTTACACGTTCGCAAGTGCTTGCGTAAGCACTTTCGTGAATCTGGCCCCAGGTTGATATGGCAGCGGCTGGCGAAAGGGACATACTGTCACGTTTTCTGTTTTGGGTCCTCTGGCAGGTTAGGATAATGGCTATTTAGTACGACAGTTTCTTGACCTTAGGGAAAAACCTCGTTGGAAAAAAAACGTTGGAAAACCCTCGACTGTAACGTCACAGTCTATAAGAATCCATCGGTCATCTTGCACACAAGTTAACGTTGATCAGTTCATCACAACTCACCAAAATTCATTGTATATGTAGAATTTGTTGATGAATTTACTGAACAATGACACCAAATCGTTAATTTCAGTTCGAGTGGAGCGACGATGTGGTTAGGAGAGTGCTAGAGCGGGCTAGGGGGATGGATAGACGGCTTCCTCCCCTCCCTCATTCCTAGCACCCTCCCTCTCTCATTCCTAGCACCTCCCTCCCTCACTGCACCCCTTTCCACCCCCAAGAAACCACCCTTTCCTCCGGCTCTCTAGTGCCTTTCCCGCAGGACTAGAGGACACGCGTTATCACAAACGCAAAATAACCTTGAAACTAGTGAGTGAGTGCGTGTGTGAGTGCGTGTGTGTGTGTGGCGGGGGGGGGGAGGAAAGAATGAGGGGGACCAGGGGCGCCGCGCCCCCACTACAACTCCCAGGGGCGCCGCGCCACCACTACTCCCAGGGGCGCCGCGCCCCCACTACTCCCAGGGGGCGCCGCCCCCACTACTCCCAGGGGCTCTATATCCCAATACTTTCCCACGCGACAAAACAGGTTATTTTAACAATGTTTGTTTGTACCGGGTTAATACTGCCAAGTTTGCCAACGCCCATAACTCGTAAATACACCGTTTGTCCATGTGAATTTAATTCACAAGTATATATATATATCTCTATTTTTTTTTTGACGCCGATAACTCAAAAATATCATAAAAAATATGTTACTTTTTTATTTTGCAAATATACAAACACGACAGATATTTGTGAGTGTGAGAGTCATAAATACTGGGACTGGATGGGTTGGAGGGAGGGAGGGAGGGATAGAGGGAGAGAGGGATGGAGGGTGAGAGGGAATAGGGGGTGTTAGGAAGGAAGGAAAGCGGGTGAAAGCAGCGAGAAAGTAAGTGAAAACTGTGAAATATTAGAGTACTAGAGAGGTAGTTCTTAGTTGCTTGAAAACCGTAGAGTAAAAAAAAATAAGAAAAAAGGAAGAAGAAAGGGAGAGAAAGTAGAGAGGGAGGAACAGGGGGAGAATGGTGAATGGAAGAGAATGAAGGAGAAGGAAAAGAAAGAAGATTGATAGATTGAGACGTTGTTGATAGATGGGAAAGAAAGAGAAAATAGAACAGACGGGGGAGGAAATTTGGGATGGAAGAACGAAGAGAGAGACAGGAGGACAGGGAAGTGGAGGGAGGGAAGGAGGAAGGGAAGGAGAGGGAGAGAGAGAGAGAGAAGGAGGGAGAGAGTCAAAGAGCTGAGCCAGCGCGGTCGTCGTGTTTACGACGCGTTCACGACCTCCAGAGAAAGAAGTAACTGGGGGAAAAAGCTGAGGAGATAGTTAAGAAAACGTCTTTAACTCGGAGATATATCTAGGGAGAGAGAGAATACAAGCCCGGCTAATATTGAAGGGGGGGGGGGAGGAGAAGGAGAATATTGATCCAAGTATTGGCCCACCTCGCAGGGTAAAGTCCCCACCACTTAGATCACTCAGCGGAGTAAATTCCCCACCACTTGTTTCATTCAGCGGAGTAAATTCCCTCCCACTCCACTCTTGACCAGACCTCAATACCAGGTAGCATTCTTGCTTTACTAATACTCTCTCCTCCTTATTATTCCTTCCACTTTTGTTTTTATTTCTTTCATTCTCCTCACACATCTTTCCCCTTATCGCTCGCGCTCTCTGCTTTTCTCTTGTTCTCGTACCTCTCTTATCTTATCGGTGAGGCAATGTTGGGAACCTAAGAAGCTTTACAACCACGAAAGAATAACAGTAGTCTATTTGCAAAAAAAATAAAAAAATAAAAATAAGGTATATAATATTCTCAAACCTAACAGATAAGACAGGACTTAAGTCCTTATGGAGGAGAATAATGGAGACTTGAGGTCAAGGAGATCAGGTCAAGGAAGTTAGAACCTATGCAAGTATTATGTTAGAAACCCCCCCCCCCCCGAAAAAAAAGACTTGTGATGCAATAAAATTTCCTCGAATTCTCTTCGATGGTGATATAATGTTCGAAGGCCGCTGATACTTGACACTATCTTCTAATGCTATTTTTTTAACTTCTTTGATGGCGAGTTAAGCATCACTAAATTTCATCAAGAGTCGCAATTTGATCAAGAGACGCACCTTGCTGCCTCTGTGCAAAGCAAGAAGTCTCCGTATGCAGGCGATGAGTCACAATAACGTGGCTAAAGTATGTTGACCAGACCACACACTAGAGGGTGAAGGGACGACGACGTTTCGGTCCGTCCTGGACCATTCTCAAGTCGATTGTGATCGACAATCGACTTGAGAATGGTCCAGGACGGACCGAAACGTCGTCGTCCCTTCACCTTCTAGTGTGTGGTCTGGTCAGCAAAAAGTCTCGTTGTTTACTTACGTTAAGAAGTCCAATACAGACGTTGAAATCAAGCAAGAGGTGGGTAGGAACTTGATTAGATAGTACCTCTTTGAGAGGAGGGACTACACCGTAACAGTGACTTACGGTGACGGGAGAGGCCTCAATAGTGCTGGGAAAGGCGGAGCGAGATGATCTTCATGCAACATCATAAGGACCGGACCTTCTTGATGGAGTATTGGAGAGATGGGGTCTTCTTGAATTGACATAAGAATAACGGGATCTTCTTGGAGGAGCATTAAAAGGACCGGATCTTTTTGAAAGAGCATCAGAACGACCGGATCTTCTTGAAGGAGCATCAGAACGACCGGATCTTCTTGAAGGAGCATTAGAACGACCGGATCTTCTTGAAGGAGCATTAGAACGACCGGATCTTCTTGAAGGAGCATTAGACCGACCGGATCTTCTTGAAGGAGCATTAGAACGACCGGATCTTCTTGAAGGAGCATTAGAACGACCGGATCTTCTTGAAGGAGCATTAGAACGACCGGATCTTCTTGAAGGAGCATTAGACCGACCGGATCTGCTTGAAGGAGCATTAGAACGACCGGATTTTCTTGAAGGAGCATTAGAACGACCGGATCTTCTTGAAGGAGCATTAGAACGACGGGATCTTCTTGAAGGAGCATTAGAACGACGGGATCTTCTTGAAGGAGCATTAGAACGACCGGATCTTCTTGAAGGAGCATTGGAACGACCGGATCTTCTTGAAGGAGCATCAGAGCGACGGGATCTTCTTGATGATGCAGAAACTGTTCGGGTCCCCGAGCCAAAATTGCAAAGGCGTCAAGATGAACAGGCAACAATGTTATCCATCCGGGTCTGTTCCTGACTTGTGTTCCTGTGTTCCGTTTGCAAACGCCAGGTTGCGGGCGCCCATATTCCTGAGGGAAGAGTTAGAACGGAGACAATGGCTGTCGAAGATTGACTGATAATCTGGAGTAGTGATATGCTGGTCTCAGTTCGTCAGAGCTTCCCCGTTCGCTCGCCTTGCCTGGAGACCAGTGAGAGATTCCAAGTGAGCATCGAACTGAACATCGAACTCTTCTTCTTCTTCCCTCGTCAGCTTCCCCTGTAGCTCCAAATGGCGCCAAATAACCGACTCTTTTTTCCCCTACACCCCTGTCTCCAAACCTCGCCTCGAGGGCGTGTCCCACTTGACGGTAGAAACTGGGTAGTGCTTTGACCGAGGCGGTGAAGAGTATTCTGAATGTTGTCGAGAGATTTACAGAGTTAGGATTAGGGGATGACTTACAGAATTGGAACTGGGACAATTGTGCCGACTCACAATGGAAGGGTTTTAAAAAGGGAATTAAATGATTTTTATTTTGTTTTGTAAAATGCAATATAGGTACCACCGTATAGAGAGAAAACGGAAAAAGAACAACGACAAAACGGTAGACATAAAAGATTCATTTAAACACACGTACGCGCTCTTGTACAAATACAAACAAATACAAACATACACAACGTGCATTCACTCGCACTCACGCGTTCACACACACACACACACACACACACACATACACACACACACACACACACACACACACACACACACACACACACACACACACACACACACACACACGTGTGTATGTGTGTGTGAGAGTAGTGGGGAAAGGAATGAACTACAGGAGCACATTGTGGAAGCCAACATCATTCACAGCTTTAAAATTAGGTATGATTAGAAAAGAAGGACACGAATCCTTGTATTTAAACAACCGGCGGCTAGAAAGGCGGGATCCAGGAGCCAACGCCCGATCCTGCAGGCACCAATAGGTGAGTACACCCACCCACAGCACCCGCCCGCCCAAACACGAGTCCACCTGTACACAGCAGACAATAAATTAATGCAGCAGCAGCAGCAGCAGCAGCAGCAGCAGCAGCAGCAGCAGCAGCAGCAGGCGACGTCGGACCAGCAGACCACAGCTACACCTCGGACCAGCAGACCACAGCTACACCTCGGACCAGCAGACCACAGCTACACCTCGGACCAGCAGACCACAGCTACACCTCGGACCAGCAGACCACAGCTACACCTCGGACCAGCAGACCACAGCTACACCTCAGACCAAGAGACCACAGCTACACCTTAAGAAGCGACCGGAGAGTATGGGCTCTCATATAGACCAAGAGCCAGATTCGCGAAGCAGTTACGCAAGCACTTACGAACCTGTCCATCTTTTCTCAAACTTTGGCGGCTTTGTTTACAATTATTAAACAGGTAGTGCGCTCCGAAGCACCAGGAGACTGTTTATAACAATAGCAACAGTTGATTGGCAAGTTTTCATGCTTGTAAACTGTTTAATAAACGTAACCAAAGCCGTCAAAGATTGGGGAGTTAAGATGTACACGTTCGTCAATACTTGCGTAACTGCTTCGTGAATCTGGCCCCTGAAATGCGACTCTAAGGTCAAATGGTGGTAACAGCTATGGGTCCAGCAGCACCCTTATATCCCTCCCTCCTTCTGCTGCTGCTGTTACCTTCTTCCTTCTTTAATTCTTAGAGTTAGGGGGAGACATGATCACCACCTACAAAATTCTCAAGAGGAATTCTTCCTTAGTGCTACATTACCTATACACTCTTAGACCCTTGTGTTATACTTGCTACACCCGCCGCTACACCCCATAAACCCGCTACACTTAACACCTTAATGGAAGGGAAGGTTTAACACGGCCCCTCGAGCGCCGAGAGTCGACCACCTCAGCAAGTTGCTGTGTTTACTACGCCTTTATGTCCTTCTGCCCGCATACACCAGCCGATGGCACTATACACCACCCGCATACACCAGCCGATGGCACTATACACCACCCGCATACACCAGCCGATGACACTATACACCACCCGCATACACCAGCCGATGACACTATACACCGCTCGCATACACCAGCCGATGACACTATACACCACCCGCATACACCAGCGAATGACACTATACACCACCCGCATACACCAGCGGATGACACTATACACCACCCGCATACACCAGCCGATGACACTATACACCACCCGCATACACCACCCGATGACACTATACACCACCCGCATACACCAGCGGATGACACTATACACCACCCGCATACACCAGCCGATGACACTATACACCACCCGCATACACCAGCCGATGACACTATACACCACCCGCATACACCAGCCGATGACACTATACACCACCCGCATACACCAGCCGATGGCACTATACACCACCCGCATACACCAGCCGATGGCACTATACACCACCCGACCATGAATTGCTTACCGGATAAGGCCAGGAGGAGGAGTCACTGCATTAGACAACCAATGGCCAGAAAGGCGGGGTCCGAGAGCTAGAGCACGATCCTGCCGATTAATACACTCACATACACTTCGCATACCCCCCCACCCCCCACCCCCTCATTTGGCTCGCCACTCCGTCAAAAATCCAACCTTTTAACCTAGCCAGAAACGGACCAACCCCATCAACCCTCCTAACTTATCGAGTCCCCAAGCATACAAAGGGAGAATATTCGCGACACATTACTTTCCTTAATAGGTTGCATTTATGACGTTGGTTACAAATGTGTGTATATACACTGTGTACCTACACTCGGGTACACCGAGCCAGTATACTGACACCGTAGCAAGGACACTGTTGGTAAACAATAGAAACAAAGAAAGTACACACAAAACAAAGACTCACACGCACACGGAACACGCACACGGAACACGCACACGGAACACGCACACGGAACACGCACACGGAACACGCACACGGAACACGCACACGGAACACGCACACGGAACACGCACACGACACCGACATGTCTACTACCCCCCCCCCCTCGACCATCAATCATACATACACCTCCAGAGGTCAGAAGACACAGAGGGCATATGATCACTACATACAAGATACTATAAGGCGAATAGACATGGAGACCAAGCATAGCCTCTTTAATTGAGAGAGAGTATAGGACGAGAAGAAGACTTAAATAGAAACTGGAAACGCAAAAGAATTGAAGAAATGTAAAGAAATATTCGTATTCTCTACGGATGGTCAACAAGTGAAATGCACTTTAAAAAGTAAGTTCTGGAGACCACCTCCATCCACAACTTAAAAGTTCAGATTATCACGACGGATTTGAACTTCAGAATAGTTAAATTATAAGGCAATATATAGAGCAAGGCCAGTAGATAGAGTATGAAGAGCCAGACCTCACTTCCCCGTATATTGTCACTGACATGAACGTGACAATTACGATGACCAGACCACACACTAGAAGGTGAAGGGACGACGACGTTTCGGTCCGTCCTGGACCATTCTCAAGTCGATTGTGTTGACTTGAGAATGGTCCAGACAATCGACTTGAGAATGGTCCAGGACGGACCGAAACGTCGTCGTCCCTTCACCTTCTAGTGTGTGGTTCGGTCAACTTACTTTAGCCACGTTATTGTGACTCATCACCTGATAATTACGTACATGGTAAGACTAAAAAGTGTTCGCAACTTCAGTGTCCTAATGTACCATGTACAAGCACAATGGGTTACCAAAACCCATACCCCATGTGCCCCATGTACAAGCACTATGGGTTACCCAAACCCATAACCCCATGTACAAGCACTATGGGTTACCCAAACCCATACCCCATGTGCCCCATGTACAAGCACTATGGGTTACCCAAATCCATACCCCATGTGACCCATGTACAAGCACTATGGGTTACCCAAACCCATACCCCATGTGACCCATGTACAAGCACTATGGGTTACCCAAACCCATACCCCATGTGACCCATGTACAAGCACTATGGGTTACCCAAACCCATACCCCATGTGACCCATGTACAAGCACTATGGGTTACCCAAACCCATACCCCATGTGCCCCATGTACAAGCACTATGGGTTACCCAAACCCATAACCCCATGTACAAGCACTATGGGTTACCCAAACCCATACCCCATGTGACCCATGTACAAGCACTATGGGTTACCCAAACCCATACCCCATGTGACCCATGTACAAGCACTATGGGTTACCCAAACCCATACCCCATGTGACCCATGTACAAGCACTATGGGTTACCCAAACCCATAACCCCATGTACAAGCACTATGGGTTACCCAAACCCATACCCCATGTGCCCCATGTACAAGCACTATGGGTTACCCAAACCCATAACCCCATGTACAAGCACTATGGGTTACCCAAACCCATACCCCATGTGACCCATGTACAAGCACTATGGGTTACCCAAACCCATACCCCATGTGACCCATGTACAAGCACTATGGGTTACCCAAACCCATACCCCATGTGCCCCATGTACAAGCACTATGGGTTACCCAAATCCATACCCCATGTGACCCATGTACAAGCACTATGGGTTACCCAAACCCATACCCCATGTGACCCATGTACAAGCACTATGGGTTACCCAAACCCATACCCCATGTGACCCATGTACAAGCACTATGGGTTACCCAAACCCATACCCCATGTGACCCATGTACAAGCACTATGGGTTACCCAAACCCATACCCCATGTGCCCCATGTACAAGCACTATGGGTTACCCAAACCCATACCCCATGTGACCCATGTACAAGCACTATGGGTTACCCAAACCCATACCCCATGTGCCCCATGTACAAGCACTATGGGTTACCCAAACCCATACCCCATGTGACCCATGTACAAGCACTATGGGTTACCCAAACCCATAACCCCATGTGATTATAATTTCGAGTATAGTTAGACCTAAATTAGGTTAGGCGTTTTGGTTGAATATGAAATGACTTTTATTTGCAATTAACATGTGAAGTATGTAGAGAAAATGCGATTCGAACACAGTAAGAGAACGAAGCACTGTTCATGAAAAGTTCGAACACAGACAATTGCGAGTCATATGTTTGTATAAATTATTTTTATTTCCACAAACAGGGGCACTGGTGGCTATATTGATGGGAATTTACGTCATTGAGAACGGACTGAAGCCACTTAATTGTACCCCTCGAATTGGTTCACAGGGTCAAACAACTCAATCCGAGGTTCTTTGAAAACGCTTTTGTGAAGAGCTTGTAAGATGGTCAAGTTGAAACCCACATAGACTGTCTGATCTTGTGGAATAGATTATAACAAAATCAACTCTCCCGCCTCATGGTGAAATGTCCCGCTGTATGCTGGAAAGAGGTGACTTAATGGCCTCTGTGGAGTCGAATGACTAAACACAGATTGTTCAGAGCTTAATAGTAACTTAACTGGAGCTTAATTGGTGACCTATTGATGGGTCACCGTAGGTCACCGCCTTCGTAATCAAGTTTTTGACACGGACTCTTTGGTTGATGACCGCTAAAATAAGAGTTTATCAAGTCCACTCGCTAATATAAAGAGCATATCAAGTCCACTCGCTAATATTAAGAGCATATCAAATCCAAACGCTAAAATACGAGAATACCAAGTCCAGGGTTGTTCTATTTAATTACACCTCGTGCATTTTGAGTGCGCTTGCGTGCACTTGAGAACTCTGAGCATATTGTGCACTACCAACATGAAACAACTGACTCCAGCTATGATGTATGCTGGTTTGTGGCTTCAGATACGAAATATCTTTCAATAGTCTGGCGTACTAACCGATTTCTGCACAAAAAAAAAGAAAAGAGGTTAAACGCTCCAGTTTACACCGTTCACCCAAAAATTTAACATTAAAACTTGCAACGTTCAACAGTTACAACGTAAATACAACGCAGCAATAGATGTTAAATATCAGGCCGAGAGGCAATCCAAGTTCAAATACATCTTCGTGGGTGATAACTCGATATAAGTCTAAAATGAGAGGTTTCTGACACAACCCCTTCCCCCCCCCGGTCGAGTCGGTCGGCCGAGCGGACAGCACGCTGGACTTGTGATCCTGTGGTCCTGGGTTCGATCCTAGGCGCCGGCGAGAAACAATGGGCAGAGTTTCTTTCACCCTATGCCCCTGTTACCTAGCAGTAAAATAGGTACCTGGGTGTTAGTCAGCTGTCACGGGCTGCTTCCTGTGGGGTATAGGCCTGGTCGAGGACCGGGCCGCGGGGACACTAAAAGCCCCGAAATCATCTCAAGATAACCTCAAGATAACCCCCTTCGTTCTGAAGTTACAGCTTTCAGTTATTTTTTTTAAGACTTTTAATGCTAAATCAGAAAACAAATAACGACATGAACTTCAGCAGCAGCTCTCAGTCTCTTCACCCACCAGCGCCCTCTAACGCCGTGTTCCACAAGCAGTTCTCGTTAGCTTCACCTTCGGCCGTGCCCAAATGTCCTCTTCCAAAAACAATTCCCGACCCTGCAATTCGCTTAAACTTTCTTGCCCAACACAGCCAGCAAGAGTTGCGTTATTTCATACAAGGAGCAGTTTCCAGCTGAGACACACACACACACACACACACACACACACACACACACACACACACACACACACACACACACACACACACACAGAGGCAGTTGACCTACACCCAGACCTTTCCACTCCTTCTAGTAGCCTACTAAAGTTTAACTCAAGTAAGTGTAAAGGATTGAAATTAGGTGAAGGGGGCAGGAGGCTGAACACGAGGTACCATCTGGGAGGTGTAATACTTCATGAGTCAAGCAGAAAGATCTAGGGGGGGTTGATGTCACACCTAACCTGTCGCCAAGTAGCCCACATCAAAAGGATATCATCAGTGGCGTATGCTAGATTGGCCAACATAAGAACTGCTTTTACAAACTTTTCTATGGAATCGTTCGGGACCTTAACCCACTTATGTCAGACCAATCCTGGAGTATGCAGCTCCAGCCTGGAGTAAATACCTAGTTAAACACAGACAAAGTTAAAGAAAATTCAGAGGTATACCACCAAAATAGTCCCAGAACTAAGAAATAAGAGTTACGAGGAAAGGCCACGGGAATTAAACCTCACGTCCCTGTAAGACAGAAGAGTTAGGGGAGACATGATCACCACCTACAAAATTCTCAGAGGAATTGCCAGGGTGGACAAAGACAAACTATTTAACATGAGTCGAACACGAACAAATGGACACAGGTGGAAACTGAGTACCCAAATAAGCCACAGGGACGTTAGAAAGAACTTTTTCAGTGTCAGAGTAGTTAACAAATGGAATGCATTAGACAGTGATGTGGTGGAGGCTGACTCCATACACAGTTTCAAGTGTAGATATGGTAGAGCACAGAAGGAGAGTCCTCTAGTGTGTAGTGACGTGAACCTCCTTACCTTGAGGTTACCTTGAGGTGCTTCCGGGGCTTAGCGTCCCCGCGGCCCGGTCGTCGACCAGGCCTCCTGGTTGCTGGACTGATCAACCAGGCTGTTGGACGCGGCTGCTCGCAGCCTGACGTATGAGTCACAGCCTGGTTGATCAGGTTCCTGGTATTCCTCGCTGGCCAGTTAACTTGGGGCCATCGTCCTCCCTACACACCCTCTCGCCTTCCTCCCACCTTCTTTAACCGGATTTCTCCACCCTTGTGATCCTGTGGTCCTGGGTTCGATCCCAGGCGCCGGCGAGAAACAATGGGGAAGAGTTTCTTTCACCCTATGCTCCTGTTACCTAGCAGTAAAATAGGTACCTGGATGTTAGTCAGCTGTCACGGGCTGCTTCCTGGGGGTGGAGGCCTGGTCGAGGACCGGGCCGCGGGGACACTAAAAAAAAAGCCCCGAAATCATCTCAAGATAACCTCAAGATAACCCTTCTTGAGCCAGAGTCCCACCGTTCTTTGACCGGGCTTCTTCATTCTTCCCATAACAAATTTGGATCTATGTAGGACACGGATGCCCGCGACGCTGATGATGACTGTACTGCTGCACATAACCCAACTATGACTGCAAGCTCTCCTGGATTATCTTGTAAGAAAAAAAATGGTTGAATACCGTTTCTCATTATCTCTTAACAAAATTCAGAATTCTTCAGAACCCGCAGGCACTCAAAGTTACCCAAAGCCACTCATGGCTACCCATAGCCACACAAATCTACTCAAAGCCACGCAAGGCCTTCAAAAAAGCCTCCTTAAAGTATGTCAAGGAATAACTCCAAACATATTTACTCTCTCTCTCTCTCTATACAATGTTGGTGCTGACTGTTGAACGTGAAGTAAAAACACAATTTCTACTCGGAAATAAGGTCAGTTTATAACCAAACAACCCACATTGAGGGATGTAAAGGTCGACGAGGGAGTCTGAGGATTCTCCTGGGGTTCGATTCCCGTATTCCCCTCCCTCCTCCCCTTCCCCCATCACCATCACCAATTGTGGCCTTATTTCCTTATATACTTCTTAACAAAACGATGTGAGGTGTTTTTTTCACGTTCTATAAATTCAAGGCCAATATTATATAGGATGTAAATATGTTATGTTTCTTCTTTACTGGCGTCATTTAAGGTGTTTTTTATCACCTTAAATGGGTGATAAATTTGGGTGATTTTTTTTAGGTCGCTTTGGGTGGTTTTGGGTCACTTTGGGTCACTTTGGGTACCTTTGGGTACCTCTGGGTGGTTTTGGGTAGCATTGGATAATTCTATGGACCGATTCAAATACCGTCATAGTATCAATAGCTACATTTTAAACGACTTTGACCATAGGCTCAAAGAAAGGTCTAATGGAGAAAAGCAGTATAGGAACCGCTAGGAGGATTGGAACCTAAGCTCTGGGGACTTCCAAGCACACTCCATAGGGCCACTACACCACGACCTGGTAAAATGGTCAAAAGCATAGCAACCTGGGATTCAACTCAATCCTTCTAGGGGTTCCTGTGTCTTCCACTGAAGCCTAATCCACATACGTTTTTGTAACGACTTTAGAGGATCAGGTTGAGTTACCGTTACCTGTGGCAGGTGATTACCGTTACCTGTGGCAGGTGGCTACATGTGACGGATCTCCCAATCCTGAGCGCTCCAAGTGTGTGCAATCTCCATGAGCAGGAACTGGGGTCTTGATCTCAGTCACAACATCACTGAATGTAGTTATCAGAGCAGACAGACCCGTTGGTATGAGGTACCTGGAGCTTTGCAATTACTTTATTACCTCTCGTGTTCTTGAAGATATCCTCACGATACATCTAAACTTTGCCAGTGAAGGCTAGTATATCACATGGCCCTGTATAATGAAGGCTAGTATATCACATGGCCCTGTATAACTATAGCCATTCTGTGAGCTGGGGATCACAATTCGGACTCACACAGCTCTGGTGTTCTAGCTCCTGATATCCTAGCTCCACGATAACGGACGTCGCATGCATTACTGTCCTCAATTTCTATTTAGAGGTTGCTCCAATGTGTTTTTTTTCAACTATCGTATTAGAGTATAGGGTGTGTTCAGTCTCCCATTGTTTCATATTTTCTTCCCGTCTTCTATAATTATATCTTAGTTTGCTTCCTCCTTATTGTCCGTCTTGCTGCCATCCCCCTTCACTCAGCCATTCCCCCCTACCCTACCCCACACCTCCAACACGTCCCCCTCCCCCTCCCCCATATACACCTCCACTCCACCCTCGTCATATTTTCACCTCTCGTCTACACTCTTCCCCCCTCTCCCTCTCGACACGACCCCCCCCTCTTCCTCGACACGACCCCTTCTCTCCCTCGACACGACCCCGGTCGTCCTCCAAACCCCCTTCTCCCTATCCCCCCAACGACCCCTCCCACCCCCCTGTCTCTCCCTCCCGACGACCCTCCCCCTCTCCCTCTCTCCTCTCCCTGCCGACGACCTCCTCTCCCTCTCTCCTCTCCCTGCCGACGACCTCCTCTCCCTCTCTCCTCTCCCAACTTCCCGCCTTCCGCGCATAGGAAGTGCGGCCTGGCGTCGTGTAAACAACAGGCAGCAGCAGCGGAGGTTACCATGGCGACCAGGCTAATCCGGCCTGTGTAAACATCGGCCCGCGCAACCCCTAATTTTAAAATCTTCTTAATATGCGTCACCGACTCCTGCCATCGCCGAAGAACCGTCTGGTGCGATGCCTGCTTCTGCTGACGCTGCGGCATCGTCGTCTGCTGTCTGCTGCTGTCTGCTGGTCTTCTCGACGGCTCAGGTCCTGTCCACACCACCGCCACCCTCGCTAGAAGGACACACACACACTAGCGTCCCCCTTGCTTCCAGGTCAAACCAGGTCACACACACACACACACACACACACACACACACACACACACACACACACACACACACACACACACACACACACACCAGGACCTGGAGAAAGTGGGTACAAGGAGATGGGGAGGGACGGGGAGGACGAAGGAGGGAGCTAGGGGGGAAAGAGAATTGGGAAGCAACCAAGGAAGAAGATGAAATAGTCCCGAGGAAGGGGGGGTGACAAGCTGGGCGGAGGGGGTAGGAGGGGTCCGTATTGCAAAATAAGGAGCAGACATCACACCTTAAAACAAACGATAGTGCACGTAAATACCCTTCCCTCCCCCCCCCACCCACAACAACAAATGTGAATGAGATTAAAATAGGCAAAGAGGGTGGTAGTTTAAGTGTAAGAAAGGGCTGAGACAGAGTCGGATGATAAAGCGAAGATGGGGTCAGGTTTAAGATATCAGAGATTAGAATGACGAGGTTCAGAATTTTTATTATTATTATTATCATTATTTTCTACCACAGACGTGAAGGTTGAGAGGACACGCTAAGACACTCTCCTCCTCCTCCTCCTCCTCCTCCTCCTCCTCCTCCTTCTTCTTCTTCTTCTTCTTCTTCTTCTTCTCCTTCTCCTCCTCCTTAGCACAGCCAGCCTATAGCCACTAGGACAATGGCAGTACAGCGACGCTCTAACGTCTTGCAGGATCGGCGTTCGATCCCCGATGGTCCCCAAGTGGTGCGGCTACTGCCCTCCTTGTCCTCAATATCCTAGCTCCTTATCCTCATATCCCAGCTCCTTGTTCTCATATCCCAGCTCCTTGTTCTCATATCCCAGCTCCTTGTTCTCATATCCCAGCTCCTTGTCCTCATATCCCAGCTCCTTGTCCTCATATCCCAGCTCCTTGTTCTCATATCCTAGCTCCTTGTTCTCATATCCTAGCTCCTTGTTCTCATATCCTAGCTCCTTGTTCTCATATCCCAGCTCCTTGTTCTCATATCCTAGCTCCTTGTTCTCATATCCTAGCTCCTTGTTCTCATATCCTAGCTCCTTGTTCTCATATCCTAGCTCCTTGTTCTCATATCCTAGCTCCTTGTCCTCAATATCCCAGCTCCTTGTTCTCATATCCTAGCTCCTTGTTCTCATATCCTAGCTCCTTGTTCTCATATCCCAGCTCCTTGTTCTCATATCCCAACTCCTTGTTCTCATATCCCAGCTCCTTGTTCTCATATCCTAGCTCCTTGTTCTCATATCCTAGCTCCTTGTTCTCATATCCCAGCTCCTTGTTCTCATATCCTAGCTCCTTGTCCTCAATATCCTAGCTCCTTGTCCTCAATATCCTAGCTCCTTGTCCTCATATCCTAGCTCCTTGTCCTCAATATCCTAGCTCCTTGTCCTCAATATCCTAGCTCCTTGTCCTCAATATCCTAGCTCCTTGTCCTCATATCCCAGCTCCTCCTTGTCCTCAATATCCTAGCTCCTTGTTCTCAATATCCTAGCTCCTTGTCCTCAATATCCTAGCTCCTTGTCCTCATATCCCAGCTCCTCCTTGTCCTCAATATCCCCCCCCAAGTGTTACATAGTAGTACTGCCTAAAACCTGATCACCAAACTTTGTGATTGATTGATTGGTGAAGATTAAGCCACCCAAGAGGTGGCACGGGCATGAATAGCCCGGAATAAACTTTGAGAATACCACCATAGCCTCACCATAACTGTTCTTCCTACTTGACAACACCAAACCGGAAAGCTGTCAATAACTGTGACTTTCCGGTGGTGCCACTGCTATGGGGAAGGGGGGGGGGCAAAGGAGCTGGTGGGTATGGGAGGGGGGGAAGGAAGATGTAGGTAGATGTAGGTAGAAGTAGAAAGGAATAAGTGGGTAACCTTGAGGTTACCTTGAGGTGCTTCCGGGGCTTAGCGTCCCCGCGGCCCGGTCGTTGACCAGGCCTCCTGGTTGCCGGACTGATCAACCAGGCTGTTGGACGCGGCTGCTCGCAGCCTGACGTATGAGTCACCGCCTGGTTGATTAGGTATCCTTTGGAGGTGCATATCCAGTTCTCTCTTGAACACTGTGAGGGGTCGGCCAGTTATGCCCCTTATGGGTAGTGGAAGCGTGTTGAACAGTCTCGGGCCTCTGATGTTGATAGAGTTCTCTCTCAGAGTACCTGTTGCACCTCTGTTTTTCAACGGGGGTATTCTGCACATCCTGCCATGTCTTCTGGTCTCATGTGATGTTATTTATATGTGCAGGTTTGGGACCAGCCCCTCTAATATTTTCCACGTGTAAATTATTATGTACCTCTCCCACCTGCGCTCAAGGGAGTATAGTTTTAGGCTCTTTAGTCGGTCCCAATAGTTTAGATGTTTTACTGAGTGGATTCTAGCAGTAAAGGATCTCTGCACGCTCTCCAGGTCAGCAATTTCTCCAGCTTTGAAAGGTGCTGTCATTGTGCAGCAGTACTCCACTCTAGAGAGCACTAGCGTTTTGAAAAGTATCATCATCGGTATAGCATCTCTAGTGTGAAAAGTTCTTGTTAATCAACCTGTCATTTTTCTTGCAGTTGTGGCGGCTACTTTATTGTGTTCTTTAAAGGTAAGGTCTTCCGACATGAGTACACCCAGATCCTTTACATTGCCTTTTCGTTCTATGTTATGATTTGACTGAGTTTTGTACGTGATTTCCGTTTTTATATTTTCATTTTTTCCGTAGCGCATGAGCTGGAACTTATCTTCGTTAAACACCATATTATTTTCTGTAGCCCATAGAAAGACCTTATCTACATCTGATTGGAGGTTCGCCGTGTCCTCTATGTTGCCTACTCTCATGAAGAATGAAGATGAAGAATGGTAGAATGAAGGGTAGGGTAGGGTAGAATGAAGATACAGACAATTTTGAATAGAGATTGGGATATAGGGGGGATAAAGATTGGGATATAGATTGGGATATAGGGGGATAGAGATTGGGATATAGGGGGGATAGAGATGAGGTAATACAGGGTCGTAGGTTAATATTACTTTGGCAACTTTTTTTATTTTGTTTTTGTAATCTTGTGTTGATTTATGATTGTGGATTGTAATGTCCATATGTGACTTTCCTTGCTGGCATATGTACCACATATGTGTGAGCCTTACTCACATTGTTTTGAACTTACTCAAAGAAGAGAAATTGTATTTAAGATTTTCCACAGTCATTAAGATGCCTTGCTCGCGTCGAGGCGGGAGTTAAAAAAGTGATCTTGGGAGATTTCATTGGCCCATATAAGCTCGCTGGCTCTGCTACTCCATCCACCTTGAGTAAAAATACTTAGGGTGAGAGATGGGACATTTAGTGTGAAGGTTGTTGTTATCATGACGCTGGAGCATGGTTAGGGTGATGGTGATGGGATGATAGGGTGATAGCCTCCCTATTGAGGTTATCTTGAGATGATTTCGGGCTTTAGCGTCCCCGCGGCCCGGTCCTCGATCAGGCCTCCACCCCCAGGAAGCAGCCCCGTGACAGCTGACTAACTCCCAGGTACCTATTTACTGCTAGGTGAACAAGGGGCATCAGAGTGAAAGAAACTCTGCCCATTGTTTCATTGGCGCCCGGGATCGAACTAGGGACCACAGGATCACGCGTCCAGTGTTCTGTCCGCTCAGCCACCGGCTCCCCCAGGAATTAGGAACATCACCCAACGCAACGCGTCTTCTGGTCAGTCCATCCCTCGGCCGACCCCACAGACGCACTCATCAATGCTAACACGCTGAGATGCGTATGCGTTTTAGAGATGTCATTCGAACAGAGGTCGTGAACGATGCGCTGTTCGACAAACGGTTCGAACGTCGTCATTTTTGCGACTTGTGTGTAAAGTACAGGGGGTTGGTGGCTGGGTGGAATGAACACCGGCCATTACTGATAAAGGGGGACTGCCTAGCGTCAGGGAGACCGTACAGAAACTTCGCTACAGTTTATAATGATGCTGTTCTAGATTCAGTTCCTCGGAACACAAAGTTGCAACCCGCCACACACACACCGAAACTACGACGTTGGTACAACGTTCAAGCAAGTTTTAACAACCTCCTAACCCGTTATAACCACCAATATAGCAAGTTGTAACAACGTTCTAATACGTCATAAACACGTTAAGCCAAGATGTAACAACTTTATTACAAGTTGTAACAAGCGGAAAATAGAGACAGTTACGGTTTGTGTTTCCAGCGAAGTAGCACGGGCTATGGTGAACCCCGGCAGTGGACTTACCCGGCACAGGAGCGCGGGACTGTAACTGTGGTGTATAGTTATATAAACAGTCGCTGTCTTATATATGACTGTCAATGTTATACATACCCAGCCCCACCGCAAAACCCACATCCGTTCAATGAAAGTTTTTAATTAATTTCAAAAACGGGCGCCAGGTGAAGGGGGGGGGGCTAAACTGACCAATTTCTACAGAAATATTCCTCAGATTATCATGCAAAAACGTTTTAAGTTTCGAGTCAAAACAGAAAGACGTTCACAAGACACCACAGTGAGAAAAAGGGAAAGAGGGGGGGGGGGGGGAGTAATAAAGGGGAGACTACTAGAAGATGTTTGTCTGTCCCCTTTAAGGGGGTCTAGGACACGTAAACACACACACACACATACACCTGCGGCTTGTCAAACACGCGTACTCACCTATTTGTGCTTGCCAGATTGAACTTCTGCTCTTAGGCCCAGCCTTTCGACCATCTAAAGTTCAATGTTGAGACACAATTTGCCACGTTTTTCTAATCATATTTGCTCCTCAAACTATACACTGAATTGGCTGAAAAAATTCTTACAAAAAAACTGCCTGAATCGCACTGAAAAAAAGGTCTTTCTAACCTCACTGTGACTAATCTCTGCTTTCAGTTTCCAATTAAGTCCTTCCACTGCTCCTTAATTTCAACATTTACTTTCCATGTCTCCTTTGCCAAATCCACTCCCCGCCCTTGAGTACGTTATACGTCGTTATCATGTGTACCCCTTACTCCTTCTTCACCCTTCCCCCCCCCCCTCCTGCACCACACTTCACCAACACCATTTCCCCCCCCTCACCCTCCCCCCCCCCAACCCCCCTAACACCGTCTCCCTCTCCCAATACCTCCACAACACTGTCTCTTCTCCACCACCCCCCCTCCCCCCACTCCCCCTTCCCCCTCCCCCCTCCCCCTCCCCCCCCCCCTCCCCCCTCCCCCCCCCCAAGGCGGCACAAATACACGCCCGTGTTAATTTAAAAGTTGATTAAGGCGCCCTGTAAACACCGGGGTAAAAACAAAGGCTTCGATCCCCTCCCATCAAAACACTTCTTATGCAAGGAATCTCAAAATTCCAGAGATTTTTTTTTTTTCACCTTTGGGCTAGGCTTTTTTTTTATTTTTTTTTTTTAGCCCCTAAGGGTTATTATGTCTGTTATATATCCTAGTATGGATATAAGAGATATGTAATAGATATAGCTCTATCTATATGCTGCTTATCACTCATTGCAACGATCTGCTCCTCCGTCATATATATATATATATATATATATATATATATATATATATAAGGCGAGATCTAAAACGACACACACATGATATATAATGAGAAATCACACACACACACACACACACACACACACCCACCCACACACACACCCACCTACCCACACACACACACACCCACCCACACACCCACACACTCACACACCCACACCCACCCACCCACACACACACATACACCCACCCACCCACACACACACACACACACACACACACACACACACACACACACCCACCCACCCACACACACACACACACACACACACACACCCACCCACCCACCCACACACACACACACCCACCTACCTACCCCCACACACACACCCACCCACACACCCACCCACACACACACACCCACCCACACACCCACCCACACACACACACACACACACACCCACCCACACACACACACACACACCCACCCACCCACACACACACACACACAAACGAGGGGAAAAAAAGAGAGTAGCGGGGGTGGGTGGCGGTAGTGGGGGGGGGGTGTAAAATTCGACAGGCGACAACCCCGCGCTCCCAAACAACCAATGAGCGAACGGGAAAACTTGTTAATTGCGACAAACGACATTTACTTGAAGTGTTTACAGTTCGAAGGTCCTGCCCGGGCGGGGTCCCCCCTGTTGTACCTCGTTTCAATAAGTCATTTCAGGGCACTGGTTTTCAATAATGTCAAGCGCTCTCGTCCTGAATGTATTTAGCTAAGGGCCTTTTTTTTTCGCCAATCCTCTCTCTTGAATCTCTTTGATGCCGGCGCGGGAAGGTAGGGCAAAAATGGGGTACTGAAAACAAATAGTCACACGTATTAGATGGCCTCGGGGCCCTTTGATCAAGGGAGTGGGCAGAGCTCGCATACATCGGAGAGCAGCCAGGGGACGGGCCTTAGTCTTGTTCATTGTTCTGACCCCCTGACCCCCTGACCCCCTGACCCCACCCCCTCCTCTCTGGAGTACTCTTTCCCATAGGCCAGGATGACCTCCTCCTCCTGAATCCTCTCCTATATGTATACTATACGAGTTTTATGTGTATTTATGTGTGCATTTAATTATGAATGTATACGTGTATGTATCAGTAATTGAGCATACAAGCATGATTCATGTAGACCAGACCACACACTAGAAATTGAAGGGACGACGACGTTTCGGTCCGTCCTGGACCATTCTCAAGTCGATTGTGCAATCGACAATCGACTTGAGAATGGTCCAGGACGGACCGAAACGTCGTCGTCCCTTCAATTTCTAGTGTGTGGTCTGGTCAACATACTTCAGCCACGTTATTGTGACTCCTCGCCTGCATGATTCATGTATGTATTGGAAGGACACAAAAATGTATACATGTAAATGTATGCACACACACACACACACACACACACACACACACACACACACACACACACACACACACACACACACACACACACGCACACACACACACACACAGTTGAGAGGCGGGACCAAAGAGCCAAAGCTCAACCCCCGCAAGCACAACTAGGTGAATACAACTAGGTGAATACAACTAGGTGAATACACACACACACAGACGTTAGAAGGAACTTTTTCAGTGTCAGAGTAGTTAACGGATGGAATGCATTAGGCAGTGATGTGGTGGAGGCTGACTCCATACACAGTTTCAAATGTAGATATGATAGAGCCCAGTAGGCTCAGGAATCTGTACACCAGTTGATTGACAGTTGAGAGGTGGGACCAAAGAGCCAAAGCTCAACCCCCGCAAGCACAAATACGTGAGTACAAATAGGTGAGTACACACACACACACACACACACACACACACACACACACACACACACACACACACACACACACACACACACACACACACACACACACACCATGTCCCCAAATCGTAAACAAACGCTGAATGAATCGACAACAGTGACAGCCAGAGGTCGTTAAAGGCGATCACGCAGCACCTAGGTTGACTATCATCACTTCCAGGTGTGGACCCTCTCGTGTACACCTGCGTGTGTGGAAGAGTCACCTGTGGACAGGTGTGTGTGTGTGGTGGCTACTCTTGCCTGCGTGTGTGCGTTCATTCTTATATTCGTGTGGGGGAGCTGTTGTGTGGGATCACTCTTCCACGTGTGCGTTTGCGGTCACCTCCACGTGGTACTGTTTTCGGTTGTACCCGACAGTGGAACAAATATACACGGGGCTTTCACCCCAAGTATATATTGAGCTTCTTCCAGGGTCGTGGTTCGATACCCGATGGTTCAAGTGGTTGGGTACCATTTCTTCACTGCGTCCTCATATCCCAGCTCCTTGTCCTCATATTTCAGCTCCTTGTCCTCATATCCCAGCTTCTTGGCCTCATATCCCAGCTCCTTGTCCTTATATCCTAGTTCCTTGGCCTCATATCCCAGCTCCTTGTCCTCATATCCCAGCTCCTTGACTTCATATCCCAGCTCCTTGGCCTCATATCCCAGCTCCTTGATACCTGCTTGATGGGGTTCTGGGAGTTCTTCTACTTCCCCAAGCCCGACCCGAGGCCAGGCTTGACTTGAGAGAGCTTGGTCCACCAGGCTGTTGCTTGGAGCGGCCCGCAGCTCCACATACCCACTACAGCCTGGTTGATCCGGCACTTCTTGCAAGAATCTAGATACACTAATTACGCTCGTCCAGTGGTTGTTGTTAGTGGTTCATATATAAGTAGTTCTCTCATATAAGTGGTTTACCTTACGTAAGGAAAGGTAAATTGCCTCCTTTAGGCACTGTATGTACTAACTCTATCTATATATCCAACATTATGTTTGAAACTCATTTTCAATGTAAGTAACTTTACCTGAATAATCATCTTATCTTATTTTACTAAGACATAATGATGCACAAAAGTCAAATATCTATGGTCATAGAAAAGCATAATATCTATAATTATATAAAAACTCAAATATCTATCATTATCTAACCGTTCATATATCTATAATTATATAAAAGTCACATGTCGACTTACCTATCACTTCACACATATAATATATGTTATATTTAATCAATATATTACATACTACTGATCAAGAAATGTAGGGGGGTGCGCCTGACAGCTGAGTGGACAGCGCTTCGGATTCGTAGTCCTGAGGTTCCGGGTTCGATCCCCGGTGAAGGCGAAGACAAATGGACAAAATGTTTCTTTCACCCTGATGCCCCTGTTCACCTAGCAGTAAATAGGTACCTGGGAGTTAGACAGCTGCTACGGGCTGCAGCTTTCTGGGGGTGTGTAACGAAAATAGGGGCCCTGGTCGAGGACTGGGCCGCGGGGACGCTAAGCCCCGAAATCATCTCAAGATAACCTCAAGATAACCTCAAGATAAGAAATAAACAGTAGGTGAACAATAGCAGACAATTGTAAACTCGATAGAGGTAAACACTGAGATATCTTGTTGTGTTATGAGACAACAAGATACCTTGAGATATCTCAAGTGTTGAGATATCTCATAAGATATCTCTTATGCATATCTCATATCTTGAGATATGCATATGTGAACTCCTTGGATCCAGCATACACAGGGATCTTGGTCCCCCAGAAAACAAGTACCTTTAACTACCAATTACGCCTGGGGGGATGTAATGATGATTAGTAGGAGACCGGGCCGTGGGAGGACCATTGATCCCAGGTACTACCCACGTGAAGGAACGGACTAGCTACGACCCGCCTGCCGGTGTCTCACTCGTTATCACAATCTAGTTACCAAACGCCAAATCCTCCGTTGTCTAGCATTCCATGCCAGTTCTCCTGATCTACACACACACGCACGCACACACGCACGCACACGGTAAACTTTACCGTCAACAACCCTGGGGTGTTTACACTTGCCCGGCCAGCACGTCAGTCACTTACGACGACTAGTATTCCAGTCGTCGATATATCAACCTGCACTTACGACCACCTCGCTAGCTCCCCTGTACACACACACACACACACACACACACACACACACACACACACACACACACACACACACACACACACACACACACACACATACACACACACGAAGATAACTTATAAAGCAGCAACGACTAGCACCACAATAATCCAACAGCCATCATAGTTCTCTCCCTCCTTCCCTGATTTCTTAATGTCGTCGTCGTCGTCGTCGTCGTGTGTCGAATGTTTCCCGCTGTCTTTCTGGAGCCATTTTTCCTCTTTCCACAATCCAGCCTCCTGCTAATGACACCGATTCCATTTTAGGGAAACGATTAAATATTTATTTGCAAAGTTTGCACCATCGCGAAGGCTCGTGTGATATGCTGGAATGGTGGTCGAGGGGTCGTCTGTGTGTGGTTGGGGGGCTGGGGTGGTAGGGGGGGCGCTTAATGGTGATGGTGGTATAGGGAGAGGAGAGTTAATGGTGAGGGGGGTAAGGGGGGTGGCTGCAGACTGGATGGTGTTGGATGATGGTGTACACAACCAATGTGATCATGTCCGAAAGAAACTGGAGTGATGCATAATTATTTACACGTGGAAAATAGTAGAGGGGCTGGTCCCAAACCTGCACACAGAAATAACACCACTATGAGACCAGGAGGCATGGCAGGATGTGCAGAATACCCCCGTTGAAGAGCAGAGGTGCAACAGGTACTCTGAGAGAGAACTCTATCAACATCAGAGGCCCGAGACTGTTCAACACGCTTCCACTACACATAAGGGACATAACTGGCCGACCCGTCACAGTGTTCAAGAGAGAACTATCAACATCAGAGGCCCGAGACTGTTCAACACGCTTCCACTACACATAAGGGACATAACTGGCCGACCCGTCACAGTGTTCAAGAGAGAACTATCAACATCAGAGGCCCGAGACTGTTCAACACGCTTCCACTACACATAAGGGACATAACTGGCCGACCCCTCACAGTGTTCAAGAGAGAACTATCAACATCAGAGGCCCGAGACTGTTCAACACGCTTCCACTACACATAAGGGACATAACTGGCCGACCCCTCACAGTGTTCAAGAGAGAACTATCAACATCAGAGGCCCGAGACTGTTCAATACGCTTCCACTACACATAAGGGACATAGCTGGCCGACCCGTCACAGTGTTCAAGAGAGAACTCGATAAGCACCTCCAAAGGATACCTGATCAACCAGGCTGTGATTCATACGTCAGGCTGCGAGCAGCCGCGTCCAACAACCTGGTTGACCAGTCCAGAGTCAGGCCTGGTCAGAGACCGGACCACGGGGACATTGATTCCCGAAATCAAGGCAAAGAAGGTAACGCAACCTGTGGAACACTAAAGAGAATACAGGTTCGCCATTCGTATCACAATACCTCCTGCGAAAGTTGCCATGTGAGATTGTCCCCAAGGGTGAAATCACCAAAAGTTGCCATGGATGACATCATCAAAAGTTGCCCCTTGGAAGACCACCAAAAAAGTTGCCACGGATAACAAGTTGCCATAAACAAGTGTAGGGGGGGGGGGGAAAATGACCCTCAATGGCAAAGTTTACAAAATTCTTCAAATATAAACTAAAAGTTGCCATGGCTGACGTCACCAA
>NC_091186.1:15896681-15909181 GCF_040958095.1 Procambarus clarkii
TTGGTGAAGGTTTACCGTTGTTGACGCAGGTTTACCGTTGTTGAAGCAGGTTTACCGTTGTTGACGCTTACTGTTGGTGAAGGTTTACCGTTGTTGACGCAGGTTTACCGTTGTTGGCGCTTACTGTTGGTGAAGGTTTACCGTTGTTGACGCAGGTTTACCGTTGTTGGCGCTTACTGTTGGTGAAGGTTTACCGTTGTTGACGCATGTTTACCGTTGTTGACGCAGGTTTACCGTTGTTGGCGCTTACTGTTGGTGAAGGTTTACCGTTGTTGACGCAGGTTTACCGTTGTTGACGCACACTGTTGAAGGTTTACCGTTGTTGACGCAGGTTTACCGTTGTTGACGCACACTGTTGGTGAAGGTTTACCGTTGTTGACGCACACTGTTGGTGAAGGTTTACCGTTGTTGACGCACACTGTTGGTGAAGGTTTACCGTTGTTGACGCAGGTTTACCGTTGTTGACACACACTGTTGGTGAAGGTTTACCGTTGTTGACGCAGGTTTACCGTTGTTGACGCAGGTTTACCGTTGTTTTCGCACACTGTTGGTGATAGCTTACCGTTTTCAGCTGTTACTGTCAAAAAAAATTTTTTGCAACTACGGACACTATTTTCTCGAGATATTGTTGTTGTTGGTGCTGTGGTTGTTGGTGCTGGAGTTGTTTATTTGGTCCTTGTTTACTTGTTCCTCTTGCAAGGATGTTGCAAGAGTTAAAGGACTCGTTGCAACGAAAATAATGTTGTTGTTGTTGAAGAATAAGTGCTTTTAATTAATGGTGTTCGAACAATGGTTGTTGTTGTTAATGGAACGATGTTGTTGACAAGGGGGGGGGGGAGGGGGGTTATTGTTGACAAGGGCTGATGTAGTAGTTTGAAGAGAAGTGGTTTGCCGTCAGGTTATTAAGATCTAACAACCTCTTAAGGGGGTTATTAAGACCTAACAACCTCTTAAGGGGGTTATTAAGACCTAACAACCTCTTAAGGGGGTTATTAAGACCTAACAACCTCTTAAGGGGTTATTAAGACCTATCAATTTCTTGAGGGGTTATTAAGACCTAACAACCTCTTGAGGGGTTATTAAGACCTATCAATTTCTTGAAGGGTTATTAAGACCTAACAACCTTTTGAGGGGTTATTAAGACCTATCAATTTCTTGAAGGGTTATTAAGACCTAACAACCTTTTGAAGGGTCATTAAGACCTATCACATTTTCTCTCCTGTCTCCTTGCATGTTTAAATGGCGCCGAAGCATAGGCTGGCTGCATTTTCAGACATTGGTCTCACGTACGTCATCGGGTTCTCCTAACAGTACGTCGCATTTAGACGCACATACCTTACCTACGGCCAAAAAAAAATGTACAAAAAAAAAAAAAAAAAAAAAATGCTCGCAAAACAAAATTGACCTGATGTTCCCATTTTCTGTTCGTGGGTGCTCTGGTAGGTTAGGTTCGGGCACACCGGTACAGCGGTTTAGTAACCCCTGGGAACGATACAGAGGATGGCCGTGTCCACCTACATACCCGTAGGGAGCCGTGGTGACGATTCGAACGTATACGTGTGCGAGGGAACACCCATGCCATAGGTTCGAACACTCATCAATTTTACATATTATCATTATTTTACATTATTAATCATTTACATCGTTATCGTGCTTTGTAGTCTATACAACGGTTGTTTACACACACAGGCCTCGAGCCTCCCTTTCTCGTAGCTCCTGAAAGGTCTCATGCCGCTAGTATATAACTCCAGTTTCCCCCCCCCTCCCTGGAACACGACCCTTCGGTGGGTTTACCAACCAGGTACCCCACAATACTACTGGCTGAACAAGGGCGAAGAATTATTAATTAAGCATTTTAGCGCCCCCCCCCCCCACCCAGGCAATCCTCCCTGGTCTGGACGCAAAGCAAATCACTCGCGAGGTGATTTGCGTCACCTCGTGAGTACGCAATAACTTACTACCACCCCAATCAGTTCCACTACAACACAAGACGCTCAGTCTGAGTCGTGCTCCACTGAGGGACCAGGAGAAGAGCCCTGTGGCACTCCGGTTGTCACTGAGCTTTACTGTGATGCCTGGTGATTGTATGAGTGATTGTATGATTGTATTGAGTGATTGTATGATTGTATTGAGTGATTGTATGATTGTATTGAGTGATTGTATGATTGTATTGAGTGATTGTATGATTGTATTGAGTGATTGTATGATTGTTTTGAGTGATTGTATGATTGTATTGAGTGATTGTATGACTGTATTGAGTGATTGTAATAAGTGATTGTATTGAGTGATTGTAAGGAGTGATTGTAATGAGTGATTGTATTGAGTGGTTAATATTCACTCTGGTTGTGAGTATCTCCCGTTAGGATATTCTTTCACCCAGCGCTACTGTTCACCTTAGACCCACGCGGATTTTTTTTTTTTTTAAATCAGAGTCCATCAAGGAGGCCTGGTTAGTGAGCGGGCCGCGGGGCCGTTGATCCGCGAAACCAACAACAGGTAACAGGTAGGAATTTGTGTGTGAACGTGTACGAGACGCGAGATGAGACATATGACTACTGCGAGACCTGATCAATACGAGACATGATCAATGCGAGCGAGACCTGATCAATACGAGAACTGATCAATACGAAACATGATCAATGCGAGACCTGATCAATACGAGACCTGATCAATACGAGACATGATCAATGCGAGCGAGACCTGATCAATGCGAGCGAGACCTGATCAATACGAGAACTGATCAATACGAAACATGATCAATGCGAGACCTGATCAATACGAGACCTGATCAATACGAGACATGATCAATGCGAGCGAGACCTGATCAATGCGAGCGAGAACTGATCAATAAGAAACATGATCAATGCGAGACCTGATCAATACGAGACCTGATCAATACGTGACCTGAACAATTTGTAACATCGGTCGATGTTGTTGTAGAATGATTAGGTTGTGGGCAGGAATTGGAGTACCAAACGTCCACTGCTTTTTCTTAGTTTTATTATAAATATATATATATCTTCTATCTTCTACACGGGCCACGAACTAGCTTGTAGAGTGTGTAAGGAAGCGCGTGTAGACGCTCTGATGCCCGGGGTGTGTCTGAGGTCTGTGGTCTGCAGCAGAGTAGATTGCATTCAAATCTGCTGACACGTTGTTGATACTTATTAAGTTGTTTAGCTTAAGAGGGTATTAGGTCACCCTATGTGTATGTCCATGGGCGACTAACTGGCGTCCAACAACAAACACACACACAAACAACGACTGCCAACAAACACACACACAAACAACGACTGCCAACAAACACACACACAAACAACGACTACCAACAAACACACACAAACAACGACTGCCAACAAACACACACAAACAACGTACAACGAACTTAGAAAAAGTAGAAATCTGAACTATTGAGTTGGGACAAACCGAAAAACAAATTGTTTTTATTTACATGTGTTGCTTTGACAAACTAACCTACCCTATCCTAACCTTCCCTAGGCCTAACACACGATATATGAGGCCTAATATAGTACATATATGTGCTATACTCGGCCTAGGAAAATATAAGTTTGTGTTTTTGGTATGATATTTTGTTTTTTAAGTTCTTTAATAGTCAGTATATTACTGTTTAGAAGCTAAGAACCCAGTGGGCGAATCCGTCGTAAAAGGGCCGTGCTATGGGTCGCGTATGACTTTGTTATTAACGATCTACTAATACTGTTAACAACCGTATATAGACACCTAGCAGGAAATAGGTACCTGGGAGATAGTCAGCTGTCACGGGCTGCTTCCTGGCGGGTGTGGAGGCCTGGTCGAGGACCGGGCCGCGGGGACACTAAAAAGCCCCGAAATCATCTCAAGATAACCTATAAGAGGAACGTCTTAATCTCCATTGGTGAAGGCGGAATCGACAACTATTAGTCTTTAATAGACACTCAAGAGCAGCGAACCTGTGTCCAGGACAACAACTACAACTACAACAACTACAACAACTACAACAACTACAACAACTACAACAACTACAGCAACTACAACAACTACAACAACTACAGCAACTACAACAACTACAACAACTACAACAACTACAACAACTACAGCAACTACAACAACTACAGCAACTACAACAACTACAGCAACTACAGCAACTACAACAACTACAACAACTACAACAACTACAACAACTACAGCAACTACAACAAACAACCCCAAGGTGTGGCAGGCAGTACAAGTGCAGTAGTCTTGCAAGGAACAGGATCAACAACAAGAAGGAGGGCTCTTATCTCGGGAGCAGGTCAACAAACAACACCCTGCTTCCTGTTGTTCCCGCACCCCCAGGCTCTCCCCTCACCCCTCCTACACCCCCAGGCCCTCCCCTCACCCCTCCTGCACCCCCAGGGCTCTCCCCTCACCCCTCCTGCACCCCCAGGGCTCTCCCCTCACCCCTCCTGCACCCCCAGGGCTCTCTCCTCACCCCTCCTGCACCCCCAGGCCCTCCCCTCACCCCTCCTGCACCCCAGGCTCTCCCCTCACCCCTCATGCACCCCCCAGGGCTCTCTCCTCACCCCTCCTGCACCCCCAGAGCTCTCCCCTCACCCCTCCTGCACCCCCAGGGCTCTCCCCTCACCCCTCCTGCACCCCCAGGCCCTCCCCTCACCCCTCCTGCACCCCCAGGGCTCTCCCCTCACTCCTCCTGCACCCCCAGGCCCTCCCCTCACCCCTCCTGCACCCCCAGGCCCCTCCCCTCACCCCTCCTGCACCCCCAGGCCCTCCCCTCACCCCTCCTGCACCCCCAGGCTCTCCCGTCACCTCTCCTGCACCCCCAGGGCTCTCCCCTCACCCCTCCTGCACCCCCAGGCCCTCCCCTCACCTCTCCTGCACCCCCAGGGCTCTCCCCTCACCCCTCCTGCACCCCAGGCCCTCCCCTCACCTCTCCTGCACCCCCAGGGCTCTCCCCTCACCCCTCCTGCACCCCCAGGGCTCTCCCCTGCACCCCCAGGGCTCTCCCCTCACCCCTCCTGCACCCCCAGGCCCTCCCCTCACCTCTCCTGCACCCCCAGGGCTCTCCCCTCACCCCTCATTCACCCCCAGGCTCTCCCCTGCACCCCCAGGGCTCTCCCCTCACCCCTCCTGCACCCCCAGGCCCTCCCCTCACCTCTCCTGCACCCCCAGGGCTCTCCCCTCACCCCTCCTGCACCCCCAGGCCCTCCCCTCACCCCTCCTGCACCCCCAGGCCCTCCCCTCACCCCTCCTGCACCCCCAGGCCCCTCCCCTCACCCCTCCTGCACCCCCAGGGCTCTCCCCTCACCCCTCCTGCACCCCCAGGCCCTCCCCTCACCCCTCCTGCACCCCCAGGCCCCTCTCCTCACCCCTCCTGCACCCCCAGGCCCTCCCCTCACCCCTCCTGCACCCCCAGGGCTCTCCCCTCACCCCTCCTGCACCCCCAGGCCCTCCCCTCACCCCTCCTGCACTCCCAGGCCCCTCCCCTAACCCCTCCTGCACCCCCAGGCCCTCCCCTCACCCCTCCTGCACCCCCAGGCTCTCCCCTCACCTCTCCTGCACCCCCAGGGCTCTCCCCTCACCCCTCCTGCACCCCCAGGCCCTCCCCTCACCTCTCCTGCACCCCCAGGGCTCTCCCCTCACCCCTCCTGCACCCCCAGGCCCTCCCCTCACCCCTCCTGCACCCCCAGGCCCTCCCCTCACCCCTCCTGCACCCCCAGGCCCTCCCCTCACCCCTCCTGCACCCCTCCTGCACCCCCAGGAAGCAGCCCGTGACAGCTGACTAACTCCCAGGTACCTATTTTACTACTAGGTAACAGGAGCATTGAGGGTGAAAGAAACTTTGCCGATATGTTTCTGCCTGGTCCGGGAATGGAACCCGGGCCACAGAATTACGAGTCCTGTGTCCACTCAGCTACCAGACCCCCATGTGTGTGTGTGTGTGCGTGTGTGTGTGTGTGTGTGTGTGTGTGTGTGTGTGTGTGTGTGTGTGTGTGTGTGTGTGTGTGTGTGTGTGTGTGTGTGATTGCGTGTGTGTGTGTGTGTGTGTGTGTGATTGCGTGTGCTCACGTCCTGGTGTGAGTGTAAACAAAATTGAGTTCATAGAAGAATAAAGCTCTGTTCTCTTGCCTAATGTAGAAGAACAAGACAGCACAGTAATAACAGGTCATTGTTACCTAGATCTCTTCCCTCACTCCTCACCTTCCCCTCACCCCCTCCCTCACTCTCTCCCTCACCCTCCCTCCCTCACCCCCCTCCCCCCCTCCCTACCCGGCTATCATGGCTGGCAAAGAACGTTCCTTACTGCCACAGTTTCAGCATTTCTGTTCTTCCTAAGAATGTGTTCATTACCGAGTTGGTACTTGTCGTTCATAGTGACGATCCAAACCCTGAGGCTAAGGAGCTTGCAAACCCCTTGAGAGAGGGGTTGCAAACCTCAACAAGCTGCTTGGTCAAGACACACACACACACACACACACACACACACACACACACACACACACACACACACACACACACACACACACACACACACACACACAAATCTCTCCCTCCTCCCACAGACCTCCCACAACAGCCGAGTGCTAGCACCAACAGGGACATGGAACTCACCGTGGGGTGTGTGCTTTTTATTTTTTTTAACCTCGACGGGTTGTGAAGCGTTGTAGGGAGGTTGTAGTTGCTTTTAGGTAGCACAGGGCGGTCTTTCCGGCCGAGAGGGGGGGGGGCGGGGCAAGGTTTGGGGCCCAAGAGTTAGACTAGACTAATCATTTATTCGTTCTCTTAACGACCTCTTTTGCTTGGCTTTCGGTAGTCCAGGATTTTGTTATGCGTCTGTGTGTTAGCGTATTGATCATATTGATCAGGTCACGTATTGATCAGGTCTCGCTCGCATTGATCATGTCTCGTATTGATCAGGTCTCGTATTGATCATGTCTCGCTCGCATTGATCAGGCCTCAATATTGATCACGTCTCGCTCGAATTGATCAGGTCTCACTCGAATTGATCAGGTCTCGTATTGATCAACGTACTACTGGCCCAAAATGGCCAAACAGATTGAACGTCACGTGGATCAATGTCTAACCTGCCTAGCTCACAGAGGCCATGTTGCTGGCCCGAACCCGATTCAGACTTACCCTACGACTAATGTACCTTGGGATCGTGTTTCTATGGATTTGTTAACGAATTTTGCTGAAACCTCCAGAGGAAATAAACATCTCCTAGTTATGGTAGATAACTTCTCTAGATACTGTGAACTGGTTCCAATTCCAAACAAAACTGCAGAAACTATAGCTAGTGCCTTTCATGATCATATAATTTGCAGGTATGGTCCACCCAGAGTTATACTCTCTGACAACGGCCCGGAATTCAACAATTCTGTTCTGGAACAACTGGCTACATTGTACAACATCAAGAAGTGTAATATAATGCCTTATCAACCGGCTTGCAATGGCCTTGCTGAAAGAACTAACAAGAAGGTCCTTGACGCACTCAGAGTGACAGTCAATCGGGACAGTCACAAATGGGATGAACTTATGCCAATCGTCCAATGTTCGATAAACTCCTCTGTCAACTCCTCCATAGGAGACACACCTCACTTTGTGCTATTTGGGACAGACATGAGATTTCCTAATGCCATCATCTCCGCACCGCCCGCGCCACTCTACAACTATGACGACTATGTTAAGGTAAAACGGAGAGACACTCAACTGGTGTTCCAGAGGGTCAAGGAACATCTCTCTAAAGCTACTGATGATTTCACACGGTTACAAAATGCTCGTGCTAAACCTACGAGAATAGGACCTGGATCTTTAGTAATGATCCTCAACCAGCGACGAGATGGTCCCATGTACAAACTGACTGAGAAGTTTCTTGGTCCTTACAGAGTTCTTGAGCATATCACAGGTAATAAGTATAAGCTGGAAAACCTAGCCACTGGAGAACAAGTACATGAGCATCTCAACCACATGAAATTAGCCCGTCTGACTGTTGAAGATGACACCCCGACTCCTGTCCCTGACAATGTACTGTGTGACCCTACCACTGTGACACCCACTTCGGTCTCAGACATGCCCAGCGATACTACCCCACCACGTACTCACGCATACAATCTTCGGTCCAGACCTGTTATTTCGACAGTACACTACCAACAGTCTGATGATTCCTCTTCGTGTGACTGTGGTGTTCCAGTCTGTAAGGGACAATGGATGCGTTCTATCTGCTCCCCTCTCCCTGCTTGTTCATACATGGCAGTGGGAGACTACGTTCGTGATGGACTAGCACCTGAGAATTCATAGTTTTATGACTAGATTTAAGAGTGATTACAACATTCGTTTCGCACCCCTCGGTTCATTGTATATAGACCCTTCCACCTCGGGTATCTTCGTTCGTAGTTTATTGATCTTGTCGTGTCTCTATACACTATGTAGGTCCTAGTGTTCCTGCCACGTTCATGCTCTCCATATTTTAGTGGAAATGTCGCTTATTCTATGTATTGCCATGTAATATATTGTGCCTACGTTAGTGTCTGCCGTTTATAATCTACTTAACAGGTAACACTGTGGCTGAGCATCATGAATTCTTACGCGCAACTTCTGGTCCGCTGACTACCGCTACCGCCTCTACCTGCAGCCGGACCTCCTGCCTCCAGTTGTGCAGACATTTAGCTAGTTAGTCATGATGCTCCATGGATAGCTTAGTTTAAGGATTATATTTAAGCATTGTACTCATTATTCATGCATGTCCGAGACGGTGTTGGACGTCTCAAAAACTTGTTTGTTTACGGCCACTATAGGTAAATCACTGTATATAACGTTAGTTAGGTACACGCCCAAGGGTTTTCAAATTTTTCAAGCAGATCGCCGAGGACGCCGATGATAGCGTGCCGAGCGGTGTTGGACGCCAGTTAGTCGCCCATGGACATACACATAGGGTGACCTAATACCCTCTTAAGCTAAACAACTTAATAAGTATCAACAACGTGTCAGCAGATTTGAATGCAATCTACTCTGCTGCAGACCACAGACCTCAGACACACCCCGGGCATCAGAGCGTCTACACGCGCTTCCTTACACACTCTACAAGCTAGTTCGTGGCCCGTGTAGAAGATAGAAGATATATATATATTTATAATAAAACTAAGAAAAAGCAGTGGACGTTTGGTACTCCAATTCCTGCCCACAACCTAATCATTCTACAACAACATCGACCGATGTTACATTGTTGGCAGTCGTTGTTTGTGTGTTTGTTGGCAGTCGTTGTTTGTGTGTGTTTGTTGGCAGTCGTTGTTTGTGTGTGTGTTTGTTGGCAGTCGTTGTTTGTGTGTGTGTTTGTTGGCAGTCGTTATTTGTGTGTGTGTTTGTTGACAGTCGTTGTTTGTGTGTGTGTTTGTTGGCAGTCGTTGTTTGTGTGTTTGTTGGCAGTCGTTGTTTGTGTGTGTTTGTTGGCAGTCGTTGTTTGTGTGTGTTTGTTGGCAGTCGTTGTTTGTGTGTGTGTTTGTTGGCAGTCGTTGTTTGTGTGTGTGTTTGTTGGCAGTCGTTATTTGTGTGTTTGTTGGCAGTCGTTGTTTGTGTGTGTGTTTGTTGGCAGTCGTTGTTTGTGTGTGTTTGTTGGCAGTCGTTGTTTGTGTGTTTGTTGGCAGTCGTTGTTTGTGTGTTTGTTGGCAGTCGTTGTTTGTGTGTTTGTTGGCAGTCGTTGTTTGTCTTTGTTGGCAGTCGTTGTTTGTGTGTTTGTTGGCAGTCGTTGTTTGTGTGTGTGTTTGTTGACAGTCGTTGTTTGTGTGTGTTTGTTGACAGTCGTTGTTTGTGTGTGTGTTTGTTGACAGTCGTTGTTTGTGTGTGTTTGTTGGCAGTCGTTGTTTGTGTGTGTGTTTGTTGGCAGTCGTTGTTTGTGTGTGTTTGTTGGCAGTCGTTGTTTGTGTGTTTGTTGACAGTCGTTGTTTGTGTGTGTGTTTGTTGGCAGTCGTTGTTTGTGTGTGTGTTTGTTGGCAGTCGTTGTTTGTGTATCTTTGTTGGCAGTCGTTGTTTGTGTGTTTGTTGGCAGTCGTTGTTTGTGTGTTTGTTGGCAGTCGTTGTTTGTGTGTTTGTTGGCAGTCGTTGTTTGTCTTTGTTGGCAGTCGTTGTTTGTGTGTTTGTTGGCAGTCGTTGTTTGTGTGTTTGCTGGCAGTCGTTGTTTGTGTGTGTGTTTGTTGGCAGTCGTTGTTTGTGTGTGTGTTTGTTGGCAGCCGTTGTTTGTGTGTGTGTTTGTTGGCAGCCGTTGCTTGTGTCTTTGTTGGCAGTCGTTGCTTGTGTCTTTGTTGGCAGTCGTTGCTTGTGTCTTTGTTGGCAGTCGTTGCTTGTGTCTTTGTTGGCAGTCGTTGTTTGTGTCTTTGTTGGCAGTCGTTGTTTGTGTGTTTGTTGGCAGTCGGGATCCTGCCGAATCACGTTTCTCTCATGTTGTTAAATGTGTGGCCTCAGTATTGTTGTTGTTGTTGTTGTTGTTGTCGTCGTTGTTGTTGTTGTTGTTGTTGTTGTCGAGTTTGCTGCGCCATTTGTTGTTTATGTTTCTTGTGAAGTTATTCAGGTGTTATTGTTAAGTGGTGTTGACGGCTCTGTCCTCCACGGCGCTATTGTTAGCTCTCCTTAATTGTCATATTGTCCATGTTATTGTCCCCCCTCTGGCTGTTATTGTCCCCCCTCTGGCTGTTATTGTCCCCCTCTGGCTGTAATTGTCCCCCTCTGGCTGTTATTGTCCCCCTCTGGCTGTTATTGTCCCCCTCTGGCTGTAATTGTCCCCCTTTGGCTGTTATTGTCCCCCTCTGGCTGTTATTGTCCTCCTCTGGATGTTATTGTCCCCCCTCTGGCTGTTATTGTCCTCCTCTGGCTGTTATTGTCCCCCCTCTGGCTGTTATTGTCCTCCTCTGGCTGTTATTGTCCCCCTTTGGCTGTTATTGCCCCCCCTCTGGCTGTTATTGTCCCCCCTCTGGCTGTTATTGTCCCCCTCTGGCTGTTATTGTCCCCCCTCTGGCTGTTATTGTCCCCCCTCTGGCTGTTATTGTCCCCCCTCTGGCTGTTATTGTCCTCCTCTGGCTGTTATTGTCCCCCCTCTGGCTGTTATTGTCCTCCTCTGGCTGTTATTGTCCCCCTTTGGCTGTTATTGTCCCCCCTCTGGCTGTTATTGTCCCCCCTCTGGCTGTTATTGTCCCCCCTCTGGCTGTTATTGTCCCCCTCTGGCTGTTATTGTCCCCCCTCTGGCTGTTATTGTCCTCCTCTGGCTGTTATTGTCCCCCCTCTGGCTGTTATTGTCCTCCTCTGGCTGTTATTGTCCCCCCTCTGGCTGTTATTGTCCTCCTCTGGCTGTTATTGTCCCCCCTCTGGCTGTTATTGTCCCCCCTCTGGCTGTTATTGTCCTCCTCTGGCTGTTATTGTCCCCCTCTGGCTGTTATTGTCCCCCTCTGGTTGTTATTGTCCCCCTCTGGCTGTTATTGTCCCCCTCTGGCTGTTATTGTCCCCCTCTGGCTGTTATTGTCCCCCTCTGGCTGTTATTGTCCCCCTCTGGCTGTTATTGTCCCCCTCTGGCTGTTATTGTCCCCCTCTGGCTGTTATTGTCCCCTTCTGACTGTTATTGTCCCCCTCTGGCTGTTATTGTCCCCCCTCTGGCTGTTATTGTCCCCCTCTGGCTGTTATTGTCCCCCTCTGGCTGTTATTGTCCCCCTCTGGCTGTTATTGTCCCCCTCTGACTGTTATTGTCCCCCTCTGGCTGTTATTGTCCCCCTCTGGCTGTTATTGTCCCCCCTCTGGCTGTTATTGTTCCCCTTTGACTGGTATTGTCCCCCTCTGGCTGTTATTGTCCCCCTCTGGCTGTTATTATCCCCCCTCTGGCTGTTATTGTCCCCCTCTGGCTGTTATTGTCCCCCCTCTGGCTGTTATTGTCCCCCTCTGGCTGTTATTGTCCCCCTCTGGCTGTTATTGTCCCCCCTCTGGCTGTTATTGTCCCCCCTCTGGCTGTTATTGTCCCCCCTCTGGCTGTTATTGTCCCCCCTTTGGCTGTTATTGTCCCCCTCTGGCTGTTATTGTCCCCCTCTGGCTGTTATTGTCCCCCTCTGGCTGTTATTGTCCCCCCTCTGGCTGTTATTGTCCCCCCTCTGGCTGTTATTGTCCCCCCTCTGGCTGTTATTGTCCCCCCTCTGGCTGTTATTGTCCCCCCTCTGGCTGTTATTGTCCCCCTCTGGCTGTTATTGTCCCCCTCTGGCTGTTATTGTCCCCCCTCTGGCTGTTATTGTCCCCCTCTGGCTGTTATTGTCCCCCTCTGGCTGTTATTGTCCCCCCTCTGGCTGTTATTGTCCCCCCTCTGGCTGTTATTGTCCCCCTCTGGCTGTTATTGTCCCCCTCTGACTGTTATTGTCCCCCCTCTGGCTGTTATTGTCCCCCTCTGGCTGTTATTGTCCCCCCTCTGGCTGTTATTGTCCCCCCTCTGGCTGTTATTGTCCCCCTCTGGCTGTTATTGTCCCCCCTCTGGCTGTTAT
>NC_091186.1:15914181-15941681 GCF_040958095.1 Procambarus clarkii
ATACATACATACATACATACATACATACATACATACATACATACATACATACATACATACGTTCACCAAGGCTGACTACAAGTACACTTCAGGGACAGTACACTTCAGGGACAGTACACTTCAGGGATAGTACACTTCAGGGATAGTACACTTCAGGGATAGTAAACTTCAGGGACAGTACACTTCACAGACAGTACAATTCAGGGATAGTACACTTCAGGGACAGTACACTTCAGGGATAGTACACTTCAGGGATAGTACACTTCAGGGATAGTAAACTTCAGGGACAGTACACTTCACAGACAGTACAATTCAGGGATAGTACACTTCAGGGATAGTACACTTCAGAGACAGTACACTTCAGGGATAGTACACTTCAGGGATAGTACACTTCACGGACAGTACACTTCAGGGATAGTACACTTCAGGGACAGTACACTTCAGGAACAGTACACTTCAGGGATAGTCCACTTCAGGGACAGTACACTTCAGGGACAGTACACTTCAGGGACAGTACACTTCAGGGATAGTACACTTCAGGGATAGTACACTTCAGGGACAATACACTTCAGGGATAATACACTTCAGGGATAGTACACTTCACGGACAGTACACTTCAGGGACAGTACACTTCAGGGATAGTACACTTCAGGGATAGTACACTTCAGGGACAGTACACTTCAGGGATAGAACACTTCAGGGATAGTACACTTCAGGGACAGTACACTTCAGGGACAGTACACTTCAGGGATAGTACACTTCAGGGACAGTACACTTCAGGGATAGTACACTTCAGGGATAATACACTTCAGGGACAGTACACTTCAGGGACAGTACACTTCAGGGACAGTACACTTCAGGGATAGTACACTTCAGGGACAGTACACTTCAGGGACAGTACACTTCAGGGATAGTACACTTCAGGGATAGTACACTTCAGGGACAGTACACTTCAGGGACAGTACACTTCAGAGATAGTACACTTCAGGGACAGTACACTTCAGGGACAGTACACTTCAGGGACAGTACACTTCAGGGATAGTACACTTCAGGGACAGTACACTTCAGGGATAGTACACTTCAGGGATAGTACACTTCAGGGACAGTACACTTCAGGGACAGTACACTTCAGGGATAGTACACTTCAGGGACAGTACACTTCAGGGACAGTACACTTCAGGGATAGCACACTTCAGGGACAGTACACTTCAGGGACAGTACACTTCAGGGATAGTACACTTCAGGGACAGTACACTTCAGGGACAGTACACTTCAGGGATAGTACACTTCAGGGATAGTACACTTCAGGGATAGTACACTTCAGGGACAGTACACTTCAGGGACAGTACACTTCAGGGATAGTACACTTCAGGGATAGTACACTTCAGGAACAGTACACTTCAGGGATAGTACTCTTCAGGGACAGTACACTTCAGGGATAGTACTCTTCAGGGACAGTACACTTCAGGGACAGTACACTTCAGGGACAGTACACTTCAGGGACAGTACACTTCAGGGACAGTTACACTTCAGGGACAGTTACACTTTCCCTGTATATTAAAGACCGCAGTAAGTATTCGACAACAGTGAATTGATTGTTTGATTGAGTGATCAACTGTATTGGTAATTGACATATCACAAAAATGAGTTATCAGACAGGGTGGAAGTCTGCGACGGGCCTTCCAGCTGTCCGGGATACGAACCCTGCTGCACTTGGTTAAAGTTACCATAGCAAGTGACTGCAGGCTATTCGCCCCAATCAGCCCACAACAGTATACTAAATCCTGGGTAATACCTCTTCTTTCTGCTAGCCCAGGAGAGGTCTCGAAGGGGGGTATGGAAACTGTGCCCAACTGTCTGGTTGTGAACGGGAATCGATCCCAGAATCACTTGGATGCGAAGTCGATGGCGTTATTATGGTCTCTATTAACACATACTTCGTTATTGTTCTCTGTAAACACACAATTTCTTGGGGTCTCGGTTGCTATACAAGCTTTCTTCAATATGTGAACCAAAATCCTTATCCAGACTCTACAGTTAACTTCACATCTTCAAGCAACAATGCAAATCCTCTCATCCTACACTACCCAAACCACTTGGGACTGGACGGTAGAGCGACGGTCTCGCTTCATGCAGGTAGGGGTCCAATTCCCGACCGTCTACAAATAGTTGGGCACCATTCCTCCACCTCCTATCCCATCCCAAATCCTTATCCTGACCCCTTCCCAGTGCTATATAGTCTAACGACTTTGCGCTTTCCCCCCCTAATAGTTCCCTTCCCTTCATCCTACACTTACGCAACACCAATTTTCAGCTAAACAACAAACACACACAAAGTAAAAATCAAAAAAAGTTCCAAAGCCGGCAAGAGGTAAATCAAAAAGCAAAGGGGAAAAAAAATATACTGAATTAAACTCCAGCACAAGATACTCAAACACCCTCTGTACCGAACCTCACCAACACGACGAGCAGAAAAAATATTATACAAAAAAAAAAATTGCAAATTCCTTGAAGACGAAGAAGGGGGAGGGGGGAGTTGGGGGATCGAGCGGTGAGCAGGAAAGAGAGGGAGTGGGTGGGGGGATGGTTTTAGATGCTGTGTGTCTTGTAAGCAGTCATTAATGAAAAACAAACCCCCTGCCTAATGGAATCTGCGCTCCCATCGCGTTATTCTCAAGTTTTATTTCGGCTGTAACATTCTGCCTTAATTAGAGCTATGATAGGCAAACTTTCGGGCCCATCCACACACACACACACACCACCCACCACCCCTCAACCCCCCCCCCCCCCCCCCACCCACCCACCTTTCTTTTCTCTATCGTCTGATTAATCTTTTAATTAGAGAATCTCTCTCTCTCTCTCTCTCTCTCTCTCTCTCTCTCTCTCTCTCTCTCTCTCTCTCTCTCTCTCTCTCTCTCTCTCTCTCTCTCTCTCTCTTCTGCGGTGTTTTAAGAGAAAACTAGATGGTTTTCTCCAAGGAGTGCCGGACCAACCGGGCTGTGGTGGATATGTGGGCCTGAGGGACCGCTCCAAGCAACAGCCTGGTGGACCAAGCTCTCACAGGTCGAGCCTGGCCTCGGGCCGGGCTTGGGAAGTAGAAGAACTCCCAGAACCCCATCAAGCAGGTATCTTAACAGTCGTTCTTGCCTCACACCTCCCTTCTCTCTCTCTCTCTCTCTCTCTCTCTCTCTTTACCTACTCTTGATTGCCTGATCATTCACATATACCTGATTCATTCGTTGCTACACCATTATTCTGACGTTACTCTGTTTCTCTCTTTCTCTCCCAACCTCTTAAAGTATTCATTTCATCCAAGTGCGTATAACTGATCTCTATACAGCTTTCATCGCGACCTTTGGTCGCTATCTCTGCTGCTGGGATTTGAGCCTTAGCCTCAGAGTGGTATAACCCTTTCTTCAGCCTCTCGACTTCCCTGTGGACAAACTCCCTATGTTATTCTAGGGGAGAGGGAGAGGGGGGAGGGGGGGGGGAGGAGAATGTGCTTTGAGATCCCGCGTGGATTGTGCGTTTGTGTGTAGAATAACCCATATCCACCCTTCCAGAGAGGGTGGATAAGGGCGTGTGATAGGTAGAGGATGCGAACGCTGTCAAAAGGAAAACAGAGGAAGAACCTAGACACAAAAGGATGAATCTCAAACCAAGAATAAGTGACAGGAAGAATGTGATGGAGCAAGACCAAGGGGGGTCTAGCAGACGGAGGATCTAAGAGGCTGGTAATTAAGACTAAGAGGGTTTAAGTGTAAGAGTCTAAGTTATCGTGTGAGCGAGAGACGTAATATTATTAACAATATTAGCAGAGTGAGACAGCAGGAGCCGCCAGTGTCAACAGAATGACTGTGTCGGGATGACAACCAGGTGTGGGCGCGCCTCCACAGGTGAACACCTTCGCTGGAACTTTCTGGTGTGGGGCGGGTAGGCGGGCAGGCGGGCAGGCAGGCGGTCAGGCAGGCAGGCGGGCAGGCGGTCAGGCAGGCGGGCAGGCAGGGAGGCAGGCAGGCAGGCAGGCAGGCAGACAGACAGACAGACAGACAGACAGACAGACAGACAGACAGACCAGTTTTCAGGAACAAGGGCGAAGAGTCATATATAGGCACAAACGATACCAGGAATCGCTACTGGATTCTGCCTTCACTTAAAACAGTGTTTCTCAATGATGACGACTTGTTTAGTACTTTTCTTACTTTATCCACTCCCTGTGTTCTTGCGGATGTCCTAACGCATCCAAAGTGTGGATGCGTTCTCCAGCTTTGAAAGGGGATGTCATTGTGCAGCAGTACTCCACTCTAGAGAGCACTAGCGTTTTGAAAAGTATCATCATCGGTATAGCATCTCTAGTGTGAAAAGTTCTTGTTATCCAACCTGTCATTTTTCTTGCAGTTGTGACGGCTACTTTATTGTGTTCTTTAAAGGTAAGGTCTTCCGACATGAGTACACCCAGATCCTTTACATTGCCTTTTCGTTCTATGTTATGATTTGACTGAGTTTTGTATGAGGTTTCCGTTTTTATATTTTCATTTTTTTCTGTAGCGCAGGAGCTGGAACTTATCTTCGTTAAACACCATATTATTTTCTGTAGCCCATTGAAAGACCTTATTTACGTCTGATTGGAGGTTTGCCGTGTCCTCTATGTTGTCTACTCTCATAAAAATCCTAGAGTCATCTGCAAAGGATGATACAGTGCTATAGGTTGTGTTCTGGTCTATGTCCGATATGAGGATGAGAAAAAGTACTGGAGCGAGCACAGTACCCTGAGGGACTGAGCTCTTCACAGTTGATGGTCCGGATTTTAATTTGATTACTATTACACATTGGGTTCTGTTGGTCAGGAAATTGTAGATCCATCTGCCTATTTTTTCCGTGATTAATTTTGAGCGCATTTTGTGTGCAATAACACCATGGTCACATTTGTCAAAGGCTTTTGCGAAATCTGTGAAAATTACATCAGTTCTGCTTGTCTTCCATGGCATCTAATGCCATGTCTTAGTGGTCCAGCAACTGTGACAGGCAAGAGCGCTCTATTCTGAACCCATGGTGCCCAGGGTTATGGAGATGCTGGGATTGGTCATGAGTAAAAAAAATATGATGTAGGTAAATTAGGTTCTAAACCTGGATTACCGCACACCCACGTTAAGAGCCTTGAATGATGGGAGGTAGTGGGTATGATACCCCTCGAAGAATGGTCTCTGGGGTATGGGTACAGAGCACCAGAGGCAGGGAAGACGGTGTCTGAGGTACAGCCATAATACAGCTTGGCTGTATTATGGCTGTACCATAATACAGCTGAAATATGTACATAATATTATGGCATGTACCATATTATGGTTGCTGGACTGTTGACCAGTCCAGCAACCAGGAGGCCTGGTCGACGATCGGGCCGCGGGGACGCTAAGCCCCGGAAACACCTCAAGGTAACCTCAAGGTAAGGTACAGGTACAGCACCAGAGGAAGGGGGAGTCTGGGGCCTGGAAGGAGGGGGGATAATACACCATCTTCACTCCAAGTAGTTGCCGGCCTGTTAGCGGTGCTCTCTTCCGCCATCGGGAGTAAGTGATTTGTGGATCTTATTACTACATGGGGGGACATTAGACCTTCCTGCGTGTAATTTCCACAATTTATTAACCCTTAAATTACTCAAAATGACTCTGAGTGTTGCGTGGAGCTCCTGGTTGGTGCTTGACGCGTCGCTCCCATTAGTAAGCTGGCGATAATATTATGCCATTACAGACCCCCACTGATTAGAAACCTCAGGCGGTAAGGAGGGGGAATAATGCCTGAAAGCAATTCTGCAAGAGGCAACAGGAATGGTGGCGGCGATTTGCGTCCTGGTGCAGGGGAAGAATGTCGGAGGTGATCTACGGGCGGCCTACGGGTGATCTACGGGCGACTTACGATCGATCTACGAGGGACATTTAAGTAAGTGTAGCAGGAGCTGGTGGAGACGACAGGTGACGGGCTTCAGAAGATTAGTCCTGGAGTTTCGTCGGAAATGACAACGAACTCTTCTACAGAAGACCTTATGGTCCACGAAGGCACACACACACACACACACACACACACACACACACACACACACACACACACACACACACACACACACACACACACACACACCGGGTCCGGAACAGCTGACAAACACAGGGAATCCAGTGAAGAGACAAGTACAGGAAACAAACACAACAAGACATAGACAAGTTTCCCGAGGAGCTCCTCCTCATCATCCCAGCAAAGGTAAGACAAACTGCCGGAACAAAGGGGGATTTCTACAACAAGCAATTACGTTCTTGCAAGAAATGCCGGACCAACCAAGCTGTAGTGGCCCTGTGGGGCCGCTCCAAGCAACAGCCTGTTGGACCAAGTTATCACAAGTCACGCCTGGCCTCAGGCCGGGCTCGGGGAGTAGAAGAGCTCCTGGAAATCCTCTTCAGGTAAGATCCAGGTAACAGGGTGTCAAAATACATAAAGCTAGCCAAAGTTGGACCTATGTTCAAGTTAGGGAACATGTAATACACATTAGACAATTATACTTGTTTATGAGAGACAGATAAGACAGACAGGGACAGACACAAAGACAGAGAGAGACAAAGACAGGCAGAACAGACACACACACAAGGAGAGACAGAGAGAGAGAGGCAGTGACAGAGACGGAGACAGACAGTTAATGGTTCGATAGATAGACTGACAGTTAGGAGACAGATCCTAGCAATGACAGCTACACCCCCCTCCCCCCCCTAATAACCACGATATCAACTATCTCACACTGATGAAAACACCTGAAAACCCCCCCAAAGGCAATTTATATGAAAACTTTCACCTTCCATCCCCCAAAAAAACTAGGAAAATTAACCCATGCCTACCCAGAAAAAGAAATTCTTCACAGACAGCCCCAGACAATGTTTGTGTTCCTTCTAGGCCTTAAATCCCAAGATGTCCGTCCCTCCCCTCCCAACCGGCCGCTGATATTGTATTCAGTCCCAGACCCAAAAGGAGAAGGTTTAACAAAGTCTTAATGCTTGAGCTGTCATGGCTCGAATATTCAAAGCCAGGATCTTAGAAAGAAGAAGCGCAGAGCTTTCATTTATTCCGTGCTAGGGTAGGGTAGAGGGGGGGCGCCGCGCCTCAGCGAGGGGAGGGAGAGGGAGGGGGCGCTGCACGCGACTTTCAGTTTTATTCACAAATAATACAAGAGTGATTATGTGGAGCGCCTTGTGTCATAGTTAACTGGGCCGAGGTTAACAGTCGTGTATTTCGACAGATAAGATTCATTATATTGGATATTGGCCCTTCAATCAAAGGGCCTTAGGGGGCTGATCAGAGTAGATTAGGGCCTCGGGGCCCCCTCCCTTTCCCCCCATCTCCCCATCTCCCCTTTGCAACCTGGGCAGACAGTTTTGACCTCTAATTATTGAAGATACAGAAGATACCGTCTGAGTGTTGAGACTCTGTAGCGAGCGGAGTTTGATCGACTTAACATTAATTTACATACCTAATCACTCCGGGCTAATCACGTCTCTCTCTCTCACACACACACACACACACACACACACACACTCACACACACACACACACTCACACACACACACACTCACACACACTCACTCTCTCTCTCTGTCCTTTCGTTCCCTTTATATCCATCTTCAATCTTTCTTTTTCATTTTGGTTTGTCTCGCCTCTTTCTCCCAGTGCTGCTACCTTCTATATTCTCTATTCTCTCATATCTATCCTATTTATATTCTTCGTTCCTTCCCCTCATTCTATTTCTGCCTCTACCCTCCCTTTCTCCCTCTCTCTTTCCTTTCACTTGTAATTCATATTTTTGCTCGCGTTCTATCGCTCCTAATCATCTTTATCCTCACTTCTAAACACACACACACACACACACACACACACACACACACACACACACACACACACACACACACACCACACACACACACACACACCTTACAAAGAATCCGTCACACTAGGTAAGAAAATTCGTCCAAGTCTCCACTATATAAACATATAAATGCCTATTTTTTTTTTTTCAAGCCATGATCTTTCAAAATTCGTTCATCAACTTCACCAAAAATTTGATCAGCGATGTTGATTCACAGTTGAATTATTAAATACACTCCCACAATATCGCGGTCATATGAAAAAATACTCCAAATAATTATTTGCTCAATTTAAAAAAAAAAAGTGACATGTTGATTTTTATTTACGCCACGAGTAAGGACAAGCAAACATACACACAGGCATACAAACACACACAAACAAAAAGTGTTCATACACAAACAATTCACCGCTTGGGGGGGGGGGGGACACTACGTTATAAATGTTTAAAATGGTGATTGATGTACTCTGTAACCTTGTGAGTTAGTGAGAGAGAGAGAGAGAGAGAGAGAGAGAGAGAGAGAGAGAGAGAGAGAGAGAGAGAGAGAGAGAGAGAGAGAGAGATAACATCTGGAAGAAACAGGGAAAAAGAATGTTAGAGAAATGACAGCAAATGTGATTTTAAAAAGGACTAAAAATAAAGAGCTCTAGAAGGAAGAAATAAGATAAAGGAAGGAATAAGATGAAGGGAGGAAATAAAGGAAAGAAGAAAGGAAAGAACAGCAAACCAAATTAGTAAAATAAGAATGACGGAACGAATACAAATTTCCCGATTAATTATAATAATTTTTTTAGTGTTTTGTTTGTCTTAATGTGCGTTGATTTCGGGGCTCAACAACCCCGCGGCCCGGTCCTCGACCAGGCCACCTTGAATAAATAAATAAAAAAAATCCTCTCTTTTACTCCAATTTTTTTTTTAAACTACTTTTCGCTAAATGAAATAAGATATTTTCGTACCAATTACAAGTAATTAAAATTGGCAAAAAAAAAATCAATTATATCAAGGTCAAGGTTGTCAAGGTGCCTTGACAACCCCGGACGTCAAGCTTATTTGTGACGTTTGAGACCGAATTATTGACACCCAATTATTGAGACCGAATTGTTGAAACCGAATTATTGACACCGAATTATTGACACCCGATTATTGACACCCAATTATTGACACCGAATTATTGAGACCGAATTATTGACACCGAATTTTTGACACCGAATTTTTGACACCGAATTGTCCAATTGTCGAGACCCAAATTCGCTTATTAAACATACTGAAAATATATGACAATGAACGAAATGCTATAAAATGGATAATTTGGTATTCCAAATAATGACGGAGCGTGAGCAGTGAGGCGGGATGGTGAGGGGGTCGTGCCCAGGATGGTGATGCTCACCTTGGTAAACACAGGGGCGGGGAGGGGCGGGGGAGGGGTGGGGAGGAGCGGGGAGGGGCGGGGGAGGGTGGGGGGAGGGGCGGGGAGAGGCGGGTAGGGGTTGGGAGTGGCGGGGGAGGGCGGAGAGGGGTAGGGGAGGGGCAGGGAGGGGTGGGGAGGGTGGGGGGAGGGACGGGGAGGGGCGGGGGAGGGGTGGGTAAGGGCGGGGGAGGGGCGGAGGAGGGCGGGGAGGTGCGAGGAAGGGCGGGGGAGGGATAGGAAGGGGCGGGGATGGGTGGGGGAGGACGGGGAAGGGTGGGGGAGGGCGGGGAAGGGCGGGGGAGGGATAGGAAGGGGCGGGGATGGGTAGGGGAAGGGCGGGGAAGGGCAAGGAAGAGCGGGGGTGAGGCTGGGCATGGAGGGGTGGAGCAGCACTGCGGGGTGGGGCGCTATATTGAAGGAAGGAGGGGGGGGGGGGAGGAGTGCCCAAGGTCGTCATGCCACAGTTCTAACAGTTCCCTTGTTAACACCCTCGAGAACTATTCTCCTCTCCAATGTCCGGATAGAAGCTATAGATTTATCTGGTAATATTAACCTTGGGATCGGTCAGGCTGTTGTTGCTTGCAGAGGCCCACAAGCCCCCCGCCCCCCCCCCGCTGGATCAAGCATTTCCTGCATTAACCTGTTCAATAAAACCTGGAAATGACTGATGATCAGATTCGCTGATTGTGCCCATGGCACCTCTACTCTTCGCTGGATCGATTCTGCACTTCCTGCCATATCGTTATATATATATATATATATATATATATATATATATATATATATATATATATATATATATATATATATATATATATATATAACGATAAATGCCTGAATGGGGACCATTCAGGCTTGTTCGCATATATATATATATATATATATATATATATATATATATATATATATATATATATATATATATATATATATATATATATATATATATGCGAACAAGCCTGAATGGTCCCCAGGACATATGCAACTGAAAACTCACACCCCAGAAGTGACTCGAACCCATACTCCCAGAAGCAACGCAACTGGTATGTACAAGACGCCTTAATCCACTTGACCATCCAGTTGCGTTGCGTTGCTTCTGGGAGTATGGGTTCGAGTCACTTCTGGGGTGTGAGTTTTCAGTTGCATATGTCCTGGGGACCATTCAGGCTTGTTCGCATTTGTGTTCCTCACGTGTGCCCCAAAGAATGAGGTGATTTGGTAAAATGCTATGCCCAAGATAACTATCCGAGTGCCGGCGGTGGGGTGGTTCATATAGCCTCGGCTATCACCTCATTTTGTCCGGTCGTGATGGTCAAGTGGATTAAGGCGTCTTGTACATACCAGTTGCGTTGCTTCTGGGAGTATGGGTTCGAGTCACTTCTGGGGTGTGAGTTTTCAGTTATATATATATATATATATATATATATATATATATATATATATATATATATATATATATATATATATATATATACATATACATATACATATATATATATATATATATATATATATATATATATATATATATACATATACATATACATATATATATATATATATAAATATATATATATATATATATATATATATATATATATATATATATATATATATATATATATATATTAGGTCTGTGTGATATCTCCCTCTAGTGCTTTTGATGTGTCGTAGAGGAGTGTCTGCGGGCGTGTGAACGCCTCCAGGCAGAGCTAGCGAGCAGAGCACGTGAGACTGGGATACGAACCCTCGCCACAGTCTATAATGATGCACAAGTGTCAGCGAGAGAGAGAGAGAGAGAGGAGACTCCGCTAACTCCCTCCGGGGATTAGGAGTGCAAAGCTACTTAACAAATTCGAATCTCGGATAAACACTAAAAGCAAAGAGGAACATCTTCCATCACTAAAAGGATCATAGAGAGGCGCTAAGATCTGCGGATGCTGAGATCAGGGGATGCTGAGATCAGGAGAGGTGCTAAGATCTGGGGATGCTGAGATCAGGGGATGCTGAGATCAGGGGAGGCGCTAAGATCAGGGGATGCTGAGATCAGGGGATGCTGAGATCAGGGGAGGCGCTAAGATCAGGGGATGCTGAGATCAGGGGATGCTGAGATCAGGGGAGGCGCTAAGATCTGGGGATGCTGAGATCAGGGGATGCTGAGATCAGGGGATGCTGAGATCAGGAGAGGTGCTAAGATCTGCGGATGCTGAGATCAGGAGAGGTGCTAAGATCTGGGGATGCTGAGATCAGGAGAGGCGCTAAGATCTGGGGATGCTGAGATCAGGAGAGGTGCTAAGATCTGCGGATGCTGAGATCAGGAGAGGTGCTAAGATCTGCGGATGCTGAGATCAGGAGACGTGCTAAGATCTGGGGATGCTGAGATCAGGAGAGGCGCTAAGATCTGGGGATGCTGAAATCAGGGGATGCTGAGATCAGGAGAGGTGCTAAGATCTGCGGATGCTGAGATCAGGAGAGGTGCTAAGATCTGCGGATGCTGAGATCAGGAGAGGTGCTAAGATCTGGGGATGCTGAGATCAGGAGAGGCGCTAAGATCTGGGGATGCTGAGATCTGGGGATGCTGAGATCAGTGGATGCTGAGATCAGGAGACGTGCTAAGATCTGGGGATGCTGAGATCAGGAGAGGCGCTAAGATCTGGGGATGCTGAGATCAGGAGAGGCGCTAAGATCTGCGGATGCTGAGATCAGGAGAGAGGATATCCGGTAGACAAACATAGGAAGAAGAACAATAGCGATAATGAAAAAAAACTAAATAGAACTTAAAAAAAAGATGAACCAAGTAAGAAGAAAATGAAAAATAAAGAAAAGAGAGAGATGAAAGAATGAAGAAAAGAAAGTCAAACAACAAGAACAACAAATACAACTCAACAACAACAACTACAGAAACAACAACATCAAAGAGGAGGAGGAGGAGGAGGAGGAGGAGGAGGAGGAGGAATAAGACGAGAAGGAGAGAGAGAGAGACGAAGCGCTGAAGTTAGGAAGAACGAGGGAATGAGAAGGGAAGCAAAATAAAGATACCAAGGGAAGGAGGAAGAAAGAGGGGGATAACACAAGTGATGCAAATTAGGGTCGAACAGACGGCAAGAGGAAGAGGCGGACAAAGAAAGGGGGAAGAGCAAGGCGAAGGATAAAGAAAACGGGGGAAGAAACGAGTAATGAACAAGAATTGGGAGGCAGAGGCGAACCACTGTAGTTAGACAAGGCTATTTGACCAGCTGGGCCATCTTGGTAAATACCTCTAGTGCAGTGCCACAAGAGGCAGTATGGGTGCCACAAGAGGCAGTATGGGTGCCACAAGAGGCAGTATGGGTGCCACACGAGGCAGTATGGGTGCCACACGAGGCAGTAAGGGTGCCGCACGAGGCAGTATGGGTGCCGCACGAGGCAGTAAAGGTGCCACACGAGGCAGTAAGGGTGCCACACGAGGCAGTAAAGGTTGCCACAAGAGGCAGTAAGGGTGCCACACGAGGCAGTAAGGGTGCCACACGAGGCAGTAAGGGTGCCACACGAGGCAGTAAAGGTTGCCACAAGAGGCAGTAAGGGTGCCACACGAGGCAGTAAAGGTTGCCACAAGAGGCAGTAAGGGTGCCACACGAGGCAGTAAGGGTTCCACACGAGGCAGTAAGGGTGCCACACGAGGCAGTAAGGGTGCCACACGAGGCAGTAAGAGTGCCACACGAGGCAGTAAGGTTGCCACACGAGGCAGTAAAGGTGCTACACGAGGCAGTAAAGGTGCCACACGAGGCAGTAAGAGTGCCACACGAGGCAGCATGGGTGCCACAAGAGGCAGTAAGAGTGCCACACGAGGCAGTAAAGGTGCCACACGAGGCAGTAAGGGTGCCACACGAGGCAGTAAGGGTGCCACACGAGGCAGTAAAGGTGCCACACGAGGCAGTAAGGGTGCCACACGAGGCAGTAAGAGTGCCACACGAGGCAGTATGGGTGCCACAAGAGGCAGTATGGGTGCCACACGAGGCAGTAAGAGTGCCACACGAGGCCACTAGGATAGCACTAAAGAATATTACAAAGATAATAGGTTGCAATGTTAAGGGGGGGCAATAAGAATAGGGGATAAGAGAAGAACAAGAGAAGAACAAGAGAGTGAGGAGAGAGATGGGGGAGGAGGAGGAGGAGGAGGAGAGACAGTGAAGTAGAATGAGAAAGAAATAGAAGAATGAGAAAGATGGATGAGAACAGAGAGAAATGCGGCTTGACGTGAGGAAACAATGGCAGAAGAGGTGTGAGAATGAGGTGAGTGAGGGGGGGGTGGGGGGGTAAGGGTGAGTAATGGGATGGGAGAGGTGATGGGGTGATGGGTAGAGGTGACGAGTAATGGGTCGAGCTGGAGGATTATCGAAGACTTTTAAGTAATGGTTAGGTATTGATCGACTGGAGGACCCCTTCAAATGTCACGGTACGCGACACTACCTCCTCTCTCTCTCTCTCTCTCTCTCTCTCTCTCTCTCTCTCTCTCTCTCTCTCTCTCTCTCTCTCTCTCTCTCTCTCTCACGGCCAAAAATCACATTCACCCCAAAAAATCTACCACTTACGGGCTATTCATGCCCGTGCCACCTCTAGGATTGACTTGATCTCCATCAATCAATCAATCGCAGATAAGGGAAGGTAGTTGCCTTAACCGGTACTTACAGGTATGGTGGGTGTACAGACATCTAGAGCAAGGTAGCATCACCAACCTGGAATGAGAAGAATTACATCACATTAATAATCCGCTCATTTGTAAAGGGGCGGAAACTGTGAGTTCTCTCTCTTCTCCCTCTGCCACCTCCAATATAAAATGTTCTCCCGTCTTGCGCTATGAAGGGCGTCGCAAGATCTATCGCCGTCTATCACCACCTGAAACTGCGCACCGTCCGTCTAAACTCACTCCTCCGTCATTTTCTTGGCACTTCACAGGACCTCCCCGCCCCCAGCATCACAGGACCCCCTTCCCAGCATCAGAGGACCCCCCAGCATCACAGGACCCCCTTCCCAGCATCAGAGGACCCCCCCCAGCATCACAGGACCCCCTTCCCAGCATCAGAGGACTCCCCCAGCATCACAGGACCCCACCCGCCCCCAGCATCACAGGACCCCACCCCCCCCCCAGCATCACAGGACCGGCCCCCTTTCCCCAGCATCACAGGACCGCTCCCCCCCACAGCATCACAGGACCGCCCCCCCCCAGCATCACAGGACCGCCCCCCCCCCAGCATCACAGGACCAACCAGGTCCCCATCTACACCCCCAACTCCCTCACTCACCCCCTTCCAGAAAGCTAGATCATAAAATATCACCGCTCAAACCGAACTATTTCATGCATTGCCTAAATTCTATAGATCCCCAGAACATATGAAAAACATCATTTTCATATCCCCAAAAAAATTCCTTATTCAGATTCGCCTTCGGTCGGGAGAAGGAGCCACCGACCTCCCCGACAAACGCCAACTCAAGATTGAAGTCGAAATAATTTGCAAATGAAAGCGGCTGGATCGTGAATGGATTTGGAAATAAACGTCAAGGGTAAACACGGAATCCCAATCACAGACGAGGGAATAAAACTTGGCAGGAGGCTACTGTGGCTCTTGGCTTTTATGCACACTGAGAACCGCTTTAGTGGGACACCACCAGCACCAGCAGCAGCAGCAGCGGCAGGAGATCATTCTGGTGGGTGTGTATTCTTATCGTGACATTTTATTTTGGTATCTTGGTGCAGGGCGATGGGGGAAGGTGTTGATGGATGAGTGGTGTTATGTAGAGGATGACGGGAACACACACACACACACACACACACACACACACACACACACACACACACACACACACACACACACACACACACACACACACACGTGTGTGTGTGAGAAGGTGGTGGAGGCCAAGACCGTCAGTAGTTCCAAAGCGTTATATGACAAAGAGTGCTGGGAAGACGGGACACCACGAGCATAGCTCTCATCCTGTAACTACACTTAGGTAATTACACTTAGGTAATTACACACAGACATACAGGATGGGCTCAGTATGGTGTATTGTGCACACTGACTCAACTTTCATTCTCTCTCTCTCTCTCACACGTGTTCGCACATGTTACTTGCCTAGTCCCACCTTTCAACAATAACTGCCTATTGTAATGGTCTTCGAACTTCTTGAATAATTCGCATCATAAATAACTTTGAAACAAGACGTCCTATCCGTTCTTGCTTTTTTCAAGACAAATGGAAGAGTCTCTATGTTCCCTAAGCCTCCGACTTCATACAAAAAACTGTGTATTCAGTTGACTTTAATAACTACTACTCATAATTAAGTGTACTCACCTAGTTGCACTTACAGGGGTTGAGCAGCTGCTCTTACGCCCCGACTTTCGACCATCGGTAGTTCAGTGTAGTGACTCGTTTCACTCGTTCTTATTTACTTTCAAAACCGCGTATTGAATTGGTTTCTATAACTCTAATCTGGTCTCTTTCACCTATTTGCGACTCTTAAGACGGAAAATGTTCTTTCTGACATCTGTGACTCATCTGTGTTCCTGATTTTCAATTATATCCCCCCCCCTACCCCGTTCTACTATTCCCCACCACGAGCATTGCTTCTGTATCTACTTTATCAATTCCCCTTAGTATCTTGACCGTCCTCATCATGTCTGCCCTATTTTTTTTCCTCCGAATGCAGTGAAGTCTAGTTCCCCTAAGTTTTTTTTGCCATTTCTCAGATCATCTCTGAAGATTATCTGGGTCATCTTGTAAGGTGTTGCAATCTTCCTCCAGCCTGGATTCTCCTCGTTAGTTCAGCATTGTTAGAAAACGTTGATACAATTGGCCTTACTGTATACAAATAGTGTATAACGTATACACTGTATATAACGTGTATTATAAACAGGACTTGGACCTCCCTAGTATATCTTGAGGCACTCCACTCGCGGCCTCTACCTGTTACCTAGCAGTAAAATAGGTACCTGGGTGTTAGTCAGCTGTCACGGGCTGCTTCCTGGGGGTGGAGGCCTGGTCGAGGACCGGGCCGCGGGGACACTAAAAAGCCCCGGAATCATCTCAAGATAACCTCAAGATATACCCATTCTAATGTCTCTTCTTCTTACTATGGCTCTTTGCCTTATTCTTTAACATGTACTACTTCACCCACTTTCGTAATCTTCTCGATAAACTAGCTTGTATTTTTGTTCAGTTTGCGTAAGAGTAGCTTATTTGGAACAATGTCAAAAGCTTCCTGGTAATCCAGGAAAATGCAGTCTACCCAGTCCTCTTCATTATGTCTGTTGATATTTTAATCCATCTTTCTAATTTCATACAGGAAATACGAGAGAGAGAGAGAGAGAGAGAGAGAGAGAGAGAGAGAGAGAGAGAGAGAGAGAGAGAGAGAGAGAGAGAGAGAGAGAGAGAGAGAGAGACAGAGAGAGAGAGAGAGAGAGAGAGAGAGAGAGAGAGAGAGAGAGAGAGAGAGAGAGAGAGAGAGAGAGAGAGAGAGAGAGAGAGAGCGCACTACATCCACACACACCTTTTAAAGTCCTCACAGCAACCCGTCCTCTCAAAATAAGGTCACTTTTCGCTCGTATGCGCGCTATGGGCCAAAAACCGACGTAATTTGAAATGAAATCGGCTCACGAAAGTGATGTACTGTCCCGTTTTCTGTTTGGGTGCTTCCAGCTTAGTCTGTTATGTTAGGTGAGGATACTTTCAATTAACGTTCTTCATGACGTTTTGAAACTTTAGGAGAATTTCCTGCCCTCTTAACCTACCATAGGATCCTTAACTTACTGATTTGCAACAAAAAATCCCAAATTTAGTTTTAATTTTGTTGTCATTTTCAAATTACGTCAGTTTTCGGCCATACGCGTAAACGGCTAAATTCAGACGTAATTTGTGAGAGGATAAGTTATGAAGATGACCCCTCACAGACTTTTTTCAAGCCTTCACAGACGCCTTTCAAGTCCTGACACGTCCATCTACACAAAGTCTCAAACGTTCACTTGAGACAGTTAAGCAAGTCCCAGCTGTGTCTGGGTACAAGTGACAGGATGAACAACCCAGCGGGTTTTCTTCCTATTGGGGAGTGTTGTACATGCTGCTATGGCGGTGTGTCCACTCACAGGATGAGTGACGCTGCCCAATACTGTCACTATGGCGGTGTGTCCACTCACAGGATGAGTGACGCTGCCCAATACTGTCACTATGGCGGTGTGTCCACTCACAGGATGAGTGACGCTGCCCAATACTGTCATTATGGCGGTGTGTCCACTCACAAGATGAGTGGCGCTGACCAATACTGTCACTATGGCGGTGTGTCCACTCACAGGATGAGTGGTGCTGCCCAATACTGTCACTATGGCGGTGTGTCCACTCACAATATGAGTGCCGCTGCCCAATAAACTCGCCCCTCGGGGCAAAATTTAAATATAAAAGTCCCCTTGCTCCCCCAACCCCACCTCAAGCCCACAGAAACCCCCCCAACAAGGTCCTATAAGCGTCAATGGTCGAATGAGTCGGGCCCCACAAGCAACATGTAAACAGTTCCACCTTACCAATATCCCTGCTGGGGATCCATGCTGGGAGCGGACAAAAATCCTTGCTACCGAACAAACAAAAACACGAAAACAACAACAATCCTGCCAGCCACTTAGGAAAACAAAGGTGGAGGGAGGGGGGGCGGGGGGGGGGGGGGCTCAATAAGTGGACCACCACCTCCTCCTCCTCTATCCCAACCCCCTCCTCTTCCTCACTGTATCGATACCCCTCCACAATTCCTCCAAGCCACCCCCTTCTCCAGCACCAACAGCAGCCGCCCCCCCCCCACCATGTACCCCCTCTTCCCCCCCCCCCTCTCTCTCCTTCACATCCCCTTTCTCCCCCCCCCTCAGACCTCCCCCCTTCACAGACACACACACACACACACAACTTGGCTGGTGTTTAGATTTCAGACGTCCCCCTCCCCCCCCACCCCACCCCCCACCCTGTCAAAATGAGAGGGTTGCCAAGCAGTTCGTGATTCTGTAACTAACATCTTTGTGCTAATCACGTGTCTTTAGCGGAGCAAATACACTCTGGATAATGGTCTTGACAATAGTTAATGGCGACTGCAAGCAGCCCCCTGGATCCCGATCTCCCCCTTGCCCCTTCCCCTCGTGCAGGACAAGGGGGCAATTGATGCTCAGCCTCCTCATCTCGCGTAATGAAGACGTCATCATCAACAGCATCTCAAATGGGCATATGTAAGAGAAGCAATTGGGAGGAGGAGCAAGAGCCGCATCAATACGGAACAACCCCGCAAACAACTGAAACCCATCTTGGCGTGTGATTACGTTCATTCCATAAGAAATGCCAGATTCCTGCTGAGAATACATTAAGGCGAGTTTATACCAATCAGGACTGTAAATACAATGATGCTTCAACGACAACACTGCAAACTCCGCACAGCCCGTCTGCCACCAGCGACACTGGCCAACATTTTCCTCACCGGATATTAATTTCTCCTCGCCCCCGTGCCGGCCCTTTGCCCCCTAAGGAACAACACCACACATATGTATCAAAGACATAATAAATGAGACAAAAACACCAGTTGGAATTAACCCATAACCTCAAAAACTCTCATTTCCCCTCGAGGGTAAAAATAGCCCCGCTGGTGGCGCGCGGCAACTGGCGTCGTCATAGGTAAACAAAAGCTATCAGAAGGGACAACAGCGTTACTCTCGATGCAAACCTCCACTGGTAGAAGGGCCCGTCTTGCGCGACCCGGGCCGCCGTACTCTGGACCCAATGGCCGGGGCCCGTTAGGGCGCTCAAGCTCGCCTCCCGAGCGTGGAAATGAGGACCCAAGCGCGCTGTATCGAGTCCATGTGTTGTTTATGCAAGTGATGCTGGTGTCTCCGGTGATTATAAATTGAATTTCGTCATCTTTCAAAAAACATTTTAAGATTATTACTCCCCCCGCCCCCCCCCGCCCTCCAACCACCACCACTACCCTTTGTTTTTTAACTTCCGACCGACGTTGATTGCTCAAAGCACCCCCCCCCCCCTTCCCCCTCCTACCCCACCTTACACCACCCCGCTCCTGTAATTATTGTAAACAAAAAACAAGACAAAATAGGTGAGAGAAGCGAACACCCGCGTCGGCTACTTTGTAAATGTATAAAATCAATGAGGTTTCTTTCGGGTCTTCGGACGGTTAAGGCGGCGGATATCGTCACCAATATCGAATATAAAATCATGGACTGTTTACCTCTGCTTATCGCAAACGAGGCAAAACAAGCAACGATACTCATAAACAAGCCGAACGATTTCCGTGTTTATCCGTCAGGAGGAAAGAAGATCATCTCGCGTCACATTGCGTCAATTGCGTCACTTTACGTCAACCTTGCGTCAACTGCGTCACTTTACATCAACCTTGCGTCAACTGCGTCACTTTACATCAACCTTGCGTCGCGCTGCCTCCCTCTACATTAGCCTTGCGTCACGCTTCGCCATCTTTGAACGTCAGAGTCGTGCAGATAAAAACACCCACACACACAAAAAGTCAGATAATAGCAGAGAATTAAAACAATAGCGACGACAGAGATCAAACTAAATATTGCATATTGACAAGAGCCCCAAGAACCCGACAATGCCATTATCCCAGCCCAAGACTTCGGCCGTAAGGAGGAGTTCGACGCCGGCACAACTCTAAGGTTCTGGGCCTGGCTTGTTGATTAAATACGGGTCTTGTGAATTTTAATAGAGAGAGTGAGAGAGAGAGAGAGAGAGAGAGAGAGAGAGAAAGAGAGAGAGAGAGAGAGCAATAGCCAAAAGATCCGTATTTAACCAACAAGCAAATGAACATTCATGTTCAACCTAAGTTCCAAAGAGTTATCAAAAAATAGGTTAATGCATGAAAACGCTCAGACTTGTCGTTTATCATTCCTCTATGAATACATATGCATACATGACTCATTTCTTTTTGCGATTATCCATATATATATATATATATATATATATATATATATATATATATATATATATATATATATATATATATATATATATATATATATATATAAATATATATATATATATATATATATATATATATATATATATATATATATTATATATATATAATACCAGACTAACCTCACACTTATCTGGTGCCCTCGGGAAGTGGAGATATTTGAGATGTATATATATCTCGAAGTCTCTACTTCTTTTGTAGGGTCTGATGGTGTAGTGGGTTAAAGCGTACTAGTTATGGCAGCTACTGGAAGGTAGTTGTGCTTTCTGGGTTCGAGTCCCACTGGTGGGTGTTGTCCAAAGATTGTTAATCTTCACTTGTGGTTTATGCAAGTATAGGCTTATATATATATATATATATATATATATATATATATATATATATATATATATATATATATATATATATATATATATATATATATATTGAGGTATATGTTTTATACCTCCGAGCCAAGCAGGTCTAACAGGGCCTGAGATACACTGAGGAAGTATCCAAGTAATGGCACAAACATAGATGGGATTACCCCATGAAGGAGTTCAAGGAACGAAGACAAGGAGAGACCAGATGCAATTGCACTCACGTAAACAGAACTGTCAGGCGTGACATAACACATGCAGTGTTCCCCCAGGACTACCATGGGGGGGGTAAGCAGGGAGAGAAAAAAGGAAGAGGATGGAGCAAAAGTTGGATAAGAAGGAGGTTTAAGGAAGGTAATCCAAAGCGGTTCATGATTGAAACAATACGACAGCTGTAATTGTGATGCGTGGTTTAATTAATAACAAGCAGCACTGGAGCTTGATTGTTTATGATGGTAGACTTCACTCATGGCAAAATAGACTGAGAAACCAGAGACTCTCTTGCGAACACAGACACATACACAGACCATACCAGACACAGACCATACCAGACACAGACCATACCAGACACAGACCATACCAGACACAGACCATACCAGACACAGACCATACCAGACACAGACCATACCAGACACAAACCATACTAGACACAGACTATACCAGACACAGACCATACCAGACACAGACCATACCAGACACAGACCATACCAGACACAGACCATACTAGACACAGACTATACCAGACACAGACCATACCAGACACAGACCATACCAGACACAGACCATACTAGACACAGACTATACACAGTTTCAAATGTAGATATGATAGAGTTCCAGAAGCTCTGGAATCTGTACACCAGTTGATTGACGGTTGAGAGGCGGGACCAAAGAGTCAGAGCTCAACCCCCGCAAGAACAAGTGAGTACATGGAGAGCTAAACTAATAGACGCAGCAACAACAAACTAAGTTAACATGGCAATCTTGAGGTTATCTTGAAATGATTTCGGGAATTATCGTCCCCGCGGCCCGGTCCTCGACCTGGCACATCCGCAGGAAGCTGCAGTTGTCTAACTCCCAGGTACCTATTTACTGCTAGGTAAACAGGGGGCATCAGTGGGAAAGAAACTCTGCCCATTTGTTTCCACCTCCGCCGGGGATCAAACCCGGAACATCAGGACTACGAATACCGAGCGCTGACCACTCAGCCGTCAGGCCCCCCCCCCCCTCAGGGGCAAGGGGCACCCACAATAATAAGGGGTTAAAACCTGACGGGATATTCTGAACGAGGCAGAAATAAACCAAGTTCAACATTGATCTTTGACGGCTGAGTGGACAGCGGTTGGGATTCGTAGTCCTGAGGTTCCGGATTCGAACCCTGGTGGAGGCAGAAACAAATGGGCAGAGTTTCTTTCACCCTGATGCTCCTGTTCACCTAGCGGTAAATAGGTACCTGGGAGTTAGACAACTGCAGCTTCCTGCGGATGTGCCAGGTCGAGGACCGGGCCGCGGGGACGCTAAGCCCCGAAATCATCTCAAGATAACCTCAAGATAACCCCCCCCCCTGGTAATAATCCACCACTCGCACTTAACCCGAGTGTGAACAACCTACTCGGAGAAGGAATCAGGTGATAAGAAAGATAAACATTTTAACATTCCGAAAGGAAAAATTAAAATTAACATTCCAATTTCAACTAAGATTACCGTAAGACAACATTTTAAGATTGCGACGACGTCGTACCCACGGGCACAAGCGGCTCTCTCCGCTCTACTCAATATGCTAAAATCAGTTTGGTCACTGAGTGGAGGCATAAGCAAGACGCAACAGATGTGCTGAGGGGGGAGGAAGATGCGTCAAAGCTGCGTCAAAGCTGCGTCAAAGCTGCGTCAAAGCTGCGTCCTATCAACGTAGCCCGGGAAAGGGAAATCCTCTCACCCGCCTCATCACTACATGCCTGAAAATACACAGTAACAGAAGGCGGTGAATTGAACGAGAGAGAGAGAGAGAGAGAGAGAGAGAGAGAGAGAGAGAGAGAGAGAGAGAGAGAGAGAGAGAGAGAGAGAGAGAGAGAGAGAGAGAGAGAGAGAGACAGAGACAGAGACAGAGAGAGAGAGAGAGAGAGAGAGAGAGAGACAGAGAGAGAGAGAGAGAGAGAGAGAGAGAGAGAGAGAGAGAGAGAGAGAGAGAGAGAGAGAGAGAGAGAGAGAGAGAGAGAGAGAGAGAGAGAGAGACAGAGAGAGAGACAGACAGAGAGAGACAGAGACAGAGAGAGACACCCAATCTAGCCACAAACAACGCTAACACCGTCCACGAAAAGAAAGAAATGAATGAACATGAAAGAAAGAAAAGAATCGTGGGTGATGTAAGGAAGCGAGGGAGTGGGAGAAAGAAGGGAGATTATATAGAAGGAAAGACACAACAGGAGAGAGAGATGGAACAGGAAGAGGGGAGATGTAGAGATGAAGAGGCTGGGGAAGAAGAAGAAGAGGGGGGAAGGAATAGTATTGGACAGAGGGGTGGGGGGTCAGTAGGAAGGGAAAGAGGAGGGTGGGAGGGGAGGGGGGAGAGAGAGAGAGAGGAAAGGGAACAGGAGGACTAGGAGGAGTAGGAGGGGGAGCAGGGGGGGCAAGGGGGGGGGTCCGGCTCTCTAGGAGGGGGACAAATTGAATTTGTGAGAGTCGCCGATGTTTGGATTAGTTGCTGGTTGTTTAGTTTAGCCCGGAGGCAAAACAGCACCCTGTTTGTTCATCCGGACCCGCGCCTGTTCCCGCCGATACCCTCCACCAGACAAACATGCGGGAGAAGGAGACACACAGAAAGACAGATAAAGAGACAGACAGAGAGACAGACAGAGAGACAGAGAGAGAGACAGACAGAGACAGACAGAGAGAGAGAGAGAGAGACAGACACACAGACAGAGACAAGAGAGAGACAGACAGAGACACAGACAGAGACACACAGAGAGAGAGAGAGAGAGAGAGAGAGAGAGAGAGAGAGAGAGAGAGAGAGAGAGAGAGAGAGAGAGAGAGAGAGAGAGAGAGAGAGAGAGAGAGAGAGAGAGAGAGACAGAAGACAGGACACAGGACACATATAACACAGAAACAGCAATAAACAGAAAGGGAAAATAGCAAAAAAAGAAAGAAAAAGATACAAAAAAAAGTCTAAACAGAGGAGCTACGAAACAAATAATAAAATGCAACATCAAGGAGACGAAATAATATGTACCAGATCCAAAAAAAAAGAAGAGAGTATCTGAAAAATAAAAAAAAGATAATCAAAAGCAGGAAAAAAAGAGCTGAGATAAATGCAGCTAAACACAGCTGTCATCGTCAAACAAGTGTAAATCAACAGGCGGACATGAAGTGGTACAAGAAAAACAAAGAGATGCCATCACCAGATTTTACGTCATGCACGCAAACACACGCATACACACACACACACCCATACACACACACACACACACACACACACACACACACACACATACACTCAGGAATCTGTACACCGGTTGATTGAGGTGAGAGGCGGGACCAAAGAGCCGGAGCTCAACCCCTGCAAGCACAACTAGGTGAGTAGCTACACACACACACACACACACACACACACACACACACACACACACACACACACACACACACACACACACACCCATACATACACACACACACAACACACATACACTCAGGAATCTGTACACCGGTTGATTGAGGTGAGAGGCGGGACCAAGGAGCCGGAGTTCAACCCCTGCAAGCACAACTAGGTGAGTAGCTACACACACACACGCACACACGCGCGTGCGTTTAGCGTGAGAGTAACGGGAAAATGGAATGAACTAAAAAAAACAGGTTGTGGAAGCAAACTCAATTCATAATTTTTAAAATTATATATGATAGGGAAATAGAACAAGATTCATTGCTTTAAACAACCGGCGGCTGAAAGGCGGGACCCAGGAGCTGGGTCAAACAAACCATCTCCAAAAAAGAACACTAACTAGGACTTCTCTCCCCCAATAATTACAACACCTGTCTACGGGGCTCACCATAGACCGTGCTACTTGGAACATTTGTTTCAGGTAGCGAACCTTAAACAACAACAACAACCCAGTGAACCCTCTTCGTTATATTCTTGTTCAACAGGACCCTGTTCAACAGTGACAGGGCCCTGTTCAACGGTGACAGGGCCCTGTTCAACAGTGACAGGACCCTGTTCAACAGTGACAGGACCCTGATCAACAGTGACAGGACCCTGTTCAACAGTGACAGGACCCTGTTCAACAGTGACAGGACCCTGTTCAACAGTGACAGGACCCTGATCAACAGTGACAGGACCCTGATCAACAGTGACAGGACCCTGTTCAACAGTGACAGGACCCTGTTCAACAGTGACAGGACCCTGTTCAACAGTGACAGGACCCTGATCAACAGTGACAGGACCCTGTTCAACAGTGACAGGACCCTATTCAACGGTGACAACACCAACAGGACTGTGCCCAACAGTGATAACAATGAGAGCATTAAAACAACCCCCCCTTCTACCAACAGCTGTACACACAGACCAGACCCTGTGGAGTCCATGAAGTGGCTGAGAGTGTAAAGGTGGGACCCAGGAGCTGCAGCTTACCCCCTACCAACACACGAGATGACTAGGAATCCTAGCACAGGAAAATGCCAGAAAGTTTGACGATTCTCACAGAGGAACCTTAAGAGTAGAGCATCAGGACTAGCCACACTACGCCAGTTGATTGGAAATGGAAAGGCGGGGACCAAAGAGCCGAAGCTCGACTCCCGCCTGCACAACTAGGTACATACTAAACCCCACGGGGTGTAAATAAGACAGGAGCTAGCAGCGAAGGTGTGTTAGTACTGATAAAGTACCATAGCTAATTGATATCATCATTGGCTACTCTCTCTCTCACTATAAACTATCTCGAGTCTTCCCTGCTCTTCCTGGCAGACGCCTTTGTGTCTTTCTTCCTCCTGAGCCTTCTCCTGTTGCTGCTGATGATATTGATGATTCTTTCCCCTCCCCCCTCATGTCTCTTCCCCCACCCCTCACCTTGCTTTGATATCTTACCCTTCCTCATTTCCTGTTACTTCTTCCCTCACCACTCCTTCAGTGTCTCACAGTTTCCTCTGATGCCTCACTACTCCTCCAGTTCCCTACGTTTCCTCACTTTTAGTTTCCTCTCATCATCCCTTGCCTCCTCACCCCTCACCTTTTCCTAGGACCGCACCTCTCATTCCTCCTACACCTCACTAATCCCTCCCTCACCTTCCCTACGGCCCTCATCTATTCCTATTTCCTCCCCCTCACCTCTCAAGCTTCCCCCAATCTTCTCAATTCCTGTCTTAAGACATCACGGCTCTGGAAGCTTAGACAATGAACAAATCCACAAAGGCCGTGACGAGGGTTCGAACCTATGTGCGAGAGGATCCCAGACGCTGCCTTAATCAGGCTTAGACAAGCCCTGAAAGAAATACTCATCAAGCTAGGCACAGTCAATTCTCATCAAACCAGACGAAGTCAACTCATCTGAAAGGAAGGACCTGTTATATGTCCCTGCCACTGCAAAGCAAATTGGGCACACTTTAGATAAGCTCTCAGAATGATATCATGAAAATCATAAGCCTCATGATGGCTTCGGGCAGAATGGAAGACTTGCCATCACACAACTGCTATCTTAGTCACACCAACGGTCGTCAAAATCTTCCAACAAGAGCCCCTACTTGACAACACCCATCTGACAACACTTGACAGCACTTCACAACACACGAAACTGACCACAAAATGCTAAAGCACTAATGCAAACATTCGAACGTCAAGGTTGTTGAATATTTATCAAGTGGGCGTAAAGTCATGTAGGAATACTAGGAAATGACATTTCAGATGGAGCTGTGAAAAAACGCAGCAGTTGCAACATCAAGACATGGAAGATGGTTCACCAATCTAACAGACTATGAGCCACTTGTTTTGTTGAAAAATAACAGCAGAATATCAGAGGATATATTATATATATATATATATATATATATATATATATTTATATATATATATATATATATATATATATATATATATATATATATACCTGGACCGCATCAACATATAATCTTACTGAAGCCAATATACGAGTTATAAACACTCATCCACCGCCTAAGACTGAAACGAGTAACTAACCCGTCCTCAAATCAAGTCCATTCCATCCAGTGGTCGACCCCAAAGACGCATTCATCAATTTTAACATTCTGTTCATTCAAAACAGAACTTTTCTCAAATATAAATTAATATTATTATACGTTAGCATTTTGTGCATATATATATATATATATATATATATATATATATATATATATATATATATATATATATATATATATATATATATATATATAGGCATTGCTTAGTTTATGTTGCTGATTATTTGTAGTACGTGGGTGAAGCATTTACAGCGTTGTGGTTCGAACACAAGTCGTCAGCGAACTACTTGTTCCGGAAGTGTTCGGATGTCATCAGTACACGAAGGAACGAATAATCAGTCAATTTTATGACCTCAGACAAAATAACCCTAAACACAACTCATTTTCCTGCACCCTGCGCAGGAAACTAACCCAACTACGTGGTTACCTAACCACACCCATCCTGTGGTCCCAGGATCGATAGAGAAACGATGGGCAGAGTTTCGATCACCCTATGCTCCTGTTACCTTGCAGTAAATAGGTACCTGGGAGTTAGTCAGCTGTCACGGGCTGCTTCCTGGGGGTGCAGGCCTGGTCGAGGACCGGGCTGCGGGGACACTAAAGCCCCGAAATAGTGTTAAGATAATCACCCTGC
>NC_091186.1:15946681-15954181 GCF_040958095.1 Procambarus clarkii
CCTATTTACTGCTAGGTAACAGGGGCACTTAAGGTGAAAGAAACTTTGCCCATTTGTTTCTGCCTCGTGCGGGAATCGAACCCGCGCCACAGAATTACGAGTCCTGCGCGCTATCCACCAGGCTACGAGGCCCCCCTGTGTGTGCGTGTGTGTGTGTGTGTGTGTGTGTGTGTGTGTGTGTGTGTGTGTGTGTGTGTGTGTGTGTGTGTGTGTGTGTGTGCGAGAGCTAGGGGATGGGGGCGGCGGCACATTAGGGGTCTGACAGCTGAGTGGACAGCGCTCGCTATTCGTAGTTCTAAGGGTCGGAGTTCGATCCCCGGTGGAGGCAGAAACAAATGGGAAATTTCTTTCACCCTGATACCTATGTTCACCTAGCACTAAATACTTAACGGGCTGCTTCCTCTGTGTGTGTGTCTGTGTGTGTGTGTGTGTGTGAAGAAAAAAAATCAGTTCATCGATTGACAGTTGAGAGGCGGGCCCAAAGAGCCAGAGCTCAACCCCCCCACAAGTGTAACTAGGTGAATATGTAGGATTCGCAGAACACTTACACAAAGACTCACATAACCACCCCTACGTAGATAAACAACACACACACACACACACACACACACACACACACACACACACACACACACACACACACACACACACACACACACACGCGAAGATACACAGACAAGCACACAAGTACACAGAGTGTTGTGAGGCAAACACGGCGCCCCAGCGGAGGTGTTTGTGCTTGGTCCCGACCGCCACCACCACCACCTTGCCAGCAAAACAAAAACACGGCTGTGGGAAACATGGCCACCTCTTCAGGTTCCTCCACAGCCTCTAGTGCCTCCTCCACAGCCTCTACTGCCTCCTCCCCGGCCTCTACTGCCTCCTCCACAGCCTCTACTGCCTCCTCCACAGCCTCTACTGCCTCCTCCACAGCCTCTACTGCCTCCTCCACAGCCTCTACTGCCTCCTCCACAGCCTCTACTGCCTCCTCCACAGCCTCTACTGCCTCCTCCACAGCCTCTACTGCCTCCTCCACAGCCTCTACTGCCTCCTCCACAGCCTCTACTGCCTCCTCCACAGCCTCTACTGCCTCCTCCACAGCCTCTACTGCCTCCTCCCCGGCCTCTACTGCCTCCTCCACAGCCTCTAATGCCTCCTCCACAGCCTCTACTGCCTCCTCCACAGCCTCTACTGCCTCCTCCCCGGCCTCTACTGCCTCCTCCACAGCCTCTACTGCCTCCTCCACAGCCTCTACTGCCTCCTCCACAGCCTCTACTGCCTCCTCCACAGCCTCTACTGCCTCCTCCACAGCCTCTACTGCCTCCTGCCCGGCCTCTACTGCCTCCTCCACAGCCTCTACTGCCTCCTCCACAGCCTCTACTGCCTCCTGCCCGGCCTCTACTGCCTCCTCCACAGCCTCTACTGCCTCCTCCCCGGCCTCTACTGCCTCCTCCACAGCCTCTACTGCCTCCTCCACAGCCTCTACTGCCTCCTCCACAGCCTCTACTGCCTCCTCCACAGCCTCTACTGCCTCCTCCACAGCCTCTACTGCCTCCTGCCCGGCCTCTACTGCCTCCTCCACAGCCTCTACTGCCTCCTGCCCGGCCTCTACTGCCTCCTCCACAGCCTCTACTGCCTCCTCCACAGCCTCTACTGCCTCCTCCACAGCCTCTACTGCCTCCTGCCCGGCCTCTACTGCCTCCTCCACAGCCTCTACTGCCTCCTGCCCGGCCTCTACTGCCTCCTCCACAGCCTCTACTGCCTCCTCCACAGCCTCTACTGCCTCCTCCCCGGCCTCTACTGCCTCCTCCACAGCCTCTACTGCCTCCTCCACAGCCTCTACTGCCTCCTCCACAGCCTCTACTGCCTCCTCCACAGCCTCTACTGCCTCCTGCCCGGCCTCTACTGCCTCCTCCACAGCCTCTACTGCCTCCTGCCCGGCCTCTACTGCCTCCTCCACAGCCTCTACTGCCTCCTGCCCGGCCTCTACTGCCTCCTCCACAGCCTCTACTGCCTCCGTAACAGCCTCTACTGCCTCCGTAACAGCCTCTACTGCCTCCTCCCCGGCCTCTACTGCCTCCTCCCCGGCCTCTACTGCCTCCTCCACAGCCTCTACTGCCTCCTCCACAGCCTCTACTGCCTCCTCCACAGCCTCTACTGCCTCCTCCACAGCCTCTACTGCCTCCTCCACAGCCTCTACTGCCTCCTCCACAGCCTCTACTGCCTCCTCCCCGGCCTCTACTGCCTCCTCCACGGCCTCTACTGCCTCCTCCACAGCCTCTACTGCCTCCTCCACAGCCTCTACTGCCTCCTCCACAGCCTCTACTGCCTCCTCCACAGCCTCTACTGCCTCCTCCACAGCCTCTACTGCCTCCTCCACAGCCTCTACTGCCTCCTCCACAGCCTCTACTGCCTCCTCCACAGCCTCTACTGCCTCCTCCCCGGTCTCTACTGCCTCCTCCCCGGTCTCTACTGCCTCCTCCACAGCCTCTACTGCCTCCTCCCCGGCCTCTACTGCCTCCTCCACAGCCTCTAATGATTGATTGTTGCCGCCGGAAGCGGCTAGTTTATTGTGCACCCCATACCCATCCTGTGAGCGGTAGCGCAAAAAAGCATTACAGAGGGCACAAAAGGTCCTTATCAGACGTCATCTTAGATTATTACATAAACAATTTCATCTATCCTTCACACACACACACACACACACACACACACACACACACACACACATATATTATATATATATATATATATGTCTAACCTACGCTTGAAACAATCAAAGGGGATCCTACTTCTATTATGTTGTACTGTGTGTATCGTTTATACGCTCTTCGTGTTTATCGTACACAAGTATCTGGACTTTTGTACCGTTAAACATCATGTCATTTTCTCTTGTCTTATCAAAGATAAGAGATAAATAAGTCTAATGAAAAGATTATTGATATCAGCTTGTAGTGTTTCAAAGTCATTTTCATGCTGATTTTTGCATCGTCTGTAAAGAATAACATGTAACTGAGAATATAATATTAATTTTTCGTCTATCTGATATAAGAATGAGAAGTAGTAGAGGTGCAAGGACTGTGCCCTGCGGTACAGAGTTTTCTAACTGTGTTTAGTTTGATTTTGATTTAACTGACTGTTTCTATCCACAACTTGACAGGAAATTGAATATATTTTATGCCTCTTCTGTGCCCGTTATTCTTATTTATCTCATTTTATGGGCCACAGTCACATTATCAGTAGATAAAATAAGTAAAAATCTTAATCGACTTGAGAATGGTCCAGGACGGACCGAAACGTCGTCGTCCCTTCACCTTCTAGTGTGTGGTCTGGTCAACATACTTTAGCCACGTTATTGTGACTCGTCGCCTGCATAAGTATAATCTTAGATCTTAGATCTTAGATCGTGACGAGCCCAGATTGTCTAAATTACAATGCAATTGCGTATCAAATTCCTTTGCAGAATCCACGTATGAACCACATTTGTCATATTGAGCTTCGACAGGACTTACGATTTGACGCTCCTGAGAGCATATCAGGAGGTGCTTAACTATGTAAGAGTTACACTCTTGAGAGCATATAGCAGGTGCTTTAGAGCCCCCTAAGACTCTTGGATTGAGAGCGGCAGCACATTACGCTAATACCTCGGCTCAGCGACTAGCCATAAACATTTAATTGTGTTCCCAATATTCTCTACCAACAACAATCACTGGCGCTGGATACATCCCGAAATATGTATATATATATATATATATATATATATATATATATATATATATATATATATATATATATATATATACACATACATACATACATACATACATACATACACACACACGCATACAAAACAGCCTTTATCTATGATACGTACGAAAAAGCACACAGCTTGGGCTAAAACCTATAATTACGAAAAGCGAATAGTGGTCATTACGGGAGTTAGAGATGTTCTTAATGAGCCACATATCTTCTTGAAGCCCGCGTAGCCGGTCGGGCTGGGGGCTGGGCTGGGGGCTGGGCTGTGGTCCACACCTAGCACCCAGACCACCAGACCAGCCCCCTAACCTCACACTGTATTTAACTGCCCATTTCGTCGACAATTATGAGTAAACAGCTTGAGTAACTGCATGTCAATGGGCGATCCTGGAGGGCGTTTCTCGGAAAACTGTAAGTTTTGCTGTCCAGCTTGGCTATACCAGGTGTCCAGGGTGGCTATACCAGGTGTCCAGGGTGGCTATACCAGGTGTCCAGCTTGGCTATACCAGGTGTCCAGCTTGGCTATACCAGATGTCCAGGGTGGCTATACCAGGTGTCCAGCTTGGCTATACCAGGTGTCCAGCTTGGCTATACCAGGTATCTAGGGTGGTTATACCAGGTGTCCAGGGTGGCTATACCAGGTGTCCAGCTTGTCTATACCAGGTGTCCAGGGTGGCTATACCAGGTGTCTAGGGTGGTTATACCAGGTGTCCAGCTTGGCTATACCAGGTGTCCAGGGTGGTTATACCAGGTGTCTAGGGTGGTTATACCAGGTGTCCAGCTTGGCTATACCAGGTGTCCAGGGTGGTTATACCAGGTGTCCAGGGTGGCTATACCAGGTGTCCAGGGTGGTTATACCAGGTGTCCAGCTTGGCTATACCAGGTGTCCAGCTTGGCTATACCAGGTGTCCAAGGTGGTTATACCACGTGTCTAGCCTGGTTATACCTGCTGTCCAGCCTCGCTATAGTTCTACTCTGAGCAGGCTCACGCGCGGTCAAGTCTGGGTTCGAGTCCTAGAGAGGGAGGATAAGACACTGGTGCCAAACCTGTTTATCCCAACAGACATTTGGTACGGGGTTGTAAACCGATTGGCGGATCGTGTTTGAGGGGGAAGCTCTCAGCCGGGGAGCCGGTGGCTGAGCGGAGAGAACACTGGAGGCATGATATTGTGGTCCCGGGTTCGATCCCGGGCGCCGGCAAGAAACAATGAGCAGAGTTTCTTTCACCCTGATGTTTCTGTTACCTAACAGTAAACAGGTACCTGGGAGTTAGTCAGCTGTCACGGGCTGCTTCCTGGGGGGTGGAGGCCTGGTCGAGGACCGGGCCGCGGGGACACTAAGCCTCAAAATCATCTCAAGATAACCTCAAGATAACAAGACCGGGCCGCGGGGACACTAAGCCCCAAAATCATCTCAAGATAACCTCAAGAAAACAAGACCGGGCCGCGGGGACACTAAGCCTCAAAATCATCTCAAGATAACCTCAAGATAACAAGACCGGGCCGCGGGGACACTAAGCCTCAAAACCATCTCAAGATAACCTCAAGATAACAAGACCGGGCCGCGGGGACACTAAGCCCCAAAATCATCTCAAGATAACCTCAAGATAACAAGACCGGGCCGCGGGGACACTAAGCCTCAAAACCATCTCAAGATAACCTCAAGATAACAAGACCGGGCCGCGGGGACACTAAGCCCCAAAATCATCTCAAGATAACCTCAAGATAACAAGACCGGGCCGCGGGGACACTAAGCCTCAAAATCATCTCAAGATAACCTCAAGATAGCCTCACGGAAGAGTCCTCCTCCCAAGTTGATTCAAATAAAGAATCCAATTTGTTATGAAATGATTTGACACGAGCAACGTTGGTGTTGTGGAGCCTGTCCGGCGGGCGGCGTGCAAGATGCATGTAACAGCACAGTGACAAGGCCTCCGTGGTCTCGCTTCAGCGAATCTCCTCCAGTAATTAGTAAAGACTTGCAGCTGTTTATATGATTCACGACGCAGACCCTCACCACCCACCCCGTCAACACCACTGTATTGTGTGTGGGTCGTGTAAATAACCTGTGAAAACATGACTTTATAGCTCCAAATGAGATATTATTGATATATATATATTCTCATATATATCTATATATATTAGCTTGAAAACAGCAAGGGGATATTACACAAGAAGATATGAAAAAGGCTGATATATATATTCTCATATATATCTATATATATTTTTAAAACAGCAAGGGGATATTACACAAGAAGATATGAAAAAGGCTGATATATATATTCTCATATATATCTATATATAGCTTGAAAACAGCAAAGGGGGGTATTACACAAGAACATATGAAAAAGACGAAGTATTTACTGTACATTATTTGTTTTAATGCTTTTTCAATATGCCAAACATTTCATTTCTCTTTAAGAACACAGAGAAAATTATTGCTGGTAAAATATAATTTGCTCATCTAGTCCACGTTCTTCACAACACATTTAATGTCCACACCTGGCACCTGAGACCTAGTTTGGGTAATAATTGGCCAACTTCACCTCAGATGTTCAGAATCCTTAACAATAATAGCTGAACAAAGTTGGTGAACACCACTTGAAATCAAACTACATTTTTTTTGCATAAAACGAGTAACATTTTAGCTTATAATATCAAAGATGATATATGTATATATATATATATATATATATATATATATATATATATATATATATATATATATATATATATAGATGTATCGAAAAGCAAAGTGTATATGTATATACTTACATGTATATCATACATGTATACACAGTGTACATGTATATTTACCATTACAGCGGTAAGACAAATATTGGTACAATTTATACCACAAAAGTAGAATGCTAAGACGATTTTAACAAACTAATATATACCCTGAACAAATTCACAAGGGCCTTGATGAGGGCTCGAATATATATATATATATATACTCTAATATTAGTGTAATATATGTACCCTTAATATAAGTGTAATATATACCCTAATATAAGTGTAATATATCCCCTAATTATAGCCATGAAGTTATACCTATATCTTTCACAATCTCATCCTTCTCCTTTTAAAATATTCTGGGACTATCACGGGTCAGAATCACTCACAAACACACACACACACACACACACACACACACACACACACACACACACACACACACACACACACACACACACACACACACACAAATATTAAAAGTGATTGAATTCCAAGTCCAAGAATTACACCACATAATTTAAATTACGAATTACACCAAGAGCGTAGCTCTCATCCTGTAACTACACTTAGGTAATTACAAACAAATCCCAATCATTTTTTAATTAGCTTCAGCTAACTCCACGAAGAACGACGGGGGGGGGGGGTGCAAGCCAAGGACCTCCGTACGCTAATCAACAAGTTGAGAAAACATTAAAAAAAACGCAATCACTTCTAATATTTAGTAGTTTGAAAGGAAGCAAAACAAGATTGCGTGACCTCACCGTCAAGCAAACATCATCTGAAGCGAAGGAAAAAAACATCACTAGAACAAACCTCCCCTCCAACGCCCGTAGCAGATGACATCGAGGGATCGAACTCTTCCCTACCCCTCACGCAGCGACGATATGGCTGTTGTTGTTGTTAAAGATTCGCTATTTGGAACAAACAGTTCCAAGTAGCACGGGCTATGGTGAGCCCGTAGGACGATATGGCACCAAGATGTACTATGTACAGCGCGTGGTGTATC
>NC_091186.1:15959181-15981681 GCF_040958095.1 Procambarus clarkii
TTCTGGGCCCCCACTCCCCCCCCCCTCTTCTTGGAGGGGGGGTAGGGGGAGGGGTAGGGAGGTAGGGGTGATGGGAAGGGACAGAGGTAAGGGAGAGAGAGAGAGAGAGAGAGAGAGAGAGAGAGAGAGAGAGAGAGAGAGAGAGAGAGAGAGAGAGAGAGAGAGAGAGAGAGAGAGAGAGAGAGAGAGAGAGAAAGAGCAAGTATGGAGTGAGAGAACTCTCTCTCCCTCTTTCTCTCTGCCACTGGCACTTCAAAAGATAATCACATATCTTGATCCATCTATCGCTGTGGTTTCAAATCAAGCCGGTGGCTTCCTGTCCCCCCCTCTCGAGACCACCCGAGAGAGAGATACTGCTCCACAGGTAAATTCAGGTAAATCTATTGCTCTGGTTTGAAGTTTAAACATCCAATACCTCCTTAAATAGATATTAATTAATAATACTGTCTATCAAACAACATAACCAACGGAAGAGCTTTCTCCTCCCTTTAATATATTCTTGAACTTTAATAAATGTTTTCGTTAGAAAAACATTTATTTGAACTTATTTGAACTTATGAAAAGTTTCATTAGTTCCATTTTTTGAACGCATTTTGCAAGATTATTATTGAACTGTTTTGCTACTCTCTATCCCAACGAATTTCTATATTTTAAGAATAGTTTATTCAATATTTTTTTGTGTGTGTTTTATGCGGGAATTTGAATAGTATTTTCATGTTATTTTTTTTATATTTGAAGGGTTGAATATTTTTTTATGCTAGCTACACTAATATTGATGCGGGCAAAATTTTCAGTATTCAGTCTTTCCCTCCCTCTCTCTCTCCCCCGTTTCCCCCCCCCTAATCTCTCTCCCCTCCACCCCCTCCCCCCCTTCCCCCCCCTCTCCCCTGTGTGGTGTAACTACCAATTAACGGCGGTATCAGGTAACGATTACATTTCCACTAAGGTGTGGAACACGGTCGAAATGTTAGGAGACATTATGTTAGTTCAAGATGAGACGCCCCACTCCCACAGCTGGTGGCCCAAGATGAGACGCCCCACTCCCACAGCTGGTGGCCCAAGATGAGACGCCCCACTCCCACAGCTGGTGGCCCAAGATGAGACGCCCCACTCCCACAGCTGGTGGCCCAAGATGAGACGCCCCACTCCCACAGCTGGTGGCCCAAGATGAGACGCCCCACTCCCACAGCTGGTGGTCCAAGATGAGACGCCCCACTCCCACAGCTGGTGGCCCAAGATGAGACGCCCCACTCCCACAGCTGGTGGTCCAAGATGAGACGCCCCACTCCCACAGCTGGTGGCCCAAGATGAGACGCCCCACTCCCACAGCTGGTGGTCCAAGATGAGACGCCCCGCTCCCACAGCTGGTGGTCCAAGATGAGACGCCCCGCTCCCACAGCTGGTGGCCCAAGATGAGACGCCCCACTCCCACACCTGGTGGCCCAAGATGAGACGCCCCACTCCCACAGCTGGTGGCCCAAGATGAGATGCCCCACTCCCACAGCTGGTGGCCCAAGATGAGACGCCCCACTCCCACAGCTGGTGGCCCAAGATGAGACGCCCCACTCCCACAGCTGGTGGCCCAAGATGAGACGCCCCACTCCCACAGCTGGTGGCCCAAGATGAGATGCCCCACTCCCACACCTGGTGGCCCAAGATGAGACGCCCCACTCCCACAGCTGGTGGCCCAAGATGAGATGCCCCACTCCCACACCTGGTGGCCCAAGATGAGACGCCCCACTCCCACACCTGGTGGCCCAAGATGAGACGCCCCACTCCCACAGCTGGTGGCCCAAGATGAGACGCCCCGCTCCCACAGCTGGTGGCCCAAGATGAGACGCCCCACTCCCACAGCTGGCGGCCCAAGATGAGACGCCCCACTCCCACAGCTGGTGGCCCAAGATGAGACGCCCCACTCCCACAGCTGGTGGCCCAAGATGAGACGCCCCACTCCCACAGCTGGTGGCCCAAGATGAGACGCCCCACTCCCACAGTTGGTGGCCCAAGATGAGACGCCCCACTCCCACAGCTGGCGGCCCAAGATGAGACGCCCCACTCCCACAGCTGGTGGCCCAAGATGAGACGCCCCACTCCCACAGCTGGTGGCCCAAGATGAGACGCCCCACTCCCACAGCTGGTGGCCCAAGATGAGACGCCCCACTCCCACAGCTGGTGGCCCAAGATGAGACGCCCCACTCCCACAGCTGGTGGCCCAAGATGAGACGCCCCACTCCCACAGCTGGTGACCCAAGATGAGACGCCCCACTCCCACAGCTGGTGGCCCAAGATGAGACGCCCCACTCCCACAGCTGGTGGCCCAAGATGAGACGCCCCACTCCCACAGCTGGTGGCCCAAGATGAGACGCCCCACTCCCACAGCTGGTGGCCCAAGATGAGACGCCCCGCTCCCACAGCTGGTGGCCCAAGATGAGACGCCCCACTCCCACAGCTGGTGGTCCAAGATGAGACGCCCCGCTCCCACAGCTGGTGGCCCAAGATGAGACGCCCCACTCCCACAGCTGGTGGCCCAAGATGAGACGCCCCACTCCCACAGCTGGTGGCCCAAGATGAGACGCCCCACTCCCACAGCTGGTGGCCCAAGATGAGACGCCCCACTCCCATAGCTGGTGGCCCAAGATGAGACGCCCCACTCCCACAGCTGGTGGTCCAAGATGAGACGCCCCACTCCCACAGCTGGTGGCCCAAGATGAGACGCCCCACTCCCACAGCTGGTGGCCCAAGATGAGACGCCCCACTCCCACAGCTGGTGGCCCAAGATGAGACGCCCCACTCCCACAGCTGGTGGCCCAAGATGAGACGCCCCGCTCCCACAGCTGGTGGCCCAAGATGAGACGCCCCGCTCCCACAGCTGGTGGCCCAAGATGAGACGCCCCACTCCCACAGCTGGTGGCCCAAGATGAGAGCCTCGATCTACTAAATAAAAACCCCGCCCCATAGTACATAATTCCCAGATGAAATAAAGACGAAAAACCCCGCCCCCAATAATTGAATACATAAGAAAAAAATTATATATATAAATCAATAAATAATAATAATAAAATAAAAAGCCTTAAACAGAACAACATGTGTAGAAACATCGGAATGTCTATATATATGAATGCTACACAGTATTCATCTATAGACATCCATATATATGGTGAAACACATGTGAAGAACCTCTCACACACTCACAGCTCCCTGACAAGAGGGAGCCAGCTTAGCTTAGCTGCCAACACCCACACATCGTGTCAGCAAGGCGGACAGCCCGCCCGCCGGCTTTCATACCTCCAGCCGTCAACTTCAATACGTCAAAATACCTGGCCAGGTAATATCACATCCAATCTGACGCTTGAATTCTACGGCAGTTTTCGGACATTATAATTTAAGACTTTAGGGTGGGTTTAAAGTCTTTTAAAGACTCTAAACCCAGTTTAATGTCTGGGTTTAAAAGTCTTTTAATTAAAGACTTCAAAATCGAAAGAATTTAATATATATACTAGTGTCTATCTATATCCATACTATCCACAGGACTAGCATTATCCATAAACATGTACTATCCACATGACTATTATCTATCCACCCTACTCTCTCACTGAGCCTTTAAATCTCCCTTTTCTTCCGCCTGGACATCACACCCGCCCCCCCCCAACCACCACCATCCCCCATCACCCCCCCCCATCCACCACAATCCCCCCCTCACCCTCCCCCCCCCCTGCCTCCCACCCTCTCTACCCCTTCCTTAGCTGCTACTGCTCCTACTAATTCATCCCCTCCTATCTAGCCTTTAAATCTAACTAAAAAAAACCTCTTCCCCCTATGCACCTCAAATTCCCCCCCCCCCCACTCCTCTTTGCGTAGGTCCCCCCATCCCTCTTTAGGTGGTGGAGCACCCCCTTCTTCACCTGCGTTTTATAGCAGGTCAAACCCCCTCCAAAAATCCCCCCTCCCCCCCTACTCCTCCTCCTACTCCTCCCCTACCCACTATTTCCCCCTCCCCGGGGCACCTCTCTCTCACACACACCTTTGACAAGACTAGGGGAGGAGGGGCGGAAGGGGAGAGGGAGGAGGGGGGGGGTTAGGGGAGGGAAGGATGGGGAGGGGGGTTTGGGGGAGGGGGGTTTGGGGGAGGGGGGTTTGGGAGAGGGGGGTAGACGTGAAGAAGCAGGTGATTTATGTGTTGGGGAGGTAAAACAGGGTTATGGAGTATTCTGCAGCCGGATATCCATCCTTCTCTCCCCCCCCCTTCTCCCCCTCACCCCCCCCCCCTCCTCCCCCCTCACCCCCCCCCCCCAAAACCCCTCACCCCCAAGCACCTCCAATAATAATAATAGTATTCTCTTACGCTGCGATATTGCCGGATTTAATAACACAAAGGAGAGAGAAGGGGGGCGAGGGGGGCGCGGGGACCCCCCCGTTAATAACACACAGGCATCAACAATAACAATTTCAGATATTGGAAATCGATGGGTTGTCGCAGTAGGCAGAAAACAACAGTTTGTCAAGAGGTGAAGGTGAGACTGTGAGTAGGCGAGAGGACGGTGTCACTTATAGCGCCGACTCCAATGTTCCTCTCGTCGACGCTGAAAGAAAATATGGCGGGTACTCTTTATTTTCTTCTCCGAGGCTATGGGTCCCTACTCTTGCACCAGAGGTGGAACCTCATTTTATATATTTATAGCTATTCCCCTTCTCGGAAGGGAAGGAAAGACGGGGACAGGAAGCCTGTATTTTGGTTAGTATCGATGTCCCTTCTATGTCGAGCTATTGATCTTCCAAAGGAGGCATAACCCATGATTGTTGCCTAATGTCTGCATGGGTGAACAGAGGTATCCGGTGAAACATACCTTGATGGAGTTGTAGGAGTAGTTCTACTCTCCCTCTCCCCCCCCTCCCCCCCCCAAGCCCGGCCTGAAGCCAGGCTTGACTTGTGATAACTTGGTCCAACAGGCTGTTGCTGGGAGCGGCCCGCAGGCCCACATATCCACCATAAACTATTTCCATCCGGCCTGGGAAGTCCAACAGGGTGATGGAGAAGGGGGAGGGGGTACGTGTCCCCCCAAAACGAAGACCACTGTGCTACAGAACAGACGAAGAACAAGGGAGGGGGGGGGGCGAAGCTTGTCAACACCGCTGCCTTAGAGACGAGAGGGCGAAGCTGTAACACAGGTTCATCAATGCGTCATCCAGCATCTGTGGCGGGAACCTGGGTAAATACAGCCCCTCATTTATAATGGACTGTTAAATGAACTACTCATCCCAGTCGGTGGAAAATATTGATGGCTGCCAATGGCAACCGTGGGACTGTACCAGGCGGTCACACAACACGACACCAGTCACTTGGATTGACAGGGCTGACTGCCTAACAGTTATGTCCCCAGTCAGATATCCAATCAGTTATACCCCCCAACTAGCCATCCAACCAGGAAACCAACCATGCAAAACCATAAACAATGGCGAATAAAAATCGAATTATCACTGCACAGTCAAGTCAGCCAACCATGCAGCTAGCTTGACCGGAAGCCGGATATCTCAGTAAGTCAGTCAATCATACAGTTTGCCGGCAAGTATACATACATTAAATAATATCCACGTCAGTGCGTTATCAACTGGCAATATCACCTTCAACCTTCCATACCACACACACACAGGGCTGCAGCAATCAAGTTGTTCAACCATACAGGACTCATACAACAATACAACCTTCCGGCAATCGAAACCTCCCAGCCATACAACCTCCCGGTCATACAACAGTTATACAGCTGAAGGATAACACAAGCCTTACAGGCCAAAAGTAAACAAGATGCAGTCAGTCACTCACCTTTCACAGATAATGCTAAAACTTACACCAATGAGTTGAAACCCAGCAACACACCACAATACGCAATAAAAAAAACACCCCCCCATCAACACCCTAGCACTCAATAAAGAACACACCCTCCCCCCTTCAACACACCCCCCTCCCACTCCCCCCAAAGCCTTGTAACCACACCGCTAATTACAAGAAAACAAAGAACACACCCCAGACAGAAAACGCCACTTCGAGAGCGCGTCGCAAAATCCGGTAAAATTTGAATGAGCCAATCAGGGCCGAGATGGCACATGGTTGACAGGACGTTACCCGCCCTACATTATGCAGGCCAGGCTGACCTTTACACAGCTCAAGCAACATGCAGGCTTCTCCAGAGGGGTTTTTCATTCCCACGCTCACTTGCGTCAACTGTAATATACTTTTTATCTCTCTCTTCTAATTTGCGGGAATAAAAATATAATGGGGAAGAGACCGAGCAATTAAGGAGAAAGAGAGAGAGAGAGATGGGCGGTTGGTGCCGTCAGTACCTATTGTAATATTTACGGTGGTAATCACGAAGATTCGCTCATGCTGGGAGATCGTATCCTTACGATCTTACTGGAGATCGTAAGGGGGGTACCTACGATGAGTGGTAGTCGGTCGGATCGTCGTAGCAGCCAGAGGCCCACAGGGACTCTACATCTACGCTCTCAATAGATGGGAAACATATGCCAACATACATTGTCTAAAGAGTAAATAAATTAATATTAGGTGACCCCCAAAACGAAGACCACTGTGCTACAGAACAGACGAAGAACAGGGGGTATATATATATATATATATATATATATATATATATATATATATATATATATATATATATATATATATATATCGTCCTCCAGTATCATCAATAACCTCATCAATCGCCACACAAACACAGCATCAGCCGACGACTCCGTTATCATCATCAATACTTTTTTTTCGACTGGTATCAGAGATTGGTTTCTGTCGAATCTGACGACGCTGAACTGAAATATCAAATTGTTTTTTGTTTTTTTTGCCTATTACGTCAAGGTTTTGGCGCACAGCATTTGCCCCCATTTTCGGTCAAGCCCTATTCAAAACGTACCCTTATGTACGTATATACGAATATACGTATATACGAATATACGTATATACGAATATACGTATATACGTGGTACGTGTATATACGTACCACGTGTCTCCATATTCTTCTCTGAGATGAACTGAATGACCCAATGGGAACTGAACCATATGAATTATGGAGCTTTGTAACTATAGTTAAGTTCTAAGGCTTCTCTTAGAACACACTGTTTAACGCACCTGACAAATGATGACAATTAAAGCACTGGCAAGCCTAAAGTATGGTGAAAGATCTTTCTTTCTTTTTTTTACCCTGTTACGATAAAACATTTTTGTACCAGGTTAGAATACATTTCGTACATTCACCCTCGAAAGCTATTAGTTCTAACGCGTTCAATCTAGTTCTAATTAGAGCTTCTTTTGAAATAAAAAAAATCTCCAAATCATTGAATTCGGCGTGATTTAAACCTTGCGATGGTTTCGGGGCTCAACGTCCAAGCGGCCCGGTCCTCATCAAAATCCACATCACAATCATGTTCGACAACATCGCCTGTCGAGTCCTCCTCCTCGTCCTCGAGTGAAGGAGGAGCTGGAAAAACTGGTTCAGGTAATTCCCCTGAATGGGGCACCTGGCAAGCGGCTGAAACTAAGCTTGGGGTACGTGAGCTTTTGTCTATTTTCCCTCTATTGCAACCCGAAGTATTGACCAGGCAACAAAACCCACTTACTTTTATATACTTTTATATACTTTTTTATACTTTTATATACTTTTATATACTTTTTATACTTTTATATACTTTTACTTACTTTTATATAATTTTACTTACTTTTATATACTTTTTTATACTTTTATATACTTTTATATACTTTTTATACTTTTATATACTTTTACTTACTTTTATATAATTTTACTTACTTTTATATACTTTTTTATACTTTTATATACTTTTATATACTTTTTATACTTTTATAAACTTTTACTTACTTTTATATAATTTTACTTACTTTTATATACTTTTTTATACTTTTATATACTTTTTATACTTTTATATTCTTTTACTTACTTTTATATACTTTTTTAGACGTTTATATACTTTTACTTACTTTTATATACTTTTTATTTACTTTTTAAATTATACTTTTATGTACTTCCGGTTCTCGCCGGTATGGCAAATGTCGGCAATTTTGTAACACAGTCGGTCGGCCGAGCGGACAGCACACTGGGCTTGTAATCCTGTGGTCCCGGGTTCGATCCCGGGCGCCGGCGAGACACAATGGGCAGAGTTTCTTTCACCCTATGCCCCTGTTACCTAGCAGTAAAATAGGTACCTGGGTGTTAGTCAGCTGTCACGGGCTGCTTCCTGGGGGTGGAGGCCTGGTCGAGGACCGGACCACGGGGACACTAAAGCCCCGAAATCATCTCAAGATAATCATCTCAAGATAACAGGGCTTCTATACTAGATGAGTATACAAATCTTGTACACTCATCAAGACTCATCACATTAGACTCATCAAGTCTAATGTGCAGGTTAGCCAAGTCCATTGACTGTGTACAGTGAAGCTCAGGTACACAACACTATAGATTTGGACTCTTTTTTTTTCAAACACTTACTACTTCTAGCAGCTAGTATTACCTAGAGATAGAAAGAGAGGTTGTAATTAGGGAATTAATGCACCATCACACAACTTTCCTTGTAGTCACTATACATAGCTTTGGTGTGTGTGTGTGTGTGTGTGTGTGTGTGTGTGTGTGTGTGTGTGTGTGTGTGTGTGTGTGTGTGTGTGTGTGCCAATGATGGACCGAAACATCATCGTTTCTCCGTCATCTGATGAGTATGGTTTGGTCATCATATCTTCACCCACGTTAGTGTGACTCATCGTCTGTATACTCATCACCATCCCCGCCCCCCCACCATTAACATCATCAATGATGATCATCAACACTCAGCATCAATACTACTGGTTCCTAGAGGCAACACACCGCAAGAAACACCAGACGAAACACTTCAAGAAAATCAACACATCTCAGAAAAGATTTCAACCCATTGACCATAAATAACTCTAAAAAAGGGATACCTGACCAACCAGGTTGTGTTACATCGGACTATAAGACAGCAGCAGCAGAGTCTAACAGCCTGGTTGACTATGGACCCCCTCCCCCCTCACCCCCCCTCCCCCTCCCTCTCTCCCTGTGCATATAATAATTGCTATGTATTCTCCATTAAGAAAAATGTTTGAGGTCAATATTTATACTGGCTCATTAACAAGAGAGCAGTTTTATTGGTGATTTTATTCCTTGTTAGGCGATCGGGGCATCCGGTGGTTGGTGACCCTGCTATTGACTCTGGTCTCTTGATGACCCCCCGCTGGAGGGAGAGGGGGGGGGAAGGATAGGGCTGAGAGAGAGAGAGAATGGTGGGATAGAGACGAGGGGACAGGTAGAGATTGAGGGTTAGTATCACCAAGGCCTCCTAATGAGAGATAAGGGAGAGGCGGGTTAGGGAGTGTGAGAGAGCAATGGATGATACGGGTAGGGGGAGAGGGGGAGGGAGAGACGTGGAGCGCCCCTATCCCCCCCGAAGGCCTATTCACACAAGAGAACCAGAAATAAGATGAAGGATAGGCAATGTGGATACGTTAGACGATATCCAGCAAATCTGTGATTAGCAAGCGAGTCACTGTGTGGTAGGCCTGACGCCACTCTCTCTCTCTCTCTCTCTCTCTCTCTCTCTCTCTCTCTCTCTCTCTCTCTCTCTCTCTCTCTCTCTCTCTCAAGACGTTCACCTGCACGCAAGGGATGGGGGCTAGAGTGATGGCCTCGTCCCGCCCCTCAATTAGGCTTGGCTTACAGAAGGCAGAGGTGACTTTTGCGCCGAGATGGTAATGTAATACAAACATTCAAACTTATTAAAAAGATGAAACGCACTTTTGTGTGTGTGTGTGTGTGTGTGTGTGTGTGTGTGTGTGTGTGTGTGTGTGTGTGTGTGTGTGTTCCCCCGTCAACCGTAAGGAGGATTTGCGGGGTATCCGCTGCGTCGCTGTCTCCTCCTGGGCACGCGCACACACACACACACACACACACACACACACACACACACACACACACACACACACACACACACACACACACATACACACACACACACACACACACACACACACACACACAACTGGCCCAACAGTTTTACCAAACACATAATAGCCAACCTAGCGGACACGAGTCCTCTTTGAGACTAAAAATTGACACCAAACAACTATCTCCATCGCTAGATTAATTCCTGTAATCGCTAGATGAATCGCCCTGTAATCGCTAGATCAATCGCCCTGTAATCGCTAGATTAATTCCTGTAATCGCTAGATGAATCACCCTGTAATCGCTAGATCAATCGCCCTGTAATCGCTAGATTAATTCCTGTAATCGCTAGATGAATCACCCTGTAATCGCTAGATCAATCGCCCTGTAATCGCTAGATTAATTCCTGTAATCGCTAGATGAATCACCCTGTAATCGCTAGATCAATCGCCCTGTAATCGCTAGATGAATTTCTGTAATCGCTAGATGAATCACCCTGTAATCGCTAGATCAATCGCCCTGTAATCGCTAGATGAATTCCGTAATCGCTAGATGAATCACCCTGTAATCGCTAGATCAATCGCCCTGTAATCGCTAGATGAATTCCGTAATCGCTAGATGAATCACCCTGTAATCGCTAGATCAATCACCCTGTAATCGCTAGATGAATTCCTGTAATCGCTAGATGAATTCCTGTAATCGCTAGATGAATTCCTGTAATCGCTAGATGAATTCCTAAGTCACATACCGATGCACCTAGATTAACAAAAATAATAATACTGCTACTACTAATCTACTATTCTTATTATCCTCCCTGTAAGTAAAACCAATTTGCAAGAACAGGGAGGCTATTGTTGAAGGCCAGCAGGCAACCAACCAATTGTCTCCAAGTGGGCTAATAACCGACTGCCACTAATATTTGCTCAGTTTCAAACACATTTCGATTAACGCGATAAGGATCTCGGGGCTGGGGGGGGGGCGATGGGGGGGGAAAGGATCGACTCCCATTTCGAGAGGCAAGAGGATCATTTACATTTATTAGAGTCCCAAATTAGAGTCGTCAGGGAATTGATATAGTCAAGCTCGAATTAAATCCACATCTATTTGGTTACTGCAAATGGCACAATCTTAATTTCACTAATTAAGAATTAATTTAATTATAGAAAACGGAAGTCTTTTTTTTTGGGGGGGGGGGGGGAATTGCTGCATTCCCAGTTCACTGTATTTAAACCTGATGAACGAAAGTTAAAGTTGATTCTCGGCATTTACCTGTGGAGGATTTCGATAGTTCTTCTTTTACCGTTGTTTTGCCAAGGGGGGGGGGGGGTCATGCTGGTTAGATAGACACGTCCAAAGGATACCTGATCAACCAGGCTGTGAGTCATACGTCAGGCTACGAGACCAACAGCACAGGTATCCTGCCCAGAGACCGGGCCGCGGGGACGTTGATCCTCGGAACCATCGAAAGAACAGGTAAAGGATAGGCCGGTTAACTAGTCAATCTGCTCTTCACCTGAATCGCGCTCTGCCATTCCTCTATTAGTTTGAATTCAGTTTCCAAATCATTTCACCCGACTGTTGTTGCCCCTCGAAGAGTTTGGCTTCATCACTGACCCCGTGCGCGCGTTCTGCACGCGGGCAGGCGCGCCTTCTTGACTTCCACACTCTTCCCAGTCTGGCTTCTTCATAGCATGACTTCCACACTGATAGTTTGGCTTCATAACTGATCTTAACCTCACAATAATTCCTTCCCCCCCAATGTCTTAACCCAACACAAACAATGTAGGATATCACGGTCTCTAGCTCCCTGGAACAGCCTCCTTCAGTTCAAGTCGTCTTGACAATGCGGAGAACTGTCCGGGCAGTCAATGATAACCTTGTCACTGCTATCGTCAAGTCAACATCATGATATCTGTCTCTCACCCACAGCACATCTCTCATCGCTATAGTACTTTTTTGATTGATGAAGACATTGAACTGTTATATCTCAGGCCTATCTCTCTCTCTCTCTCTCTCTCTCTCTCTCTCTCTCTCTCTCTCTCTCTCTCTCTCTCTCTCTCTCTCTCTCTCTCTGATCTGATCTGGTTACTCAATATATACTCTGATTCATCAATGAAATCATATATTGTGAATTTCTTTGATGAGTCTACAGGAGACTCAATCAATCTTGAGGTTATCTTGAGATGATTTCGGGACTTAGTGTCCCCCGCGGCCCGGTCCTCGACCAGGCCTCTTTTTTTGTTGTTGTTATATACATCCTCAGGAAACTCATGCAGCATGTAGCAGCTGTCTAACTCCCAGGTACCTATTTACTGCTAGGTGAACCCGGGGGCATCAGGGTGAAAGAAACTCTGCCCCCCCCCCATGTGTTTCCGCCGCCACCGGGGATCGAACCCGGACTCTAAGGACCACGAATTCCAAGGTAGACTCACTAACTACCCACGTGGACGAAATAAACCACATTAACAAAATACCACACGATTACAAAAAAAAAAATGTATATGACTCAAAAATGAACAAAAATTTATACAAAATTTATGTTAGGAACTCGGGGGGAAAATTTTCATTATAAGATAAGAGAGTCTGTAGATAAGAGAGTCTGTTTTGATAAATATTGGGCCAGATATTCCTAATATACGGAAGTTAATTACCGAGGGATATGAAACAGGGCCTCGCCAGAGAAGGGCCCCGAGATGGGGGAGGGGGGGGGGGGGAGATGGATTGCCAGAACCAACAGTCGACTAATCAAGACTTGTATGTGTCGAGGTCCTGTACGTGTTGAGGTCCTATACGTGTTGAGGTCCTGTACGTGTTGAGGTCCTGTACGTGTTGAGGTCCTGTACGTGTCAAGGTCCTGTACGTGTTGAGGTCCTGTACGTGTTGAGGTCCTGTACGTCTTGAGGTCCTGTACGTGTTGAGGTCCTGTACGTGTTGAGGTCCTGTACGTGTCGAGGTCCTATACGTGTCGAGGTCCTGTACGTGTCGAGGTCCTGTACGTGTTGAGGTCCTGTACGTGTCGAGGTCCTGTACGTGTTGAGGTCCTGTACGTGTCAAGGTCCTGTACGTGTTGAGGTCCTGTACGTGTCAAGGTCCTGTACGTGTCGAGGTCCTGTACGTGTCGAGGTCCTGTACGTGTCGAGGTCCTGTACGTGTCGAGGTCCTGTACGTGTTGAGGTCCTGTACGTGTCAAGGTCCTGTACGTGTCAAGGTCCTGTACGTGTCAAGGTCCTGTACGTGTCGAGGTCCTGTACGTGTCGAGGTCCTGTACGTGTTGAGGTCCTGTAAGTGTTGAGGTCCTGTACGTGTCAAGGACCTGCAAGTGTTGAGGTCCTGTACGTGTGCTCTCAAAAGATGGGGTAATGTGTGTGTACTTTCTCAAACTTTAAATATTTTGGAAACAAATGTTGCTTAGATGACGCTTGATCTTGTGCAATGTTGGTGTGTGTGTGTATGTGTGTGTGTGTGTGTGTGTGTGTGTGTGTGTGTGTGTGTTTGTGTGTTTGTGTGTTTGTGTGTGTGTGTGTGTGTGTGTGTGTGTGTGTGTGTGTGTGTGTGAGTGTGTGTGTGTGTGAGTGTGTGTGTGTGTGTGTGTGTGTGTGTGTGTGTGTGTGTGTGTGTGTGTGTGTGTGTATGTGTGTGTGTATGTGTGTGTACACGCTTGTGGCCGCAACCGGAGCTACAGCTACGAGCACCCTAAAACACACACACACACACACACACACACACACACACACACACACACACACACACACACACGTGTGTGTGTAGATATGATAGAGCCCAGTAGGCTCAGGAACCTGTACACCAGTTGATTGACAGTCGAGAGGCGGGACCAAAGAGCCAGAGCTCAACCTCCCGCAAACACTACATATACATATATATATATCAAACAAGTAACAAACACACCATGCAAACAAGGAAAACAACAATGGCAATCATATGAACTCCACAAGAAATGAACCCAAACCACACCTATACCCCTCCTAAAGAAGCCCGCCCCCCCTAACCCATACCCCCCTTCCCCCTCCCCCTACCCATTCCACCCTTCCCCCTCCCCCCCCCCTCTATCCCCACCACCCATCCCCCCTCTCCTTCCCCCCCCCTCCCCCCCCTCCACTCAATCAACCAAGAAAGTGGCCGCCACACAATTTTCAAAGTCTAATTCATCCTCCCGATCGGTCCGGATTTTTAATTAGTTCCAAAAGTAAGAAATTCGGAAATTAATATTATGTTCATTACGGGGAAAAGAAGCTATCAGAATTTTTCCAGTCCCGGGTTTTTTTTTTTTTTTTTTTTTGACGAAGACTGCCGCCCCCAGCACTGTTCTAGGGGGAGTGGGAGGGGGGAGGAAGAGGGGGAGGAGGGAGGGGGGATGAGGGGGAGGGGGGGAGACCATCTAATGGAGATGGATCCGTCGAGTGAAAAGTCGGAAAAAAAGCAGAGGCTTGAGGGAGAGGGAGTAGATGTGAGAGGAAGTAGATGTGAGGAGTAGATATGAGATGAAGTAGATATGAGAGGAAGTAGATGTGAGAGGGAGTAAATGTTAGAGGGAGTAGATGTGAGAGGGAGTAGATGTGAGAGGGAGTAGATGTGAGAGAGAGTAGACGTGAGAGAGAGTAGATGTGAGAGAGAGAGAAGATGCAAGAGGGGGGTGGTTAAGAACAAGACCGGAACATGAAGATACCAAAACATAGAAGACACTGCCCAACATGCCACACCCACTACCCCTGATTAATCTTCGTATGTGCTTCGTCCCCTTTTATTTCGCCTCATTCTTCACACTTTTACGCCTTACTCTTCATTCCTTTCCACCTTATTCTTCACCAATTTGTATTTGTCTGCACCTGACCTCCCTATGGTATAAATCCAATATGCCTTGTAATGTCCCATCACTTGAGAACGAACCATATAGGTTCGAAACGTTGTGAAAGTTTGTAATAAATGTAATACATTCTGCAGTTATTTATTTATTTTTCTTCACCTCAAACGAAGAAACATACACACATAATTATATATATATATATATATATATATATATATATATATATATATATATATATATATATATATATATATATATATATATATATATATATATATGTCGTACCTAGTAGCCAGAACTCACTTCTCAGCCTACTATTCAAGGCCCGATTTGCCTAATAAGCCAAGTTTTCCTGAATTAATATATTTACTATAATTTTTTTCTTATGAAATGATAAAGCAACCCTTTTCTCTATGTATGAGGTCAATTTTTTTTTATTGGAGTTAAAATTAACGTAGATATATGACCGAACCTAACCAACCCTACCTAACCTAACCTAACCTATATTTATAGGTAAGGTTAGGTTAGGTAGCCAAAAAAAGCTAGGTTAGGTTAGGTTAGGTAGGTTAGGTAGACGAAAAAACATTAATTCATGAAAACTTGGCTTATTAGGCAAATCGGGCCTTGAATAGTAGGCTGAGAAGTGCGTTCTGGCTATTAGGTACGACATATATATATATATATATATGTCGTACCTAGTAGCCAGAACGCACTTTTTGGCCTACTATGCAAGGCCCGATTTGCCTAATTAGCCAAGTTTTCCTGAATTAATATATTTTCTCTAATTTTTTTCTTATGAAATGATAAAGCTACCCATTTCATTATGAATGAGGTCAATTTTTTTTTTATTGGAGTTAAAATTAACGTAGATATATGACCGAACCTAACCAACCCTACCTAACCTATCTTTATAGGTTAGGTTAGGTTAGGTAGCCGAAAAAGTTAGGTTAGGTTAGGTTAGGTAGGTTAGGTAGTCGAAAAACAATTATTTCATCAAAACTTGGCTTATTAGGCAAATCGGGCCTTGTATAGTAGGCTGAGAAGTGCGTTCTGGCTACTAGGTACGACATATATATATATATATATATATATTTATATAAATACGTAAAGCTTGAATGGTTCCAATGCCAATATACATACGAAAACGCTATATCTCTGAACATCCTCCTCCCCCCCTCTCTCTCTCTCTCTCTATCTGCAAATTATATGTATCTATTTCGTTTATACGACAAAATTTCCCCGATCCTCACCTGTTTACGATCGTGAGACAGCGAAGCCTTTCGTACCCTGAGCGCTAAGTGCACGGCTTTTCGTACCCCCGGTCAAGAATACCATCTTATCGGTCAATCTGATGGAGCTAAAACACGTGAAGATATCTTTCTCGCAGCTAAAACACGAGAGTATCTTTTTTGTGTGGTAGCTAGAACGCGAGTATCTTTTTTTTTTAGCCTTCGCTAAAACACAAGAGTATCTTTTGTAAAAAGGGACTTATAAATTCCCTCTCTTGTATGGATATACAACTGTATTTTCTATACAACTGTATTTTCTATACTGTTACAAATCTCACTGTGCTTCTGTAAGCTTGAGTAAATTTTTGTAACTCGAGTCTGCAACTTTGGAGCAAAAAAAAAAATAATGCTGTAGCAGATTTCATATTGTACTGGATTGATATAAATTTGCTATTGCCTATTTACTAAAAATTTTCGATTGCCTATTTGCTATTAAAAACATAAAAAAATAAATAAAAAAGGGTCCATCACCTGGGAATAATGATAAAAAACTCATTATTTCTCACCTGTTGGAGAAGAAACGGGTTTGTGTCAGCTGTTGGAGAGAACAGCTCCCCTTCCGTCTATCTGGGAGCAGTTCCCGTCTACCATTACCCTGGGAGCAGTTCCCGTCTATCTGGGAGCAGTTCCCGTCTATCTGGGAGCAGTTTCCGTCTATCTGAGAGCAGTTTCCGTCTATCTGGGAGCAGTTTCCGTCTATCTGGGAGCAGTTCCCGTCTACCATTACCCTGGGAGCAGTTCCCGTCTATCTGGGAGCAGTTTCCGTCTACCATTACCCTGGAAGCAGTTCCCGTCTATCTGGGAGCAGTTTCCGTCTATCTGGGAGCAGTTTCCGTCTATCTGGGAGCAGTTCCCGTCTATCTGGGAGCAGTTCCCGTCTATCTGGGAGCAGTTCCCGTCTACCATTACCCTGGGAGCAGTTCCCGTCTATCTGGGAGCAGTTCCCGTCTATCTGGGAGCAGTTCCCGTCTATCTGGGAGCAGTTCCCGTCTATCTGGGAGCAGTTCCCGTCTACCATTACCCTGGGAGCAAATTCCCTCCCACCTCAAGAGCAGTTTTTGTCTACCACTGACAAGGGTTAATTCAATCCCCCCTTCAACCTCAAATTGCACAGTGCAACCCTGAAGTTCTTAATTTGAGGCATTTAACCAAAATGTTTAACATTTATACATGGCAAAGAATAATATCTCCCCCGTGAACTTCCTCGAGAGACTTATCATTGCAAGTTTCCTGCTGCTTGCAAGATCCTTGCAAGGAATTCATCCATTCCTTGCAAGGAATTCATCCATTCCTTGCAAGGAATTCAGCCATTCCTTGCAAAGAGCGCAACCCACTTAAGGGGGGGTTGGATGGCCGGTAGAGCGACAGTTTCGCTTCATGCAGGTCGGCGTTCAATCCCCGACCGTCCACAAGTGGTTGGACACCATTCCTTCCCAGTCCTATAAGTGTCGTAAATGGCTCGGTGCTTTCTCCTGATAGTTTCTTTCCTCTCCTTGTAAAGGTCATGGGTCAACCACAGCTGCTTAAACCACCCTAACTAAATCATCGTTACGAGGACGCTTGGTTAATTTCAACCAATAACCTATTCCCTGGAAACACAAACCGAAACTGTCTCTATTTTCCGCTTGTTACAACTTGTAATAAAGTTGTTACATCTTGGCTTAACGTGTTTATGACGTATTTGAACGTTGTTACAACTTGCTATATTGGTTGTTATAACTGGTTAGGAGGGGTTAAATCATATTCGAACGTTGTACCAACGTCGTAGTTTCGGTGTGTGTTTGGCGGGTTCACCTATTTCAACCTATTAGCTTGGGCAAATCTGAATAACTCGCAGTCGTGCATCTTCTATAGAATAGTTATGACCACTTCAGAGTGCATTCCTAACTTGAAGGCAGGAATACAAATTGAATGTCTTAGGTTGAGCTGTGACAAGACCCCTCAAGACAGGCCAGTTGTTAGGGGGATCCTGCTGGCCAGGGAGGATTAACTAGGCGCTAATCCTTAACTGTTCGTTCGCCCCTGTTCACCCAGCAGTAATTGGGTGTGCCTGGTTGTTAACCGATAGACGGGTCGTGTTCCAGGGGGAACTTGTGAGGTTAGGCTTACCAGGATCTATGGGAAGGGAAAGCTCTCACACACACACATTATATTCATACATACATACATATATATCTATATATATATATATATATATATATATATATATATATATATATATATATATATATATATATATATATATATATATATATATACTGCTCGCATAGATAAAACAAACCATTCAAAATAAGAAAATCACCTTAAATGGTAAAAAAATTTACTCTTTGACTAGGAGAGATGTCTCAGTAAATAGACAGAGGGAATTAATGCATGGACAGATCAACCACAATTCAGGTCCTACCAGTATATCTACAACTATTACAGGACCAGTGATCCCGTCTACAAGGTGTCACCAGCACACGTGCCTTGTAGTAACTACCTCGTCAACTAAACTGCCACAGCTCTATAGCCCTACGGGCCGCAGCCAGCAACAGCCTCACTGATCAGCTCATCACCAGGCCGAGCTACGCTATCTACCTACGAGGTAAACCACTTTTTTGGGAGTATACTAGGGTCTTAAAATACTCTTCTCCAGGTATACTCTGGAAAGAGTCCCTAGAAATGGGTCCCTATACTTGCACCAGAGGTGGTGGTACCGTTCTTAGAAAGAGTGTATTCAGAGATTCTCAAGCATCCTCATCTCCGACCTCTTCATCACCTTAGAAAATCAATCAGCATCCCGGGTTGAGAGAGTAGAAGATCATCTTTGAGGGGGAAGACACAAGTACGGCGAACAAAACCACTGAATCTCCTCCACCCTAACAATGCCATTCATTGGTCCGCCTCGTTTAATACCCGCCTGCGTTCCCGGATCTCCTCGAATTCGCCTCTTACCGCTGCCCGCGCCCACCCAATCACCTCAATCCACGACCCCCAATCCCCCCCCCTATCCCCTACTAGTCCAGCCAATCACCGTCCCAGCCAAACTTGCTAACGACCCAACCACGCCTGCGCGATTCACTCCAAATAATAAACCATCCCTTTGGGTATCAACAACTTTCCACCCCCCCCACAGAACCCCCCCTCTCAGAGCCCCCCCCCCACCCACAGAACCCCCACCCCCCCTCCCCCTCCCCTGGCCTCACATACTATTATTTATGAGAACTTACATCAAGCACTAATGATATTTACCGAGAAGAAAAATCCTAATTGGTCCATCACAACCTGTAACAGATGTCGTCCCGGGAGCGGAAAATGCCGGCTCCTTCTACCATCCTTTTCTTGGCTTGGCTAAATGATATATAACGGGGGGGGGGGAATGGTGGAGGGGGGGGGAGGAATGTGAGGGGAGGAGGGGCGAGGAGAAGGGGATAGGTGAGAGGGGGGGGGAGAGTGGAAGCCAACAGGTGGGGGGAGAACTGTGAGAAACCACAAGACCCAAGAAGAGGAAGACCCCAGAGGAAGACCCAAGAAGAGAAAGACCCCACGAAGAGGAAGACCCCAAGAAGAGGAAGACCCCAAGAAGAGGAAGACCCCACGAAGAGGAAGACCCCACGAAGAGGAAGACCCCAAGAAGAGGAAGACCCAAGAAGAAGAGGAAGACCCAAGAACAGGAAGACCCAAGAAGAGGAAGACCCCAAGAAGAGGAAGACCCCAAGAAGAGGAAGACCCCAAGAAGAGGAAGACCCCACGAAGAGGAAGACCCCAAGAAGAGGAAGACCCCAAGGAGAGGAAGACCCCAAGAAGAGGAAGACCCCAAGAAGAGGAAGACCCCAAGAAGAGGAAGACCCCAAGAAGAGGAAGACCCCAAGAAGAGGAAGACCCCACGAAGAGGAAGACCCCAAGAAGAGGAAGACCCCACGAAGAGGAAGACCCCAAGAAGAGGAAGACCCAAGAAGAAGAAGACCCAAGAAGAAGAGGAAGACCCAAGAAGAGGAAGACCCAAGAAGAGGAAGACCCCAAGAAGAGGAAGACCCCAAGAAGAGGAAGACCCCAAGAAGAGGAAGACCCCAAGAAAAGGAAGACCCCACGAAGAGGAAGACCCCAAGAAGAGGAAGACCCCAAGAAGAGGAAGACCCCCAAGAAGAGGAAGACCCCACGAAGAGGAAGACCCCAAGAAGAGGAAGACCCCACGAAGAGGAAGACCCCAAGAAGAGGAAGACCCCAAGAAGAGGAAGACCCCACGAAGAGGAAGACCCCAAGAAGAGGAAGACCCCACGAAGAGGAAGACCCCAAGAAGAGGAAGACCCAAGAAGAAGAAGACCCAAGAAGAAGAGGAAGACCCAAGAACAGGAAGACCCAAGAAGAGGAAGACCCCACGAAGAGGAAGACCCCAAGAAGAGGAAGACCCAAGAAGAGGAAGACCCAAGAAGAGGAAGACCCCAAGAAGAGGAAGACCCAAGAAGAGGAAGACCCAAGAAGAGGAAGACCCAAGAAGAGGAAGACACAAGAGCAGGAGGGCAAGAGAAAGAACTAATTCCCCCCCCCCCCCCCGCGTCTCACTAGTGGAAAGAGGGAAAAATGGTTGAGTAATTGGGAGGAAGATACGACTATCTTAGTGACATCTGAGATAACAGGTGAGGAGGCCCAAGTGAGGACAGACAGGTGAGGAGGAGGCCCAAGTGAGGAGGGGTCAAATAAGGAGGTCATGTGAGGTCCAATCAGGACAAGCCTAGGTAGTTAGGAGAGGAGGAATGAGGTGATCTGAGCACCTCATGATCCCAAGGAACACTGATGTACAGATTAAGGGCAGCGTCTGGGATGCTCTCGGACCTAGGTTCGAACCCTCGTCACGGTATAAGGGGCCGGTCGGCCGAGCGGACAGCACACTGGACTTGTGATCCTGTGGTCCCGGGTTCGATCCCGGGTGCCGGCGAGAAACAATGGGCAGAGTTTCTTTCACCCTATGCCCCTGTTACCTAGCAGTAAAATAGGTACCTGGGTGTTAGTCAGCTGTCACGGGCTGCTTCCTGGGGGTGGAGGCCTAGTCAAGGACCGGGCCGCGGGGACACTAAAGCCCCAAAAATATCTCAAGATAACCTCAAGATAACGGCCCTTGTGGATTTGTTCACTGATGTCCAGAGTCTGGCGAGTCACTAACCACTAAATTGCAGTTCACCTCATGTTCTCCTCTGTGCCGGCGCCCCGCAGCTACGCCCAACCCGTCCTCCTAAATAACACGTCGCAGCATTTGGACGTATATTCTACCTAAGTCACCCAAAAAAACTGTCGTACTAGAAAATGTTCGCGGCTCGCGAAATTTGACATACTGTCCCGTTTTCTGTTTTGGGTCCTCTGGTAGGTTAGGATAAGGGGTACTGTAGTACGACAGTTTCTTGACATTGGGAACACTCGAACCCCTGATTGTTGAAACTTCATATGGCAACCTATCCTCTAGCCCTGTCCATCCAAGCTGATGCCGTACCCAAAGGCTCAATCGAAATTAATCCGTCCTGTGGAATCCAAAATGCTAATGTCTCAATTAAATACATGATTATACCTGGTTTTACCTGAAACTTGGATGAGGCATCGAATCACAGTATTATATATATATATATATATATATATATATATATATATATATATATATATATATATATATATATATTAAGAACTTTGTATATAGGCAGGTGTACGGTAGGTTAGGTTAGGTTAGGTTAGGTTAGGTTAGGTTAGGTTAGGTTAGGTTTGTATCAACCCGTCCTCAGACCAAGTCCATTCCATCCAGCGGTCGACCCCAAAGACGCATTCATCAATTTTAACATTATGTTAATTCAAAAGAGAACTTTTCTCAAATATAAATTAATATTATTGTATATTAGCATATTGTACACATTTAGGCACTGGTTAGGTGAGGTGTTCAAGTTCTGTTGGCGATTATTTGTGTTTGTAGTACGTGGGTGAAGCATTAACAGCGTTGTGGTTCAAATAAAAGTCGTCAGCTAAGCACTTGTTCCGGAAGTGTTCGAACGTTATCAGTTCTGAGTCGTGTGTAAACCGTTTTTCATTTATAAACAGGAGGGTTTGGCGGGTGCATGGAATGGACTTTTGGGCCTTTGTTTAGAGAACTGCCTGCATTTACAGAGTTAGGATTCGAACTCCTGAAAACAGCGAACCATTGCTCGCAAAAATGTTCGAAAGCAAAGAGACATGTATAAGTTGACCAGACCACAAACTTGAAGGTGAAGGGACGACGACGTTTCGGTCCGTCGTGGACCATTCTCAAGTCGATTGACTTGAGAATAGTCCAGGACGGACCGAAACGTCGTCGTCCCTTCACCTTCTAGTGTGTGGTCTGGTCAACATACTTCACCCTCGTTATTATGACTCATCGTGAGACATATGTAAAGTGTTTTTAAGTGGCGTTTGGCGGCTGGAG
>NC_091186.1:15986681-15999181 GCF_040958095.1 Procambarus clarkii
TTATAATTTTCAGATGTCCCTCCCCCGCTCCTGCTATCATTCCCAAGGTCTTCCCTCCTATCGCTATCATCCCCCCAGGTCCACCCCTCCCCCCATCTCCACTTCTGCTATCATCAATAAGGTTTTTTTTCCTTTCCCTACGGGAAAACAACGTAGAAATTGCAACAGAACCCTTATAGAAAAAGCAGCTATACCGTTCCATAGAGCGAGAGGGAGAACAGACAACTTTACCACTTCACAGAGCGAGAGGGAGAACAGCTCTGCCACACCACAGAGCCAGAACACGAACGATCTGGGAGTAACAGAGTAACAAACTCTACTTTTAAAAGAGCACAATAAAATCTCACTATTGTATATATGTCAAGATAATAATAATTCTTTCTAAGATACAAGTAGTAGCTAGGGTCGAATACTGCTATACACACATTAGCTAGGGGTCGAATACTGCTATACACACATTAGCTAGGGGTCGAATACTGCTATACACACATTAGCTAGGGTCGAATACTGCTATACACACATTAGCTAGGGGTCGAATACTGCTATACACACATTAGCTAGGGTCGAATACTGCTATACACACATTAGCTAGGGTCGAATACTGCTATACACACATTAGCTAGGGTCGAATACTGCTATACACACATTAGATAGGGGTCGAATACTGCTATACACACATTAGCTAGGGTCGAATGCTGCTATACACACATTAGCTAGGGTCGAATGCTGCTATACACACATTAGCTAGGGGTCGAATACTGCTATACACACATTAGCTAGGGTCGAATACTGCTATACACACGTTAGCTAGGGTCGAATACTGCTATACACACATTAGCTAGGGTCGAATACTGCTATACACACATTAGCTAGGGTCGAATACTGCTATACACACATTAGCTAGGGTCGAATACTGCTATACACACATTAGCTAGGGTCGAATACTGCTATACACACATTAGCTAGGGTCGAATACTGCTATACACACATTAGCTAGGGTCGAATACTGCTATACACACGTTAGCTAGGGTCGAATACTGCTATACACACATTAGCTAGGGTCGAATACTGCTATACACACATTAGCTAGGGTCGAATACTGCTATACACACATTAGCTAGGGGTCGAATACTGCTATACACACATTAGCTAGGGGTCGAATACTGCTATACACACATTAACTAGGGTCGAATACTGCTATACACACATTAGCTAGGGGTCGAATACTGCTATACACACATTAGCTAGGGGTCGAATACTGCTATACACACATTAGCTAGGGTCGAATACTGCTATACACACATTAGCTAGGGTCGAATACTGCTATACACACATTAGCTAGGGTCGAATACTGCTATACACACATTAGCTAGGGTCGAATACTGCTATACACACATTAGCTAAGGTCGAATACTGCTATACACACATTAGATAGGGGTCGAATACTGCTATACACACATTAGCTAGGGTCGAATGCTGCTATACACACATTAGCTAGGGTCGAATGCTGCTATACACACATTAGCTAGGGGTCGAATACTGCTATACACACATTAGCTAGGGTCGAATACTGCTATACACACGTTAGCTAGGGTCGAATACTGCTATACACACATTAGCTAGGGTCGAATATTGCTATACACACATTAGCTAGGGTCGAATACTGCTATACATACATTAGCTAGGGTCGAATACTGCTATACACACATTAGCTAGGGTCGAATACTGCTATACACACATTAGCTAGGGTCGAATACTGCTATACACACATTAGCTAGGGTCGAATACTGCTATACACACGTTAGCTAGGGTCGAATACTGCTATACACACATTAGCTAGGGTCGAATGCTGCTATACACACATTAGCTAGGGTCGAATACTGCTATACACACATTAGCTAGGGTCGAATACTGCTATACACACATTAGCTAGGGTCGAATACTGCTATACACACATTAGCTAGGGTCGAATACTGTCAAACACACATTAGCTAGGGTCGAATACTGCTATACACACATTAGCTAGGGGTCGAATACTGCTATACACACATTAGCTAGGGTCGAATACTGCCATACACACATTAGCTAGGGTCGAATACTGCTATACACACATTAGCTAGGGGTCGAATACTACTATACACACATTAGCTAGGGTCGAATACTGCTATACACACATTAGCTAGGGTCGAATACTGCTATATACACATTAGCTAGGGTCGAATACTGCTATACACACATTAGCTAGGGTCGAATACTGCTATACACACATTAGCTAGGGTCGAATACTGCTATACACACATTAGCTAGGGTCGAATACTGCTATACACACATTAGCTAGGGTCGAATACTGCTATACACACATTAGCTAGGGTCGAATACTGCTATACACACATTAGCTAGGGTCGAATACTGCTATACACACATTAGCTAGGGTCGAATACTGCTATACACACATTAGCTAGGGTCGAATACTGCAATACACACATTAGCTAGGGTCGAATACTGCTATACACACATTAGCTAGGGTCGAATACTGCTATACACACATTAGCTAGGGTCGAATACTGCCACACATTTTCTGAAAGAATCCATTAGATTCCACATGTAAATCACGTTTAAAATCCTTCAAAGTTGAATTCTCTTGAAGACAGCAAGCGAGATGTTATCACACACATTTTGGAAATATTAGAACAGCTGGTTCTAAATCTTGCACCGAGAAATAGTTCCTTACGAGATTAAGGGGGTAATATGATATAGAATTAAAAAAAAACGATTTTGATCCGGTAAGACATAAGTATGAAGGATTCAAGATTATTTAAGTAACCCTTCCCAAGAGGTTGATGATCACCCAGGCTGTGATGCCTGGCGTAATGTTACTCACTGACTCCTCTATAAATAAAAATGTTAAATTTTGCTTCGAGGAGCGAGTTTATTGGGCAGCGTCACTCATCCTGTGAGTGGACACACCGCCATAGTGACAGTATTGGGCAGCGTCACTCATCCTGTGAGTGGACACACCGCCATAGTGACAGTATTGGGCAGCGCCACTCATCCTGTGAGTGGACACACCGCCATAGTGACAGTATTGGGCAGCACCACTCATCCTGTGAGTGGACACACCGCCATAGTGACAGTATTGGGCAGCGCCACTCATCTTGTGAGTGGACACACCGCCATAGTGAGAGTACTGGGCAGCGTCACTCATCTTATGAGTGGACACACCGCCATAGTGACAGTATTGGGCAGCGCCACCCATCCTGTGAGTGGACACACCGCCATAGTGACAGTATTGGGCAGCGCCACTCATCTTGTGAGTGGACACACCGCCATAGTGACAGTATTGGGCAGCGCCACTCATCTTATGAGTGGACACACCGCCATAGTAACAGTATTGGGCAGCGCCACTCATCCTGTGAGTGGACACACCGCCATAGTGACAGTACTGGGCAGCGTCACTCATCCTGTGAGTGGACACACCGCCATAGTGACAGTATTGGGCAGCGCCACTCATCTTATGAGTGGACACACCGCCATAGTGACAGTATTGGGCAGCGCCACTCATCCTGTGAGTGGACACACCGCCATAGTGACAGTACTGGGCAGCGTCACTCATCCTGTGAGTGGACACACCGCCATAGTGACAGTATTGGGCAGCGCCACTCATCCTGTGAGTGGACACACCGCCATAGTGACAGTATTGGTCAGCGCCACTCATCCTGTGAGTGGACACACCGCCATAGTGACAATATTGGGCAGCGCCACTCATCCTGTGAGTGGACACACCGCCATAGTGACAGTATTGGGCAGCGCCACTCATCCTGTAAGTGGACACACCGCCATAGTGACAGTATTGGGCAGCGTCACTCATCCTGTGAGTGGACACACCGCCATAGTGAGAGTATTGGGCAGCGTCACTCATCCTGTGAGTGGACACACCGCCATAGTGACAGTATTGGGCAGCGTCACTCATCCTGTGAGTGGACACACCGCCATAGTGACAGTATTGGGCAGCGCCACTCATCCTGTGAGTGGACACACCGCCATAGTGACAGTATTGGGCAGCGTCACTCATCCTGTGAGTGGACACACCGCCATAGTGACAGTATTGGGCAGCGCCACTCATCCTGTGAGTGGACACACCGCCATAGTGACAGTATTGGGCAGCGTCACTCATCCTGTGAGTGGACACACCGCCATAGTGACAGTATTGGGCAGCGTCACTCATCCTGTGAGTGGACACACCGCCATAGTGACAGTATTGGGCAGCGTCACTCATCCTGTGAGTGGACACACCGCCATAGTGACAGTATTGGGCAGCGCCACTCATGCTGTAAGTGGACACACCGCCATAGTGACAGTATTGGGCAGCGCCACTCATCCTGTGAGTGGACACACCGCCATAGCAGCCTGTACAACACTCCCCAATAGGAAGAAAACCCGCTGGGTTGTTCATCCTAACTCCTTACTGTTAGGTAAGTTTTTAGCCCATATCAATTCCTTTCTGCTTACTTCCGCCTGGCGCTCGAGTCTGTGGGTTTAATCTCTTGTGCGGTACTGTATCAACGGCTTTCTGCCAGTCCAGAAATAGACATAGGAAAGAGAAGGTGGGGGGCGGATTATCTTATTTCCGTTACTTTTATTAGAGAACTCTAGTAGAGTTCGTCAGGCTCGTTTTCCCTTTCCCTAAAGGCATGTTAATGTTTGCTTACATCCCTAAATTTAACCAGGTGTGTAATTATCTTTATGATGCTTTCGAGTGGCAGAAGCCAGCCAGGAAGGTCACTTGGAGTGCCGGTAGTTAGAAAAGGTCACTTCCTCCACTCACTATCTTACTGATGAACCCAACGACTTGAGACGAAGTGAAGTGTATGTTTAAGGATGAGTTATTGTCCGTATACCGGTGAACGGGTTAGGAAGTTCATACTATGAACTTTAGGAAGTTCATAGTATGTTCGTAGAGTAGGTTGTCTTTCTAACGGTTATAACGGTTCAATGTATGTTTGTATTGTCTTTCTAACGGTTTAACGGTTCAATATGAATTGAACCGTTATAACCGTTAGAAACTGAGTTTGAATAGTCTTTCTAACGGTTATAACGATGAAGGTATAAGTTTGTATTGTCTTTCTAGCAAAGAGGGGGGATTATAGCGTCCCCCATAACCATATATATACGAGTACATTATATTCAAGACTCCACACACACCCACATTCTCCCCCCACACACCCACCTCCCGCCCACTCCCTTGAGTCCTCCATCCCCCCCCCCACCCACCCAACTGACCCACCCCGCCGCCCTCAAACCCGACCCCTCCCACCCACACATAACGCATGGCCCAACAAACCCGTGCAAGGACCAGCCCAGGCACTTGGCCACCCAACACTAGCGACACATGGCCAAGCAGAGAGCCGCTGACGCTGCCACCCACGAGCGAGGGCCACCCACCTCGCTGCCACCCACCTCGCGCTGCATAAAGCACAGTAATAACAACATAACATCAACATTTTAAGCGACTATACATTGGACTACCCTTCCCGCGCGCTCCCGCGGCTACAGGTGGCGGGCGAAAGCCTTTTTCCCGCCCGAGAGAGAGAGGGCGCCCCCGCACACCTGTTTATTATACATGACTGTTGGACGAGCGCAAAACATTTTGCAACACCCGGTAGCGTGATCATTTCTTGAAAAGCTTTTTGAAGCACAGGTTAATGCTGTGATGAATATATCTGGCTCTAGCTCCTGGGCCGCGATTCTACTGTTCCTTCAGCTCCTGGGCCGCGATTATACTGTTTCCCCAGCTCCTGGGCCGCGATTATACTGTTCCTTCAGCTCCTGGGCCGCGATTATATTGTTCCTTCAGCTCCTGGGCAGCGATTATACTGTTCCTCTAGCTCCTGGGCCGCGATTATACTGTTCCTCTAGCTCCTGGGCCGCGATTATACTGTTCCTCTAGCTCCTGGGCCGCGATTATACTGTTCCTTCAGCTCCTGGGCCGCGATTATACTGTTCCTCTAGCTCCTGGGCCGCGATTATTCTGTTCCTCTAGCTCCTGGGCCGCGATTATACTGTTCCTCCAGCTCCTGGGCCGCGATTATACTGTTCCTTCAGCTCCTGGGCCGCGATTATACTGTTCCTCCAGCTCCTGGGCCGCGATTATACTGTTCCTTCAGCTCCTGGGCCGCGATTATACTGTTCCTCCAGCTCCTGGGCCGCGATTATACTGTTCCTCCAGCTCCTGGGCCGCGATTATACTGTTCCTCCAGCTCCTGGGCCCCGACTCAACGTCACCTTTAGCCCTAGAGACGGGAGTGTAGTTCCAGCTCCAAGGCCCTGGCTGAACACGTATATTCAGCTCCTGGGCCCCGACTTCATCAAGGGGGTCCAGAGCAAGTAGTAGCGTAACGTACCCTTTCTCTCAGACTTACCAATTCAGTTATCAGCTGTTATCAGAGATTACAACTAGGTGCACTACGGCCAGACACACCTAACGACCCCGTATTATTGATCACAACGTAAATTTTTTGGGGGGTGACAAATGTTTATCTTCTTGGTTGATAAGATGTTCACTTGAGATAGTTCAGCAAGTCCCAGCTGTTTCTGGGTACAAGTGACAAGGATGAACAACCCAGCGGGGTTTCTTCCTATTGGGGGAACACACCTCCTTGTTCATCAGAACAACTGACACTAATCTTTGTTCAGCAGGACAGTGTCTGGGGTCGGAATATTGTTAATGCAGTGTTAATATTTCATTAGCAGACGAGGAGTCACAATAACGTGGCTGAAGTATGTGGACCAAACCACACACTAGAAAGTGAAGAGACGACGACGTTTCGATCCGTCCTGGACCATTCTTAATCGATTTGAGAATGATCCAGGACGGACCGAAACGTCGTCGTCCTTTCACTTTCTAGTGTGTGGATTGGTCAACCATATTTCATTAAGTTTTTTCCGCCATTGCATTGTCTTCTCGTCTATTAGAGAGAACGCCAGTCGCATCGTCCAAGATGCCCAACCACTTGGACTGGACGGTAGAGCGACGAGCTCGCTCCATTCAGGTCGGTGTTCAGTCCTCGAAAACAAGTGGTTGGGCACCATTCTTTTCTCCCCCGTCCCATTCCTTATCCTGACCCCTTTTCTAGTGCTATATAGTCGTAATGTCTTGGTGCTTTACCCCGAAAATTTCGTTCCCTTCTCTCTCTCTCTCTCAGAGAAATAAACGCTACGATAGTCGACATAAGCTCCAGAGAACGGTTCAGGAGCTGAGGCTCAACCTCAGCAAACAGTTTGGTCAAACAACACACAAACACACAAAATTATCAGGACAAAACAAGCACTTAATTGGACATTACAAAAAATAAATAAATAATAATAAAGTTCAATAAATAAATAATAAATAAATAAATAAGTTCAATAAATAAACAATAAATAAATAAATAAATAAATAAATAAATAACAATAAATAAATAATAATAAAGTTCAATAATTTACTAGCTAGGTGAAAGCTAGTGAAAAGTTAGGTGAAAGGCATTCACCTAGTTGAACTTTTTTGCGGGGAGTTTATAGTCAATTATATTATTGTCTAAATTGTTTTATTATCAATAAAACGCTACATCCCAAAACCCCCAAACGATTGCCGCAAGCGAGGAAGCTCGTTACCAACAAGAATTACCTGCAGGTAACGCAGAAAATTGTAAATGATTGAAGCCAAACAGAAACCAAGAATAATGCCTTCCTTATACTTAACTATAATTCGCAAAAAAAATTTCACCACACGTGAATACAAATCAGGTCAAAGTGGAGGGTGACATCAGCAGCCTTAAAAACCTCGTCGCTGTTCTGAGAGGAATACAATCAGCTGTCCATAAACACCATCCCTTCAGAGGAATACAAAACCCAGTCGACGGATCCTATAAGGGCAGTCGAATCGCCTCCAGTGGACGAGAGGATACAGAATTAAGGGTTGGATCAGGGTGTCGTAGCCTCACCCCCCCCCACACACACACAGCTGTTGTCAGCCCGCCCCCACACCCACACACATACACACACACACACACACAGCTGTTGTCAGCCCGCCCCCACACCCACACACCCACACACAGCTGTTGTCAGCCCGCCCCCACACCCACACATACACACACACACACACACACAGCTGTTGTCAGCCCGCCCCCACACCCACACACCCACACACAGCTGTTGTCAGCCCGCCCCCACACCCACACATACACACCCTCACTACCTATTGTAATTGGGTAAACAAGCAGCTGGCAAGCGGGAGGAGGAGCAGGGGGCCCGCCCTATGGAACCCCAGGCCCAAACACCAAGGGGGCCATCTTTCAAGCACGCAATGTATCTGCAAGCACGAGCGGTATATCGCCGGTGTTTACGCTGGGCTCTATTTCTGGCCGCGGTGAGGGGTAAACTGTTTCATGGCGACTCCCTATGATTTATAAATGGGTCTGTCCGGTAAACAGACTGCGATTTAGAGTGATCTCGAGGAGTAAATGTTACTGGCAAAGGGGCCTGGAGGGAAGAGGGGGCGCAACTATAAGCCACTCACGCACTCACACACACGCACTCACACACACACACACGCACGCACACACACACACACACACACACAAAAAAAAAAAAAACTAGGTATGATAGGGAAATGGGACAGGAGTCATTGCTGTAAACAACCGATAGCTAGAAAGGCGGGATCCAAGAGTCAATGCTCGATCCTGCAAGCACATATAGGTGAGTACATATAGATGAGTACACACACACACACACACTCATACATACATACATACATACACTACCATCCCCCCCTCTGCATCCTCTCATGCTCGTGGAAAACATCAAACTCTTCAACATTATCGGAACTGTAGCTGGTTGGGCAGAAACTGTCAGTGGTGTGAATTACGACTCTGATCACCTGATAACCACATGTGCTGCATCCTCTTCCCCCCCCCCCTCCACGGTGGCAAATGACAGGGTCAGGGGGAGGGGGGGAGGGGGTGTGGAATTGAAGGCTTTGGCTATCGCCTCAGATACTCAACCGGACACAAGTCTACGATGACTGCTATAATTCCGTTATCTCCCTATCTTGCCAGTCATTGAAACGATCTCTAACGATATCTCCCTCATCCCAGCCATCATCTTCCCCTCAGGAGGATATATGGATATATATCAATATACGGAGGAGAGGGGCGAAGGTATATATATATATACTAGGGGTAGACTATCGGTCTTTGGGGGTTACGGCTCCTCTTTACCATATCATTCACCGTTTCCTTTTCCGTAATTCACACGCACATGTCTCCTCCTCTGTCTCTCCCTCTCTCTCCCACCACCCCTCCCGTCCCTTCCTGCTCGTGGGAGCGACCGTCCTGCCCGTCTGTAAGTCCCTCTTCCGTTTGTTACACCAGAGGCTACCTTTCCTGTCCTGACACGTCCGTTCCACCGCATTCAGATGTGATCACCCAGGCCCATCTATCCCACTCCTCGTCTCCAATCCACTTCACTCTAAAAGAGCTCAACCACTTGGGCTGGATGGTAGAGCGACGGTCTCGCTTCAAGCAGGTCGGCGTTCAATCCCCCAACCGTCCAAACACAAGTGGTTGGGCCCCCCATTATTTCTTCCACAACCCCCCAAATCCTCAAATCCCTATCCTGACATATATATATACCCCTCCCCCCCTCTACTCCCCCCCTCCACACAACCCCCTCCCCCCCCCCCCCCCTCCACGAACCATCGGTTTGTCAGCTTTGTTTAGCTTCCAGATTAGCGGCGTTAAGCAAGGCGGGTGTGTGTGTATACGCAGAGGTAAACACATTGCGTCCAACGGCTAGAACGTAAACAGTTTACTTTTGACAATCGTGGCTACAATGACACGTGCATTTCTGGTGCACGCTGGTGTCTGCCTGCCACTTCCGGAGGGGTTCCAGGTCGGTGCTTTATACTCTTAATTACCGCTGCCAGGGGACAGGAAGCCTGTATTTTAAGATCCATCGACATCTAAGAGTCAACTACCTACTACTACCTTCCAGCGGTTGCCTAAATTGATTGATTGATGATGATTAAGCCGCTCAAAAGGTGGCACGGGCATGAATAGCCCGTAAGTGGTGGCCCTTTTGAGCCATTACCAGTATCAAGAGCTGATACTGGAGATCTGTGGAGGTGCGACTGCACCCTGCGTGACGGGAGATGTCTCCCGTGAGATGCCTAGATCCCGGGCACCTATTTATATATAGAGAGAAACGTGCCTATAGCCTTTCCTTCCCCGCACAGGCTTGTCTTCTGATAACTTGGTCCGACAGACTGTTGTTTGCAGCGGCTTGCAGGAATTTGAACCCCCCCCACCCCCACCCCCTCGCTCACGACGAAGCTGTACTGAACGATCGGGAACCTTACTACCCAATTTCTCACGCTGTTAGTGAGAAATTGGCTACACTGTCTCAAGAATACCGTCTGCACCGATAAGATGACTTCTACATTCTCAATAGACTACTGAGTGTACCACTGTGAAATTGAAATTGATATTGAAATAAGTTTATTGAGGTAAAATACACACAAAGGGATGAGGTAGCTTAAGCTATTCTCACCCCGTTCAGTACATCGTGTTAATACATACATAGACACACATCACAAACAATAAACATATTACCAAACACACACAGAGATCACACTAACGTGATGCATCAAATGAACAAGTGTCTGGGATGATCCCGGACGCAGGTTCGAATCCTCGTCACGGCCCTTGTGGATTTGTTCATATTACCAAGCATTCTGAGAGATAAACATCCACATTTCCAAACCACTGTGATGACTCTTCTACACTCTCAGTGCACTATCACGAGAAATAAACGAAATCCCCCCAAAATATCAAACGGAAACCATATATATTATATATATATATATATATATATATATATATATATATATATATATATATATATATATATATATATATATATATATATATATATATATATATATAATGCAATCAAATCACATTATTGAACGAAAAAGTAATACTGTATAAGTAATACTTGGGAGTAATCATGAAGGAAGGACCTTACTTTTCAAGAACACAATAAAGTAGCTGTGGAGAAGCAAGTGAGATATCCACCTCCGAAGGATACCTTGATCATCCAGGCTGTGAGTCATACGTCAGGTTGCGAGCAACTGCGTCCAACAGCCTGGTTGCCCAGACCACCAACCCAGAGGCCTGCTAAAATCAGAGACCGGGCCGCGGAGATGGTGATCCTTACAATCAACAACAGGTAGTAATTAACCCTACGACGACTCCTCTACAATGACGGCAGTATACATACAGTATACATACAGTATACATACAGTATACATACAGTATACATACAGTATACATACAGTATACATACAGTATACATACAGTATACATACAGTATACATACAGTATACATACAGTATACATACAGTATACATACAGTATACATACAGTATACATACAGTATACATAGTCCCCAATAACCGGGAACTGTACGATCAGCTACTCAAACTGGCTATTTTGTTATTATTTCTTAACTGCACTTTTGCCCCAAAATGGTTTCAATATTTCAACCATTATAAATACAAAACCCAGACGAAGTATTGATTACCTTGAGGTTACCTTGAGGTGCTTCCGGGGCTTAGCGTCCCCGCGGCCCGGTCGTCGACCAGGCCTCCTGGTTGCTGACTGATCAACCAGGCTGTTGGACGCGGCTGCTCGCAGCCTGGCGTAGGCTGATGTCAAGAGTAATGGTTCAAAACTTAAGGGGGTGTAAGAAAGGGAGATAGATCCATTTGAATGTATTTTACCGATGAAAATCAGTGCATTTGAAACTCCCGCCAAGACAGCGGCTAACCTGCGCATGCGCAGAAGTCATATTCACCATGAATGAATATGGTGAATATGTATTCAACTTGGGCTAGAGACGAGGGGGAGGGGGGGGGGCTAGAAATGAAGGTTGATGTTGTTGTCTAAGATTCGCTACCTGGAGAAAAAAGTTCCAAGTAGCACGGGCTATGGTGATCCCGTAGTGGACTTGAAGGATTACCTGGTCAGGGTCGAGAGGTGAGGGTTGCCGGGAAGGCCTTGCAGACAGGTTGATGGCTCCGTCTCCCTCGGCCTCCTCCAGAACGCCGTCGTCCTGCGGGAGATAAGAGATGCGAGATAAGAGATGCTGTTAGATGAGATGATGCTGATCCTGCTGGCCTGGGACGTTGCGGCCAGGGATGCTGCGATCTCCGCTCGTCCGTGGACAATCTCCCATGTGCGTACACACGTGAGAGAGAAGGGAACTATCAGAGGGGAAAGCGCCAAGTCATTACGACTATATAGCACTTGGAAAGGGAGTCAGGATAAGGATTTGGGATGGGACGAGGGAAAAGGAATGGTGCCCACCCACTTGTGGACTATCGGGGGATTGAACGCCGACCTGCATGAAGCAAGAGCATCATTCTACCGTCTACTGGACGGTAGAATGACGGTCTACAGTCA
>NC_091186.1:16004181-16024181 GCF_040958095.1 Procambarus clarkii
CTCGCATATGCCGCAGACGTTATTCTCTTTATGTGGGCTTCAGGAGACAGGTTTGGTGTGATATCAACTCCTAGATCTTTCTCTCTGTCTGTTTCATTAAGTACTTCATCTCCTATTCTGTATCCTGTGCCTGGCCTCCTGTTTCCACTGCCTAGTTTCATTACTTTGCATTTACTCGGGTTGAACTTCAACAGCCATTTGTTGGACCATTCACTCAGTCTATCCAGGTCATCTTGTAGCCTCCTACTATCATCCTCTGTTTCAATCCTCCTCATAATTTTTGCATCGTCGGCAAACATTGAGAGGAATGAATCTATACCCTCTGGGAGATCATTTACATATACCAGAAACAGTATAGGTCCAAGGACTGACCCCTGCGGGACTCCACTTGTGACGTCTCGCCAATCTGAGACCTCACCCCTCACACAGACTCGTTGTCTCCTGTTGCTTAGGTATTCCTCTATCCACCGGAGTACCTTCCCTCTCACTCCAGCCTGCATCTCCAACTTTCGCACTAGCCTCTTGTGTGGCACTGTATCAAAGGCTTTCTGACAATCCAAAAATATGCAGTCTGCCCACCCTTCTCTTTCTTGCCTTATTTTTGTTGCCTGGTCGTAGAATTCAAGTAACCCTGTGAGGCAGGACCTGCCATCCCTGAACCCATGTTGATGCTGTGTTACAAAGTTCCTTCGCTCCAGATGCTCCACTAGTTTTTTTCGCACAATCTTCTCCATCAGCTTGCATGGTATGCAGGTTAGGGACACTGGCCTGTAGTTCAGTGCCTCCTGTCTATCCCCTTTCTTGTATATCGGGACTACGTTAGCTGCTTTCCAAGTATCTGGCAGTTCCCCTGTTGCCAGTGATTTGTTATACACTATGGAGAGTGGTAGGCTCAGTTCTCTTGCTCCTTCCTTTAGAACCCAAGGGGAGATTCCATCTGGGCCTATAGCCTTCGTCACGTCCAACTCTAGTAAACACTTCCTTACTTCCCCACTGGTAATCTCAAACTCTTCCAGTGGTTCCTGGTTAGCTATTCCCTCACTTACCTCTGGAATTTCTCCTTGTTCTAAGGTGAAGACCTCCTGGAATTTCTGTGTGAAATTTCTGTGTGTGTGTGTGTGTGTGTGTGAATTTCTGTGTGTGTGTGTGTGTGTGTGTGTGTGTGTGTGTGTGTGTGTGTGTGTGTGTGTGTGTGTGTGTGTGTGTGTGTGTGTGTGTGTGGAAAGAAACAATTTAGTTAGTAATTAGTAGCAGTTGATTGATTGACAATTGAGAGGCGGGGCAAAAAGAGCCAGAGCTCAACCCCCGCACGCACAACTAGGTGAATACAACTAGGTGAAAACAACTAGGTGAGTACCTACACAACACCAGTCCCAAGCCACCATCAGCACGCAAGGATCCTCTTCCACCAATCAGTATTCAAAAGCTCTTCCATTCGCATTTCTGGCCGAAAAGATCAGACCTGACATCATTTCTGGATTCATCTTTGCTCTTCTTTAATGAAGCTTGAAGAGCGCTCTTACGAGGGATAGTGTTGGCAGCATCGTAAACGATTGATGTCGGCATCGTCAATGGTGTCAGTATCGTCAATGGTGTCAGTATCATCAATGATATCAGCATAGTCAGTTCAGAGTTTTACCCTAAGCTCGGTAAACAAGAAAAAAAACCAATGCATTGTACTTGTCGCTGTTGTCTAAGAGGTCTTATCAACACAAGAAACACTGCTCGTGTCTCCCCTTGAAACATCAGACATCACAAAACTCACAACATCACTATCACAACACTTCGTGAAGTTTCGAGAGGAAACTACTCTATCAAAAGGATGTCTTAAGGTCTGCCCATATGAGGGAACAGCCTGGAACAGCCTGGAACACCCTGAAACACCCTGGAACAGCCTGGAACACCCTGAAACACCCTGGAACAGCCTGGAACATCCTGAAACACCCTGGAACAGCCTGGAACATCCTGGAACGAATAGGAAACTACTTCTATTTCACGAGGGCGAGAGTGTCTCAACTCATTTATACACAAAATTCCCACAGTTCGAGACCCATTTCCACAAGAGTACTTTGCGTAAGATAGATAATACCTTTCAGAAGACTGGAAGAATCGCTTCTGGAAGAGTTGTTGCTCTCCAAGCCAGGCTTGGAGCCAGGCAGGAAGCCAGGCTTGGAGCCAGGCTGGGAGCCAGGCTGGGAGTCAGGCTTGGAGCCAGGCTGAGAGCCAGGCTTGGAGCCAGGCTGGGAGCTAGGCTTGACTTGTCATAACCTGGTCCAAAAGGGATACACAAGGGTTAAATCTGCACTTCCTCACCAGCGGAACTCTAGCAGATACCAATGGCATTTTAAATAAACTGGCAGGGGGAGATGTGTAGGTGTGATGCTCCAACGTACGCCAGCCACGCTGTCACACCAGCAGCGAGGGCAGTGTTGTTACATGCCTACGCTCCTGTGCCAGGTTAAGTCCACTACGGGCTCACCATAGCCCGTGCTACTTGGAACTTGTTCAGAGTAGCTGAATCAGGTCAGAGTAGCCGTAAGGATGTTTAACGAAAGCAGCCGTATGTTTAACGAAAGCGGCCGTAAGTATGTTTAACGAGCGAGAGTGGGAGAAGAGTTAACGAAAATGGGAATTCGGAAGACTTTGAGATTCCCTCAGGGAATGAGAATTGCTTTCGTGTATTTTGTGTTATTATTTTTTTTATGCTATATCTTTTTTAACCTTGTTGTTCTTCTTCCACTCTTGTTCTTCATGTTTGTTCTTTTATTTTACTAGATTAAGTTCTGTTTCGTTTGGAATTCTTCGCTTTGTCAGTTCGTCTTTTCTAATTACTGTTTCTCTGTCTCTCTCTCTCTCTCTATCTCTCTCTCTCTCCCTGTTCCATCAGCTCATCACTTCTACTTCCATCTTTCCCATCCCCATCACCATCCCTCACAACCAACCAACCCCCCCTCACAACCCCCCCCCCCCTCACAACCCCACCCCCTCATAACCCCCCCTCACAACCTCCCCCCCTCCTCACAACCCACCTATCACAGCCAGCCTCCCTTCGAACAATTGTGATTAAAGTTGGGGGCCCCAAATTAAGAAAATTAAAATGGAGAGCTCGTCCAATTCGCCCATTTCTTTGAACTATCACAACCTAATTTCTTGTTTTTAGAGGAAAGTGCCGCGATCACATCCCCAGCCGTTTTTTATTTCTTATCGCCGTTGATCATTAAGACGTAATCATTAGAAATTTGCATATGAATTTCGTTCTTTTCGACGTTAGAAGATGGGAAGAGTTTTTTTAGGGCAACCTGTGTTAAACTTTACCCCCCCCCTACCCCCCTCTCTTTACCTCCAAGTTCGTAACTTGTATGAAATTGTCTACGGAAGCAAGTTTAGTTAACGGGTGGGAGTTATTCTTGCAGGTTTTGTAGGCTGGATGAATACATACTTATGTATATATATGTGTGTATACTTATGGGTATAAGTGTGTATAGTTATGTATATATATGTGTGTATACTTATGTATATATGTGTGTGTATAGTTATGTATATATATATGTGTGTATACTTATGTATATATATGTGTGTATACTTATGTATATATGTATGTTTATATGAGTGTGGGGATGGTAGTTTACATGGCGGCTCAGTCGAGATGAACATGGTCATTGTCAGTGGTCTATTGAACACTCTAATGGTCTGCTGAGCACATCTGCGGTCTGCTGAACACTCCAGCGGTCTGCTGAACACTCCAGCGGTCTGCTGAACACTCCAGCGGTCTGCTGAACACTCCAGCGGTCTGCTGAACACTCCAGCGGTCTGCTGAACACTCCAGCGGTCTGCTGAACACTCCAGCGGTCTGCTGAACACTCCAGCGGTCTGCTGAACACTCCAGCGGTCTGCTGAACACTCCAGCGCTACTGGGAACACTCCAGCGGTCTGCTGAACACTCCAGCGGTCTGCTGAACACTCCAGCGGTCTGCTGAACACTCCAGCGGTCTGCTGAACACTCCAGCGCTACTGGGAACAAAAAGTTGCAAGTAGCACGGGCTATGGTGAGCCCGTAGTGGACTTACCTGGCACAGGAGCGGGGCTGTAACTGGGTAGGCTATACGGTAAAAGAAGCAAATTCCAGACAACCCATTTTCTTGAGTAATGTAAATCATCTTCCACAGGATAGACTTAAGAAAATCCCGGAGAACCTCCACATTGGGGTAAATGAACCCTGCCACAGATTCCAACAGCTGTGGTGGATATGGAGGCCTGCGGGGCCGCTCCAAGCAACAACAGCCTGGTGGACCCAGCTCTCAAACAAGTCAAGCCTGGCCTCGGGCCGGGCTTGGGGAAGTAGAAGGACTTACAAAACCCCTACTTGATTTACCTCAAGACAAGCCTGGCTCCAAGGCAAGGGGACTTACCTTACCCTGTGTTTACCCTTGCGATGATTTCGGGGCTCAACGTCCCCCGCGGCTCGGTCCCCGACTAGGACTCCTGGTTGCTTAGAGTTGAACAGCTCTCAGAACCCACTCAAGAAGTTCTGGTGGCAATCTAGAATCTAGGTTCGGGAACATCGTAACTCCTTGCCTAGTCCCCCTAATGACATGCAAACGAAACTTGACAAAGCCATTTCTCTCCTAAACCAATAATTTGTTGAACACGTTGAAGACATAATTTGTTGAACACGTCTAGGCTAACATAACCGGTGCAGAATCACTCTTTTTAGCGCTCTTAAAGTGGCTGGACAAGGTTCGTTGTTATTGGTGGTTGTCAACAATAGCTGTCAAGAATAGCTGTCAACAGTAGCTGTCAACAATAGCTGTCAACAGTAGCTCATACAGCGATCAAGAGCAAAGAATATGGCCTGAATTATCTTACTAACCTCGTATTAGAGTGCCATATATTCCCCTACCCTACCACCACCACCACCCCCTTCCCTATATATCCTGTCCCCCCCCTCCCTCCCTCCCTCCCTCCCTCCCCTTTCCCCTCCCCCCTCCCCATAGAAAATACCTCCCAACCCTCCCTCCCTCACCCCCCTCACCCACTCCCAAGCCCAACACTACATCAAAACAATGAACTAATTACTGTCACCCTTTAATAGCAGCAGAACGTGTAACGCGGGTGGCTTGCTGCATTTAGCTCGGTGTGTCAGGCCTCAGCCCCGTAGGGATGGGCTGGAGATGGGGAAGAGGGGAGGGAGGAAGAGGGGAAGGAAGGGGGGGGAAAGAGGGGAGGGGGAGAATGGGTAAGGTTTTGCCTTGGCGGATCTGTCTCACGTGTTTATAAATAATGTTTTAATGGATATTGATAAGAGATAGCGGAGGTAAGGCTGACAAACTCAGGAGAGTATCGCTAAGCGAATCAGCGTGTGTGTGTGTGTGTGTGTGTGTGTGTGTGTGTGTGTGTGTGTGTGTGTGTGTGTGTGTGTGTGTGTGTGTGTGTGTGTGTGTGTGTGTGTTCATCTAGTTGTGCTTGCGGGGGTTGAGCTCTGGCTCTTTAAGCCCGCCTCTTAACTATCAAGTTTTTTCCACACACACACATACACACCCAGTAAGCAATCCGTAGCAGCAGTCTAACTCCTCGGTACCTATTTACTGCTAGTTGAAGGACTAGCAGGTCTCTAGGACTACGAATACCGAGCGTTGTCCACTCAGCCACCAGGCCACCACTGCTTGCACACACAGGTGCATGCGTGGTGCATATAAACATAAGTCCTGGCCAACCTTATTAAAACTTTGCAACCGGTAAGCGCCCCTGGGGGATACTTGATAGGCCTACACTTACTGAGCCTACTTTGGCCCCATCCCTCTCCTTACGACGGACTTACGATATCTCATCCCAGACCAACTCTGTATAGCGACCGTAAACATCGTTACCTACACCCCCGTGGGTAACCTACCTAAACACTTATAGATCAAGCGCGGCCAGCAGCATAAACATCAGGAGACGTTGTACCTATGTGTAAGATGCTTGCTATAAGTTGCTTCCATTTTGCTTCTTGGTCCGGGAAGCAACAGGGTGAGGCGTTACGGGTGTCCATGATATCGTCAGGTCCGCGTCTCAACGAGACGTCGACGTCAAGACGCACGAAAGGTGGATTTACTTTGCTCTTGGACGCGACGTCGACGTCAAGACGCAAGAAAGGTGGATTTACTTTGCTCTTGGACGCGACGTCGACGTCAAGACGCAAGAAAGGTGGATTTACTGTGCTCTTGGACGCGACGTCGACGTCAAGACGCAAGAAAGGTGGATTTACTGTGCTCTTGGACGCGACGTCGACGTCAAGACGCAAGAAAGGTGGATTTACTTTGCTCTTGGACGCGACGTCGACGTCAAGACTCAAGAAAGGTGGATTTACTTTGCTCTTGGACGCGACGTTGACGTCAAGACGCAAGAAAGGTGGATTTACTTTGCTCTTGGACGCGACGTCGACGTCAAGACGCAAGAAAGGTGGATTTACTTTGCTCTTGGACGCGACGTCGACGTCAAGACGCAAGAAAGGTGGATATACTTTGCTCTTGGACGCGACGTTGACGTCAAGACGCAAGAAAGGTGGATATACTTTGCTCTTGGACGCGACGTTGACGTCAAGACGCAAGAAAGGTGGATTTACTTTGCTCTTGGACGCGACGTCGACGTCAAGACGCAAGAAAGGTGGATTTACTTTGCTCTTGGACGAGACGTCGACGTCAAGACGCAAGAAAGGTGCAACTTTGCCCCTCGGACGAGACGTCGACGTCAAGACGCAGGAACTTAACTTCGCGGAACTATCTTCAAGACACTCTGGAGATAGTCCTCGATCTCTCAAACAACAATTTACCTTCCATGGTTCGAGCCTCTTACCCGGCAACACCTAATTACTCCTCACGCCATTCACAGAAGCCTAAAAAAAAAATCCTGTTTGTCTTTCGACGTAATAATATGAAAACGCATTAAATTATCATCTTCATTTTTGTCCCTAATCTCAATTAGTCTGTCTTTTAGGGCCAAACAGTTCAAAACCAAATTTGCAATGTTCCAAAAATTCCCTCCGATAATTAGTTTTTTTTTTAACCTTAAAGATCATTTTTCTACTTTATTATTGACCATTATTGACCACTATTGTCCTCCTGCGTTACTGTTATGTGGTAATGTCTCTCTGCGTTACTCTACGTCTGCGTTACTCTACGTCTGCGTTACTATACGTCTGCGTTACTATACGTCTGCGTTACTATACGTCTGCGTTACTCTCCGTCTGCGTTACTATACGTCTGCGTTACTATACGTCTGCGTTACTATACGTCTGCGTTACTATACGTCTGCGTTACTCTCCGTCTGCGTTACTATACGTCTGCGTTACTATACGTCTGCGTTACTCTCCGTCTGCGTTACTATACGTCTGCGTTACTATACGTCTGCGTTACTATACGTCTGTGTTACTATACGTCTGCGTTACTATACGTCTGCGTTACTATACGTCTGCGTTACTCTCCATCTGCGTTACTATACGTCTGCGTTACTATAAGCCTGCGTTACTATAAGTCTGCGTTACTATAAGTCTGCATTACTCTACGTCTGCGTTACTATAAGTCTGCGTTACTATACGTCTGCGTTACTCTACGTCTGCGTTACTATAAGTCTGCGTTACTATAAGTCTGCGTTACTATAAGTCTGCGTTACTATAAGTCTGCGTTACTATGCGTCTGCGTTACTATACGTCTGCGTTACTATACGTCTGCGTTACTCTCCGTCTGCTTCATTCTGAGATATAGTCTGCATGAACTGTGTTCCTGCATTGTTATCCAATTGCATTGATGTCATCCTATATTATCCTTCTGCACTGTTGCTGTGTATTACTGACCTTTAACTAGTGTTCTCGTGCATTACTGACCTTTAACTAGTGTTCTCGTGCATTACTGACCTTTAACTAGCGTTCTCGTGCATTACTGACCTTGAACTAGCGTTCTCGTGCATTACTGACCTTGAACTAGCGTTCTCGTGCATTACTGACCTTGAACTAGCGTTCTCGTGCATTACTGACCTTGAACTAGCGTTCTCGTGCATTACTGACCTTGAACTAGCGTTCTCGTGCATTACTAACCTTGAACTAGCGTTCTCGTGTATTACTGACCTTGAACTAGCGTTCTCGTGCATTACTGACCTTGAACTAGCGTTCTCGTGCATTACTGACCTTGAACTAGCGTTCTCGTGCATTACTGACCTTGAACTAGCGTTCTCGTGCATTACTGACCTTGAACTAGCGTTCTCGTGCATTACTGACCTTGAACTAGCGTTCTACTTTTAACCTGTGAGTCCATCTCCTTAAGGTAAACACAAGAGAGGTAGATGACGGGGAGGTAGATGGCGGAGAGGTAGATGGCGAGGTAGGGGGGGGGGTTAGGGATGTTTCGTGTTGCTATAGCTGGGGAGCACCCCTGGTGGGATGGGGGGGGGTAGATGTGATGGACGCAGTGGGAGAGGGGGGGGAGGTAGGGTAGTGTTTGGAGGGGGAAGGGGGAGGGGGGAGGGGAGAGAGAGAGAAAGAGAGAGAGAGAGAGAGAGAGAGAGAGAGAGAGAGAGAGAGAGAGAGAGAGAGAGAGAGAGAGAGAGAGAGAGAGAGAGAGAGAGAGAGAGAGTGTACTCACCTAGTTATGCTTGCTGGGGTTGAGCTCTGGCTCTTTGGTCCCGCCTCTCAACTGTCAATCAACTGGTGTACAGATTCCTGAGCCTACTGGGCTCTATCATATCTACATTTGAAACCGTGTATGGAGTCAGCCTCCACCACATCACTGCCTGATGCATTCCACCTGTTAACTACTCTGACACTGAAAAAGTTCTTTCTAACGTCCCTGTGGCTCATTTGGGTACTCAAGTCTCCACCTGTGTCCCCTTGTTCGCGTACCACCAGTGTTGAATAGTTTATCCTTGTCTACCCGGTCGATTACCCTGAGGATCTTGTAGATAGTGACCATGTCTCCCCATACTCTTCTGTCTTCTGTGTGTGCAGCCACCGTAGGCGGCGTTAACATGGAACACCATGTATATGTACGTATACCCTATGTATTTTATATAAAATCCCCAATTACACATCGCGGTCACAAATCCCCTAAAATAAGAATTAATGATCCAACAGAAATCGCCTCTTTGTCCGGGGTGGAAGCAGAAATATCCTTGCACCACTCTCTTCTTCAGTGGAAGAATTAATATATTCTCCAGTTGAAGAAAGAATCGTTTTCTCTCTCTCTCTCTCTCTCTCTCTCTCTCTCTCTCTCTCTCTCTCTCTCTCTCTCTCTCTCTCTCTCTCTTTCCCAGAAGGAGGAGGAACCTCTGTCTTCTTCAGGCAAAGAAAGAACATTTCTTTCTTCCCAAGTGGAAAAGAAGCCCACTCATCCACGGAGGAACAACCAATTGCTCTCCTGACCGTTGAAAGAAGCCCAACAGCTATCGACTCCCGGCGTCACATTAAGATCTCAGAGGCTCCCCCACACCCCCCTTAAAAAAAAATAAGCACGAGTCAAGGAGACAATAGGATCTTACCACCCCATTAACACACACACACACACACACACGCAGAAAACACACACCAGTTATTCTCTTAAAACAAAAGCCATTATCCGCGGAGGCGCTGTGGTCGGCCCCCAGCACAAGAGGAGGGGGAAGAGACCCGCGCCCCCCACACTGCGCCCCCCACACACCCACACTGCGCCCCCCACACACCCACACTGCGCCCCCCACACACCCACACTGAGTCCCACACCCACACTACGCCCGTTTTTACACCCATGCTACGCCTAACCACGACACCCAGAATATTCCCACATCCTCCAGTACAGTACGCCCACATATACAGCACGCCCACGCCCACACCTACGGTGCGCCCACGCCCACAGCCCGCCCACTGCTCCCCCCCACACCCACTGTCTTCATCTCCACCCGCCTCCAACGGCCACTTTTAAAGAATAATTACAATTCCTTGTCATTAAGAGCCAAGCCTCAAACTTCCCTAAACAATGCCATTTCTCCCTACCCAACTTTTTCCTCCCTACACCCCCCCCCCCTGAACTATATCCCCCCCCCCTCCCCTCCTCTCCCACCTCCACTCTCCCACCCCTTCCTCATTATTCCACGCACTAATGTATTACTTAATTTCATGTCACGTGACTGTTAACTGTGTGTGTGTGTGTGTGTGTGCGTGTGTGTGTGTGTGTGTGTGTGTGTGTGTGTGTGTGTGTGTGTGTGTGTGTGTGTGTGTGTGTGTGTGTGTGTGTGTGTGTGTATCACTAATTTAAGAGCCTGAATGTGGCGGTCCAGAGGGGCAACAAATACTCAAGCAGGTGTGTGCCATACTCGGGGCCCAGGAGCAGCAACCCGACCGCAGCTTCCGGACTGCGGTCGGGTTGCTGCAGAAACCTCACAAACGCACTCACAAATCTCCCCGTTACTGTGCATTCCCAATCGGTAGGTCTCCAATTTAAATATATATATATATATATATATATATATATATATATATATATATATATATATATATATATATATATATATATATATATATATATAATTAGAATCTTATGTATACCTAGGTTAGGTTAGGTGTCTATGGTCTGTTGGCAATTAATGGCATTTAGAGAACGTTGGGCGACGCATTCAGTAGAAACGAGATTGGAACAGAGTTCGTAATTAGCGAATCACTGCTCCGAGAAAAGTTCGAAAGTTCATGATTTGTGAGTCGCGTGTAAGGTGTTTTTCACGCACAAAGAGGGAGTATATTCAGAGGGGAAAGGGGAAGAGAGGGAAATTAGGGAAGGGGAAAGGAAGGGAAATGGAGCAAAGGGCGAGGGCTGAGAGGCAAGTGAGGGCGTAGGGAAGGGTAGGAGGAAGGGGAAGTGGCGTGGGACACACTGACGAAGAGGAGGGGGAAAAGTTGAACAAAGAAGAGGGAAAAGAACATGGAATGATAGGGAAGATGTTCCAGGCTCCAAGGACAGGGAGCGACCTGCTCCAAGAGCCGTCTATAGTCCTCAATTTAAGTCAGGGAGCCAGATTCACGAAGCAGTTACGCAAGTACTGACGAACGTCTACATCTTTCCTCAATCTTTGACGCCTTTGGTTACATTTATTAAACAGTTTACAAGCACGAAAACTTGCCAAACAGCCTCCTGGTGCTTCGGAACTCATTAACTGTTTAATAATTGTAAACAAAGCCACTAAAGATTGAGAATAGATGTACAGGGGCCAGATTCACGAAGCAGTTACGCAAGTACTTACGAACGTGTACATCTTTCCTCAATTTTTGACGGCTTTGGTTACATTTATTAAACAGGTTTGCAAGCCTGAAAACTTGCCAATCAAATGTTGTTATTGTTATAAACAGCCTCCTGGTGCTTCGGAGCTCATTAACTGTTTAATAATTGCAAACAAAGCCGCCAAACACCGAGGAAAAGATGTACAGGTTCGTAAGTGCCTGCGTAACTGCTTCGTGAATCTGGTTCCAGATGATGGCCACTCCTACTGACTGGTTTGTTGATGATCTTGAGGTCTAACAACCTCTGGAGGGTTATTAACAGCTTATACTAACCGTCAAAACCTGTGATTCTCAATACAGGGGATTGAAAGACGGGTGAAGAGAAGGGAGAAAGAAATAAGAAAACAGATAAAGAAAGCAGAGAGGAAGGAGAGGGGGGGGGGGGGGGTGTGGCAGTCAACGAGAAAATTCAAGGGAGTAAAAATTAGTTTGATTACCATAGCATTCTTGTACTGGGCTTCGCCGAGACTTCGAACGTAAAACTCAATTTTTCCCCGCGGACCACAACAATCTGGTGGAGCCGCCCCGCCCGGCACTAACGCCCCGTGAACTGTGTTTTTTTTTTTTTTTGGGGGGGGGGGGGAGTAAAGAGGAAGGAGAGGCATAGGTGAAGGGAAAGTATAGAAGTGGGAAATACAGTGAGAGGTATGAAAGCAGGCGGGCGGGCTGTCCGCCTTGCTGACACGATGTGTGGGTGTTGGCAGCTAAGCTAAGCTGGCTCCCTCTTCTCAGGGAGCTGTGAGTGTGTGAGAGGTTCTTCACATGTGTTTCACCATATATATGGATGTCTATAGATGAATACTGTGTAGCAAGGGAGCCGGTCGGCCGAGCGGACAGCACACTGGACTTGTGATCCTGTGGTCCTGGGTTCGATCCCAGGCGCCGGCGAGAAACAATGGGCAGAGTTTCTTTCACCCTATGCCCCTGTTACCTAGCAGTAAAAATAGGTACCTGGGTGTTAGTCAGCTGTCACGGGCTGCTTCCTGGGGGTAGAGGCCTGGTCGAGGACCGGGCCGCGGGGACACTAAAAAGCCCCGAAATCATCTCAAGATAACCTCAAGATATAGCATTCATATATATATACACTCTGATGCTTCCACACATGTTGTTCTGTTTAAGGCTCTTTATTATTATTATTATTATTAATTGATTTATATATAAACATTATATTATATATATCCAGGGGGAGGGATCCTGCTGATCCCTACAGCACCACCTGCTATTAGCAAAGCTCTACAGAGCAAGCTGCACAGCTTTACACAGCACAACACAGCACAACACAGCTCAACACAGCTCAACTCAGCAAGCTACACAGCTTTACACAGCACAACACAGCTCAACACAGCAAGCTACACATACCTTGTAAACTGTACTTACTTTATTTACTTCACAAGGCGACTCAACACAAACACAACCTACAACTTGTCCAGTTTACTGTAAAGTTACAGTAAAGTTTACAATGACTTGTCACTGTGTTCACAGAATCGAATAAATTTCAGATTTAAAGAAATGGGGAAGAAGGATGGTTTAAGTAGGAAGGAATTAAGACGCGAGAGGTCCTCCCCGTGCAGAAGGCTCGAATCCCTTGTTTTGTCAAATTAAGACAAGGCTGGCCCGGGTCCAAGGCCTTCTTCGGGTGAGGTTAGAGCCCTGTGGCGCAGTGGTCTGCGTACGCTGTTCGTAACTAACAAGTTCCAGGTTATCGGTTCCTTGGTTTGGGTTAGGTTATAGAGTTACTGTTCCAGGTTTCGCCTGCTCTTTGTGGCACTGGAATGGTACAAAATTGTACAAAAACAAAACCTTTCCACCATGGTGGGGGTGAAGGAGGGTGTGGGTGGGTGTGGGCGTCCCTGCCACACCCCCCACCAGGGTGTGGGCGTCCCTGCCACACCCCCACCAGGGTGTGGGCGTCCCTGCCACACCCCCACCAGGGTGTGGGCGTCCCTGCCACACCCCCCACCAGGGTGTGGGTGAGAGTGGGGCTACTGCCACACCCCCCCCCCCACTAGCCCGTCAACACCTTTAGTCTCTAATCTGAATTTATGGTGGAGTGATCAGCTCATTCTTCTCAAGGTGGGTGTGGTCGGTGGTCGGTGATACTGTATTGGCACGCCACGCTGATAACCCCTCCCCCACTCCCCCCTCTCCCCCGATAACCCCCCACTTCCCACTCCCCCACCCCCCTGATAACTTCCCACGCCTACCTGATAACCTCCAACGCCGCCCCAGACTAAATTGAACCTAATAACCGGCTGCAGTATTTAGAATTCACCTGGAGTCGGTTTCAAGAGTCGGCTTCTCACCCAAAGCCGGCCCACAGCCCGGTTGATCCAGCGGTTCTTGCAGGAACTTGTGTCTAAACGACTGTAGGACACCGCAAGTGTCCCGGCGATATTGCGCACATTTAAGGCAACGGGAGACGGACCTCTGCGGGTCCAGTGGAGAGATGGGAGATACAGAGGCATGGGGAGATGGGAGATACAGAGGCATGGGGAGATGGGAGATACAGAGGCATGGGAAGATGGGAGATACAGAGGCATGGGGAGATGGGAGATACAGAGGCATGGGGAGATGGGAGATACAGAGGCATGGGGAGATGGGAGATACAGAGGCATGGGGAGATGGGAGATACAGAGGCATGGGGAGATGGGAGATACAGAGGCATGGGGAGATGGGAGATACAGAGGCATGGGGAGATGGGAGATACAGAGGCATGGGGAGATGGGAGATACAGAGCCATAGAGCTCTGGCGTTCACACGAAACATTCTCCCAGTGTGCCCATACGGCAACTCTGCTCTTTACTGACTCTATTTTGCATTTCCCTCCATATCGTTCGTGTCAGTATGTCGATATTTCGCGCTTCATATGTTATAAGACCTGATCTTACAGTAGCTTCAAATGTATATATATATATATATTTTGTGATACCTCATTTCCAGAGAGTACATTTTGATAGCGCCGAGACGGTCCCAATAGTTTAGATGTTTTAGCGTGTCTACGCGTGCCGTATATGTTCTCTGTACTCCCTATGCTTCAGCAATGTCGAGTACTGAGCAGCACTCGAGGGAAGCGAGTACTGAGTAGTACTCAAGACGGGACAGCACCAGTGTTTTATAAAGAGCATTGTGCTGAATTTTGCCCGAGTGCTACTCTTTGCACTCTGTCTCCAACAGTGAGTGTAAGTGCCAGTGTAAGTGCCAGCGTAAGTGCAAGAATGTAAGTCTTAACGTTTAAGTGTAAGAGTATAAGCGTGAGCACTAACGTGAGAGTATACGAGTATAAGCGCACTTACTAAGTAAGTTGCTTGCTGGGGGGGAGGGGGGTTGAGCTTCGGCTCTTTGGTCCCGTCTCTCATCAAGCATGTTAGCCTGAGTAGAAGCATAAGACTGCCTTGTCGTGGCCACACTGTCAACAACACCCCCCCCCCCCATACACACACACACGCAAACACACACACACGCACACACAGGGGCCTCGTAGCCTGGTGGATAGCGCGCAGGACTCGTAATTCTGTGGCGCGGGTTCGATTCCCGCACGAGGCAGAAACAAATGGGCAAAGTTTCTTTCACCCTAAGTGCCCCTGTTACCTAGCAGTAAATACGTACTGGGAGTTAGTCAGCTGTCACGGGCTGCTTCCTGGGGTGTGTGTGTGTGGTGTGGGAAAAAAAAAAAAGTAGTTAGTAAACAGTTGATTGACAGTTGAGAGGCGGGCCGAAAGAGCAAAGCTCAACCCCCGCAAAAAAAAACACAACTAGTAAACACACACACACACACGCACACACACACACACACACACACACACACACACACACACACACACACACACACACACACACCCACACACACACACACACACACACACCAACAAATCCACTAAATCCTAGAGTCAAAACGCTAAACAAACTCTCCACAGGAACACAAACTCAACAGTTTGTGTTGCTGCAACACTTAGCTCGACCAAATCTGCGGTTGGCAGACGTCATATCTTCTCCGATGAGTTGAGACAGGTGCTTGAGACAGGTCATGTCTTCGGGAATGAGTTGTAATTGAAGAAGATAAAAATATCTTACTCAATCTGGATTATCCTCGGCACAAATGCACTTCACAATCTACTAATTTTTAATATTCTAATTGTGTTTGTTTTGTACAGTGAGTGTATGAGATCACATTAGTTTATTGGTTAAATCCCCCATGAAACATCGGGAAGCTGCAGGAGAAGCCGCGCCCCCTAGCGGTTATGTGGGGGGCGCCGTGCCCCCTAGCGGTTATGTGGGGGGCGCCGCGCCCTCTAGCGGTTATGTGGGGGGCGCCGCGCCCCCTAGCGGTTATGTGGGGGGGCGCCGCGCCCTCTAGCGGTTATGTGCGGAGCGCGAATCGTAAGTCTTAAGTTCGTAGCGACATCTAAAGTGCGAAGCTGGAGATGTCGTCGCTCTGTCATTCCACCATGACAATATCATTTCAAAATATTCGAAATTTGCCATTAAAAGCGAACGAGAATTTTTTTTTTTTAAATTTAGTTTTAAGACATGTCCGTTAAATCTTACGATGTCTTAAATCAACCTCCTAACAAACGGAGGCCTATGCACAGAAAACGTAAATTTTATAGACCTATAAATTTAAATTAAAGACCTATAAATTTAAATATAAATTTTAAAATAAAAAAACAACAGTTTTTTTTAATTAAAATTTAAATTAATCTGTTAACATTGTGACGTTTTGGACGGTGGTGAAGGACAGTTTCGTCATCGTTGCCTCGTCAAAATTTGTTTAATTCTAAAAAAAATTGTTTTTCAAAATAAAAACAATGAGACAGCTCACGCTCTGTTTGAATAGAGCTCTCGCGCAAGACAGCACATATATGACTAATTGCTTATAGTCACTATTTTGCTTATAAATAAATAAATTTGTGACATAGTCCAAGCCGTATTTTTTTTCAAGGCACTAACTTTTTCTCTCAGTTTTATTAAACAATAAAGATTGTATACAAAATTTGACAATATCCTGAGTTACTTTACAATTTATTTAAAATTTTTAGATTGTTTAATTATTTTTATAAAACTGTAATATCAATACAGGTATTGGTTCAGTACTAATTGTAATATCTTTACATACTAAGAAGGTTAGGTAAGGTTGTGGTTTTCTATTCAGCTTTTCAAGGTAGGCGATGAGTCACAATAACGTGGCTGAAGTATGTTGACCAGACCACACACTAGAAATTGAAGGGACGACGACGTTTCGGTCCGTCCTGGACCATTCTCAAGTCGATTTTCAAGGTAAACTAAAATATTCACAATAAATTAGTATGTCACATATGCACTTATTCATAAGCAAGAAATTGACTATAAGCAAGAGGGAGAACGGGTTGCCGGAGGTGACAGCCAACAGAGGAGGGTAACACAAGAGAGCGGGGGTAACACAGCGACACAAAATATAGTGTTGGTTGTAGAGCGAAGCGGTAACCGGGTTAGCGCTAGAGGATGCCCAGCTTGGAGTGCTCTCACCCCGCACTACTCTGCCACACACAACACAAAAATAATACGACTTGTTGACCAAACACCGCACCTCATGGGGTTGTCCCTCCCCCTCTTCCCCGCCCCCTCCCTTCCCCTTCCACCCCCTTCCCGGTAGCTGCTACATATGTCAACCCTTGATGTGGTCAGGCTATACACCCCGCCCCCCTCTCCCCACCTCCCACCGTCAACTCCCTCTCATCTCTCTCTAAAATAATTCACACACAAATGATTTCCCGTCGGTAGTGCGGGTGCCCGTGGAGTTCAGGAACGCAGGTTCGATCCCAATTGATTGCTTCTTTTCGCCATGGATTGAGGCGGTAGGGAGTGCTCGAGTTCATAGACGCCGGTTCGATCCTATCGCACACAGCTTCTATGTCTTGCTTGTATGATTTCCTTTCATCCTATGGAAAGGCAAATAGGAAGTTTCACAAGTTTATTTTCTACATACTCGCTAATTATTGACCATAACTTTGCTGGTGATCCATCACTATACACGTTCCTCTTCCACACCCACCCACCACCACCGGGTTATCTTGAGGTTATCTTGAGATGATTTCGGGGCTTTTAAGTGTCCCCGCGGCCCGGTCCTCGACCAGGCCTCCACCCCCAGGGTCTTACCATCTACACACTAACCCACACCTCCCCAACCCACACCTCCCTACCTTCCTATACCCGCCACCACCACACACCCCAACGTCACTAAATCTACCGGATCCAAGGCGACATAAAGAAAACGGCAGAAGCCTCAACCAGACAAATAATGCCAAAAATCACACGAACATCACAAGTAGTTCTCAATGCCCCCTCCCCCCCCCCCCCACGTAAAAACAACTAAAAAATAAAATTAAAAAAAAAAATTGTTGAATATCACAAACCAGTCTTAAGAACGGTCGTTACGTTTGAGACTGTTGGGTGTGTTGTAGTTAATGGGAGATTCGCCCCTTGAAAAAAAAAGAGAAAGATTTTTCGGCGGCTTACCCCCCCCCCCAGTTCTTAGAACATTGCGTCTTGAGACATTTATATATATAAATATATATTTATATATATATGTGGAAGAGAAGATTTTTTTTAATTATATAACTTATTTTGTTCTAGGCGATAGTGGAGTGTTTCTAATGGACACTTAAGGGGAAAGGGGGCATGCCAAGTGTGTGTGTGTGTGCGTGTGTGTGTGTGTGTGTGTGTGTGTGTGTGTGTGTGTGTGTGTGTGTGTGTGTGTGTGTGTGTGTGTGTGTGTGTGTGCCAGTGCCAGAGAGAGAGAGAGAGAGAGAGGGCCAGGAAGAGCGTCGCGCAGCGTGGCACCCCCTCCTCCTCCTCCTCCTCCAAGAGGGGAAAGGATCTTAATCCCCTTAACCACCCTTGAGTCATATCGCAAGCGAGTTTTTACCTTGCACCCGGGATTCAAAGACCCCAGAATTACGCGTCACTTGTTTGAAGTACTTAGTGTATAATGGCGGGACATGACACGCCTTACTGTTCTGACTAGGGTCGGCTCCTCTTTCTGGGGGCTTTTACTCTCTCTCTTATATATATATATATATATATATATATATATATATATATATATATATATATATATATATATATATATATATATATTGAGTTTGTACATGGTACTACACCTTCAGTGATACCAATGAGGAGGACTTCATTGCAGAGGGGCGCGTGGTAACAGGGTGATGCTGGAGACGGCTGGATTGCGTTAATCACCCTGCTTTTGCAACAGTCACCCTTGCCCTTGGAACAGTCACCCCTGCCTTTGTAACAGTCACCCTGCCCTTGGAACAGTCACCCTGCCCTTGCAACAGTCACCCTTGCCCTTGGAACAGTCACCCCTGCCTTTGTAACAGTCACCCTGCCCTTGGAACAGTCACCCTGCCCTTGCAACAGTCACCCTGCCCTTGCAACAGTCACCCTGCCCTTGCAACAGTCACCCTGCCCTTGCAACAGTCACCCTTGCCCTTGCAACAGTCACCCTGGCCTTGCAACAGCCACCCTGCCCTTGCAACAGTCACCCTGCCCTTGCAACAGTCACCCTTGCCCTTGTAACAGTCACCCCTGCCTTTGTAACAGTCACCCTGCCCTTGGAACAGCCACCCTGCCCTTGGAACAGTCACCCTGCCCTTGCAACAGCCACCCTGCCCTTGCAACAGTCACCCTGCCCTTGCAACAGTCACCCTGCCCTTGCAACAGTCACCCTGCCCTTGCAACAGTCACCCTTGCCCTTGCAACAGTCACCCTGCCCTTGCAACAGTCACCCCTGCCCTTGCAACAGTCACCCCTGCCCTTGCAACAGTCACCCCTGCCCTTGCAACAGTCACCCCTGCCCTTGCACCAGTCACCCCTGCCCTTGCAACAGTCACCCTGCCCTTGCAACAGTCACCCTGCCCTTGCAACAGTCACCCTGCCCTTGCAACAGTCACCCCTGCCCTTGCAACAGTCACCCTGCCCTTGCAACAGTCACCCTGCCCTTGCAACAGTCACCCTGCCCTTGCAACAGTCACCCTGCCCTTGCAACAGTCACCCTGCCCTTTCAACAGCGCGCGACACGGACGTGTGTGTGTGTGTGTGTGTGGGGGCGCGACCATACAAAATATCAGCCCAGATTAAGCAAAAACTTCCACGAACAAGACAACAGCATTAAGAGGAGAAGGCTGGTCATATGAAACAGGAGACGTGTAGGCAAATGAAGGGGAAGAAGAGGAAGACGAAGGAGTAGGAGGAGCAGGGGAAGAGGAAGACCAAGGAGTAGGAGAAGGAGGAGGTAAGGGAGGGGGGGAAGGGGGACATATTTACCCCCTGGTGAAGGTGTACTCGTCTGTAGCCGCAAGAAACAATATACTCTTATGGGCGCTTGCAATTAGTGAAACGTTGCCACCACGCCCAAACTTTATTCATTTGTTATCTTAATGCTGGGATTCTCTCCTGGCCGCCAGACCCCACGTCACAGTGTAGAGAGGGGGGGCGGGGGGGGGGGGTGGAAGAGGGGGACGGAGGGGAGCGGGGAAGATTGAACAAGGAGGTAAATAGGGTGTAATGATGGGGGCGGAGACGAGAAGAAAGAGATGTAGAAAGGTGCGAAAAGAAAGGGGGGGTGGTGGGGGGTGGGGGGTGAGGGCAGAGGGTTGGGGGTGGTGGGGTGTGGGGGTGACGGCAGAGGGTTGGGGATGGTGGGGGAAGAGGGTGGAGACCAGGGAGGAGGGGGAAGACT
>NC_091186.1:16029181-16034181 GCF_040958095.1 Procambarus clarkii
TACACTACCCACGAGGCCTCACTAACCCAAATACACTACCCACGAGGCCTCACTAACCCAAATACATTACCCGCGAGGCCTCACTAACCTCAAATACACTACCCACGAGGCCTCACTAACCTCAAATACAATACCCACGAAGTCTCACTAACCTCAAATACATTACCCACGAGGTCTCACTAACCTCAAATACAATACCCACGAGGTCTCACTAACCTCAAATACAATACCCACGAAGCCTCACTAACCTCAAATACAATACCCACGAGGCCTCACTAACCTCAAATACACTACCCACGAAGTCTCACTAACCTCAAATACAATACCCACGAGGCCTCACTAACCTCAAATACATTAGCCAATATTGTCTCCCCGGAGGTATACAGGTTGCCTAATCGGAGCAACAAGAACAACAAGAACAACAAGAACAACAGTGTTGCAGCGTGCAAGGCAAACACAGACTGGCAACAACAAGTATCAACAACAACAACAAACCAACAACACAACAACAACAACAACACCAAAAACTAACAAGTTGCAAGGGAAACACACATGCAAAGTTCCAGAATTTCGGCAAAACTTTTAGTTGCAACATGATAATGATGTTAACCAGGAGAGGGAGAGAGGGAGAGAGAGGGAGAGACAGAGAGAGAGGGAGAGAGGGAGAGAGAGAGAGGGAGAGAGGGAGAGAGAGAGAGAGAGAGAGAGAGAGAGAGAGAGAGAGAGAGAGAGAGAGAGAGAGAGAGAGAGAGAGAGAGAGAGACAGAGAGACAGAGAGACAGAGAGACAGAGAGAGAGAGAGAGAGAGAGAGAGGGAGAGAGAGAGAGGGAGAGAGGGAGAGAGAGAGAGGGAGAGACAGAGAGAGAGAGAGACAGAGAGAGAGAGAGACAGAGAGAGACAGAGAGAGACAGAGAGAGAGAGAGACAGAGAGAGACAGAGACAGAGAGAGAGAGAGAGAGAGGAAGACGCAGAGAGAGAAAGAGAAAGAGAACAAGAAAGAAGAGTAACCCATTGAAACAGAAAATGAGAATCAGGGAGTAAAGGATAAAAAATACAAGAACCAACACCGAGTAACGAGAACCACGACAACAAAGATAAAAACCCAAAAGGAAGGACAAGGAACAAAACTCAAGAACGTCGGGAGAACTAAGACATAAAAGGAGACACAATAAAAGAAGAAAACCCGTAGCAAGAACGGAGGACACAAGGCGATCACGTGAAAATAATTCGCTCTATCAACTCACAACATGACATAAACGCCTCGGCTAAATGTTCCAACGAAGGAGGAGAGTTGAAAATAAAAAAAAAATTACGTGTGTGTTTGTTGGTAAAGACGCCTCCTACCTACCTACCTCCCCCCCCCCTCATCACCCCCTATTCCTCCTTCTCCTTCTCCTCCTCCTCTTCCTCCTTCCTTTCCCCCCCTCCACAGTGGATCCCACCTGATAACTATTTATACTCACGAGGCGTAAATCAACCCCAATAACACTTCCACCTTTCAAAAGGCCACCTCTAGAGGTGTCGGGACGCCTCTATAGAGGGGCCCCCCCATAGACTTGCCTAGGGTGTAGCAAGAGGCTAGCAATGGCAGGAGGGGGGGGGGGGTAAAAGCCTAGAGAATGTTGGGCTGGCAACATCGTGCAACCCGTGTCTCATTGATTTTTGCAGGTCGCTTGTTTACTCTCGACTCTCAGCCGGGCGAGGAGAGGTAAATAACATCATGTGACAATAATTAATTAGCCTCGTTGCCATGGAAACCAGCCGTAAAGACTCGCCGCTAGGCCAAATGCAGGTTGGTCGTGGTCCTTAAGCCTTTCTGGGGGGAGGGGGGGTTGTAAATTTGGTGTTGGCAGCCAAATAGGGTGATTTGTGGGGGGTTGATGGGGGGGGGTGGAGGGGTGACTAAGTAGGGGTGACCAAGACGGGAAGCGTCCTGTAAGGTGCCGTGGAATAAGGATTGTAGGGGTGACCAAGACGGGAACCATCCTGTAGGGTGCCATAGACAGGTGAGGGGGGGAGGGGGGGGAATGATGGGGGGGGGGGGTGATGGCCAAACAGAGTGACAAGTGTGTACGGGGTTGCTCAGTGTGGTGACGTGTTGTGGATCCTGGCCAAGTGGGGTGACAGGCCGTGGCCAAATGCAGTGTCGAGCCGTGTCTTAACCGAGTACTTTATGATGATATGGTAACACCTGCAACCAGATGTGAGGGTAAGTAAGGGTTCTGGGAGGGGGAGTTCTTCTACTCCCCTCCCCCTTCCCCCCAGCCCGGCCCAACTTGTTAATAAATAACTTGGTCCACCAGGCTGTTGCTTGGAGCGGCCCGCAGGTCCCACATATCCACTACAGCCCAGTTGGTCCGGCACTTCTTGCAGGAACGCGTCCAATTTCTTCACGAAGAAGTTCATTTGTGTTCCGGCAATATTTGCTGGGGAGGATATTGAACAACCGAGGACCTCTGATGTTCATACGGTGTTCTCTGATTGTGCCTATGGCACCTCTACTTTTCAGTGGCGCTATTCTGTATTTCCTTCCATATCTTTCACTCCAGTATGTCGTTATTCTACTGTGCGAATTTGGGACCTGGCCCCCCAGTATTTTTTCCCATGTATATTATGTGGTACCCCTATTGTTTTCTTTCTAGAGAGAGGGGAGGTTGGGGACCAGGTAGGGGGGGACGTAGGATTAAGGGGGGAGCGTTGGGGGGGGAAGAGAGAGGGGGGGGGGGGGCAAGGGATAGGGAGAATAGCAAATAGAGGACAAGTCACTATCTGCTTGACGCATACAATGTTGACTATAGTTACTAAATAGATCTAATTGTGTCGTATAATTAATCAAACAAATCAGAAAACCAATCCTAATCCATCAACCTAACCGAGATCCATCTCCATCCATCAACAGGTAAGGAAATTATCAGGAGAAAGTGCTAACCCAGCACATAGCAGGGATACGAGGACATGGAATTGAGATACAAGGCACGCCAACAACCACTTCCAACTACTGAATATTATATATTATATATATATATATATATATATATATATATATATATATATATATATATATATATATTAGCAGCCCGTCCTATCGAACATTAAAAAATTACAAAAATGGTGTACTAAATTGCCCCTGCCGTGCCCTAACCTAACCTTACCTATGAACCCACGAATAGAAACCGGGACCGCTCGTCCGTCACTTGAACGAGCCGCAATATGAATTAACATACATCACATCTGACCCTGAGGATGTATACGTCAAAATTACGATGTATAAATCGCGAGGACGAGTTCCGTGGGGGGGGGGGGGGGGTGACAGGCGGCTTCCCTGTGGCACTCCACTGTTCGAGTCGTTGCCGGGACCCGAGGTGGTAAATCTCGAAGGAAACCCTAGTTCAGGGGGCGATTACACCGTGAGGGAACGGCAGAATAAGTAAAGGGAAAAGAGCAGATGTAAGGGGGGTGTGGGTTTTAAGGGGGATATAGAAAATGGGGGGAAGGGGGAATGAGAGTTGACAGATGACACAGAGAGACACATTAACAGAGACAAACACACCAGACATAGTGACCGGCTAACTAATGGACCGACAGATATAGATGACAGCTATATACAGTTTAAGTGCACAGCGTAACAGCTACTGGGTACACACCTGACACAATAATAATAATAATAATATTAATAATAATAATAATAATAATAATAATAATAATAATAATAATAATAATAATAATAATAATAATAATATTCATCATCGAGGCAGTAAGAGGAGTGACTAGGAGGCAGTAAGAGGAGTGACTAAAGAGGCAGTGACTAAGAGACAGTAAGAGGAGTGACTAGGAGGCAGTAAGAGGAGTGACTAAAGAGGCAGTGACTAAAGAGGCAGTGACTAAAGAGGCAGTGACTAAGAGGCAGTGACTAAGAGGCAGTGACTAAGAGGCAGTGACTAAGAGGCAGTGACTAAGAGGCAGTAAGAGGCAGTAAGAGGCAGTGACTAAGAGGTAGTAAGAGGCAGTGACTAAGAGGCAGTAAGAGGCAGTGACTAAGAGGCAGCAAGAGCTGACTGCACATCTGCTCAAGCAGCACAACAGGGCCAGTGTCAACCAATTATAATTGTTGTTATTGTATAGTGAAATGACAAAACAATTTCAGTCGTGATGCAGCCTAAACACCCACGACCCCTCACGCACGCACGCACGCACGCACGTGGGTGAGGGGGGAGGTCTGGTAGCTGAGTGGACAGCACGCGGGACTCTTAATCCTGTGGACCGGGGTTCGATTCCCGGCGCCGACGGAATCATATGGGCAGAGTTTCTTTCACTCCTGATGCCTCTGTTACCTAGCAGTAAATACCTGTTACTTGGGAGTTAGACAGTTTCCGCCATGGCCCGGGATCGATCCCGGGTCCCTAGATCTATGCATCCAGAACGCTGTCCACTCAGCCAGTAGGCGCCCCGTTATGTACTCACCTAACTGTGCTTGCGAGGGTTGAGCTTTGGCTCTTGGGTCCCACCTAGGGACCAAAGAGTAGTAGTAACTAGTAACAGTTGATTTATTGACAGACGAGAGGCGGGCCGGAAGAGCAGAGATCAACCCCCGCAAGCACAACTAGGTGAATACAACTAGGTGAATACACACACACATACACACACACACGTACAAGGATAGACGAGTAGGGTAGATAGACAAGGATAGGGTGGGTAGACAAGGATAAACTATTCAACACTGGCGGTACGCGAACAAGGGGACACAGGTGGAAACTGAGTACCCACATGAGCCACAGAGACGTTAGAAAGAACTTTTTCAGTGTCAGAGTAGTTAACAGGTGGAATACATTAGGCAGTGATGTGGTGGAGGCTGACTCCATACACAGTTTCAAGTGTAGATATGATAGAGCCCAGTAGGCTCAGGAACCTGTACACCAGTCACAACCCCCCCCCCCCACCAAAACCAAAAAAGCCACACCCCTCTCCCCCCACCCAAAACTAGAGCCCTCATCCCCTCCAA
>NC_091186.1:16036681-16166681 GCF_040958095.1 Procambarus clarkii
CGTCTGACAACGAGGTTTAAGGCAACGAGGTGGTTCAAATTGACCTTATTCAAGCCAAACCCGCCACCAAAGCCAACAGACTTACTGTCTTAACGCGCACTGCGCTGCTCCTTACGCGCACGCGCGCACACACACACACAGACACAGACACACACACACACACACATACACATACACACACACACACACACGGACCAAAGAGCCAAAGCTCAACCCCCGCAAGCACAAATAGGTGAGTACACACACACACACACACACACACACACACACACACACACACACACACACACACACACACACACACACACACACACACACACACACACACACACACACACACAAGAGTGCTGGGTAGACGAGACACCACGAACATAGCTCTCTTCCTGTCTATTTGACCAAGAGTTAGCAGCCTGACCAAGAGTTAACCTGACCAAGAGTTAGCAGTAACGTACACCAACCCTCGTGCTGTCAGCCGACTCTCAAAGGGGGGGGGGGGAGGGGGGGCAGCAACAGCCCTACAGCTGCATTCATCTTAATACAGCACGAATTCATAAACCGAAACTGACAGAATAGGTCAAGCGATTCATCTCCTTAGCGTCAAGATCCATCTCCCAGATCTGTCTTCTTGTTTCAGTTTATCGTAATCCGGTAAACCTCTGTGGGTTCCGGTAAACTCCTGTGGGACCCGGCACACTCATGTGGAGCCTCGGTAAACTCCAGTGGGCCCGGTAAACTCCTGTGGGACCCGGTAAACTCCTGTGGTACCCGGTAAACTCCTGTGGTACCCGGTAAACTCCTGTGGGGCTGGTAAATTCATGTGGGGCCCCAGTAAACTCCTGTACACTCCAAGGCACATTGTTTGATCACCCCCACCCCCCTCCGCTGTTGGTAGAGACAGAGACACAGACACACACAGGACCACCGGTCACCTACACCGGTGTTAACGTACAAAGGTGCTCAATATAACGCTCGTAGCGTAACACGAGCAAGGTCATTGACGCAGGATGCTAAGGTAAACCTTTCACAACTTACCTTAAAGTTTACCTTGAGATGTGACTGGCGATCACACACACACTCTCCCCATGGCCGGGGTCTCTTGCCAGCTGGGGGAGCTGGTCGGCCGAGCGGACAGCACGCTGGACTTGTGATCCTGTGGTCCCGGGTTCGATCCCGGGCGCCGGCGAAAAACAATGGGCAGAGTTTCTTTCACCCTATGCCCCTGTTACCTAGTAGTAAAATAGGTACCTGGGTGTTAGTCAGCTGTCACGGGCTGCTTCCTGGGGGTGGAGGCCTGGTCGAGGACCGGGCCGCGGGGACACTAAAAAGCCCCGAAATCATCTCAAGATAACCTCAAGAAGAGAAGCTCTTCTACTACTACTACTCCCGCTGGTTGACGGTCTGATCAACGAGACTGTTGTTGGTGGTAGCAGCAGCAGCAGGCCATTAATCCACTTTCCCTCCTTGAACACGGAGGTCTTGTCGTGAGGCAACAGTGGTTAGCTATGGACCATTTAGCTGTATACACCAGTGGTTTAAATGGTTGCAATGGATGTATATATATATATACGAGTCACCTTCAAGCAGCAACAGTCTGACCGATCCAGGTATCACCAGACGGGCCTTGCCTCCGGCCGGGCTTATGGGGAAATAGATGAATTCTCTGAAAGCCGGCTACAGGTAAAGTCGCGTACCTGAGTTTACCTGTAGTAAGTAAACTCACATATCTGAGTTTACATGTAGTCAGTAAACTCGCATACACGAGTTTACCTGTAGTCGGTAAACTCGCGTACACGAGTTTACCTGTAGTCATACCTGCATACTCATAGATATGTATCTATGTAATTTATGTATCACTGTAAAATATGTAGATATCTTGATATCATTTAAGCCATATAAACAAAAACAATGTGGTTATATATATATATATATATATATATATATATATATATATATATATATATATATATATTATAACCAAACACAATATCAACACAAATTGCACCGTTCAATCTTGCAGGTGCAATGCGAAGGGATCTAGTGTGGCATAGCTAGAGCACGGTGCAATGCGGTATACTAATAAGAAATGCTGCTGCTGGTCCAACAGGGAGGGTATGATGGTCATTATAAACCCCTGTTGGTTTCCTCTAGCACGCCTCTCGTGACGTCAATCTCGCGTTCCCTGTGACAGGTCGTTACTAGAGCAGGTGGGAGCCCCACCTAGAAGAGAATAGTGATGAGCGGCTTGCCACCTGCGGCACGTATGCCCTCCAGCGGCGGCCGCCCTCGTCATTACTCGTGGCTTCCTCTAGCGCCGCTGCTAACTAGAAATGGCGCAAATGTAGCACCTGTGTCGCTCTCTCTCGCAGGTGTGTGTGTGTGTGTGTGTGTGTGTGTGTGTGTGTGTGTGTGTGTGTGTGTGTGTGTGTGTGTGTGTGTGTGTGTGTGAGTGTGTGTGTAAATACTTACCTGTTTGTACCTGCAGGATCGAGCATTGACTCTTGGATCCCGCCTTTCGAGCCAACGGTTGTTTACAGCAATGACTCCTGTCCCATTTCCCTATCATACTTGGTTTTAAAATTATGAATAGTATTTGCTTCCACAACCTGGTCCTGAAGTGCATTCCATTTTCCCACTACTCTCACGCTAAAAGAAAACTTCCTAACATCCCTGTGACTCATCTGAGTTTCCAGCTTCCAGCCATGACCCCTCGTTCTGTTACTATTCCGTGTGAACATTTCATCTATTTCCACTGTCAATCCACCTGAGTATTTTGTATGTTCCTAACATATCTTCCCTCTCCCTTCTTTTTCCCTTATTTTTTCCATATAGAAGGTGGGGGATTCCATGATGGCGCGGCATACTCTTAAGACTGGCCTCACGTAGGCAGTGTAAAGCGCCCTAAAAGCCTCCTCACTTAGGTTTCTGAATGATGTTCTAACTTTTGCCAGTGTAGAGTACGCTGCTGTCGTTATCCTAATTATATGTGCCTCAGGAGTTAGATTAGGTGTTACGTCCACCCCCAGGTCTCGCGTCGTCACAGGTGGGCTGTTCCCCTTCATTGTGTACTGTCCATTTGGTCTCCTATCACCTAGTCCCATTTCCATAACTTTACATTTGCTCGTGTTGAACTCCAGTAGCCATAACACCCATCGTCATCACCACCACCACCAAGTGTTCTCTCCACAAGAGCAGCACCTGGCGGCCCTCACCCAGTGGATGTTCACGTTATTGATGACTAAAAACATTCGTTGTGTGGCTATAATGTTCACCTCCAGTAGCCCTCTTCCCTTCTACCTGTGCTGAGGCTTCCCTTCTACCTGTGCTGATGCTTCCCTTCTACCTGTGCTGATGCTTCCCTTCTACCTGTGCTGATGCTTCCCTTCTACCTGTGCTGATGCTTCCCTTCTACCTGTGCTGATGCTTCCCTTCTATCTGTGCTGAGGCTTCCCTTCTACCTGTGCTGATGCTTCCCTTCTACCTGTGCTGATGCTTCCCTTCTACCTGTGCTGATGCTTCCCTTCTACCTGTGCTGATGCTTCCCTTCTACCTGTGCTGAGGCTTCCCTTCTACCTGTGCTGAGGCTTCCCTTCTACCTGTGCTGATGCTTCCCTTCTACCTGTGCTGATGCTTCCCTTCTACCTGTGCTGATGCTTCCCTTCTACCTGTGCTGATGCTTCCCTTCTACCTGTGCTGATGCTTCCCTTCTACCTGTGCTGAGGCTTCTCTTCTACCTGTGCTGAGGCTTCCCTTCTACCTGTGCTGATGCTTCCCTTCTACCTGTGCTAATGCTTCCCTTCTACCTGTGCTGAGGCTGATCCTGTGGCCCTCTACCCCTCAGCTACCTATGCTGATGCTGCCATGCAGCGGACCGTTGCCTGGTGGATAGCGCGCAGGACTCGTAATTCTGTGGCGCGGGTTCGATTCCCGCACGAGGCAGAAACAAATGGGCAAAGTTTTTTTCACCCTGAATGCCCCTGTTACCTAGCAGTAAATAGGTACCTGGGAGTTAGTCAGCTGTCACGGGCTGCTTCCTGGGGGTGGAGGCCTGGTCGAGGACCGGGCCGCGGGGACACTAAAGCCCCGAAATCATCTCAAGATAACCTCAAGGACCATTAAACACAACCCATTCTCCCCCAGTTTATATCTCACTAATGAGTGCAGAATGACATTTGTCGTGTGGAGAGAGAGGCAGAAAACATTGCATTTAAGCAACAGATGGTATTTATAATGCTCTTAAGATCGTAGCTCAGTTGATTAAGGCAGCGTCTGGGATGCTCTCGGACGCAGGTTCGAATCCTCGTCGCGACCCTTGTGGATTTGTGGTAAAGTTTCTCCCGAGCGACAAGACACGGCGAAGTGTGAGAGAGCTACTCCTTCAAGGAAACACAAGCAAGGTGGTGCTCAACAGGTAACTGGCTGTTATAAGTCGTAATTAAGAAAGCTGCATGACAAATGACCAGCCCCCCCCCCCCCACACACACACCTGGGGTATATATATAGAAGGTACCGTGAAGGGAAGCTCCACAAGTCCCACCCCTTGGCCCCTTCTCTCACCTCTCCCCCCCCCCCATAGCTTACCTGCCAGGTAATATAAATACTAGCTTGTGGCGTGTACCCAGATACGGGCTATTCATGCCCGTGCCACCTCTTGGGTGGCTTAATCTTTATCAATCGTGTACCCAGAGTTTACGGGCTATTCATGCCCGTGCCACATCTTGGGTGGCTTACATCTTGATCAATCAATCGTGTACCCAGCACGGGAGACATCTCCCGTCACGCAGGGTACAGTCGCACCTCCACAGATCTCCAGTATCAGCTCTTGATACCGGTAATGGCTCAAAAGGGCCACCACTTACGGGCTATTCATGCCCGTGCCACCTTTTAGGTGGCTTAATCTTCATCAATAATCTTGAAAATATTTCAGATATTGAGATAACTTTAGCTGCCAGCAGAGGCTGCAGAAGTCGGGTTAACTGCCCAACCACTTGTAATCGTCTATTTGGGTCCATGTTGGCCTAAGGGTCTAACAACCGCGAAGAATTATTACCGTCACTACTGCCTAGTCCACCGACCAGCCGGTATAAGCATTAGTTCAATGCATATTATACATATATGCTTATATGTATAAGCATATAAGTTCAAGCCTAAAGTGAACTTAGTTTACAATGCACTGAGTAAACCTAGCTTCTTTATGGATGTATACATCTCTTTATTTTCTTCTTCGAGGCTATGGGTCCCTACAATTGCACCAGAGGTGGTACATATGTTATATATATATATATATATATATATATATATATATATATATATATATATATATATATATATGTCGTACCTAGTAGCCAGAACTCACTTCTCAGCCTACTATTCAAGGCCCGATTTGCCTAATAAGCCAAGTTTTCCTGAATTAATATATTTACTATAATTTTTTTCTTATGAAATGATAAAGCAACCCTTTTCTCTATGTATGAGGTCAATTTTTTTTTATTGGAGTTAAAATTAACGTAGATATATGACCGAACCTAACCAACCCTACCTAACCTAACCTAACCTAAATTTATAGGTAAGGTTAGGTTAGGTAGCCAAAAAAGCTAGGTTAGGTTAGGTTAGGTAGGTTAGGTAGACGAAAAAACATTAATTCATGAAAACTTGGCTTATTAGGCAAATCGAGCCTTGAATAGTAGGCTGAGAAGTGCGATCTGGCTATTAGGTACGACATATATATATATATATATATATATATATATATATATATATATATATATATATATATATATATATATATATATATATATATATATATATATATATATATGTCGTACCTAGTAGCCAGAACGCACTTCTCAGCCTACTATGCAAGGCCCGATTTGCCTAATAAGCCAAGTTTTCCTGAATTAATATATTTTCTCAAATTTGTTTCTTATGAAATGATAAAGCTACCCATTTCATTATGTATGAGGTCAATTTTTTTTTATTGGAGTTAAAATTAACGTAGATATATGACCGAATCTAACCAACCCTACCTAACCTAACCTATCTTTATAGGTTAGGTTAGGTTAGGTAGCCGAAAAAGTTAGGTTAGGTTAGGTATGTTAGGTAGTCGAAAAAACATTAATTCATGAAAACTTGGCTTATTAGGCAAATCGGGCCTTGCATAGTAGGCTGAGAAGTGCGTTCTGGCTACTAGGTACGATATATATATATATATATATATATATATATATATATATATATATATATATATATATATATATATATAGTTTGTGAGGGTACCACTGGTGCCAATGTGGGGACCCATAGCCTCGGAGAAGAAAATAAAAAGTATTCAGAGGAGACCTTGTGGTTTCTCACTGAACACTAATATTATCTTCTCCTACCACCTATATATATATATATATATATATATATATATATGTCGTACCTAGTAGCCAGAACGCACTTCTCGGCCTACTATGCAAGGCCCGATTTGCCTAATAAGCCAAGTTTTCCTGAATTAATATATTTTCTCTAATTTTTTTCTTATGAAATGATAAAGCTACCCATTTCATTATGTATGAGGTCAATTTTTTTTTATTGGAGTTAAAATTAACGTAGATATATGACCGAACCTAACCAACCCTACCTAACCTAACCTAACCTATCTTTATAGGTTAGGTTAGGTTAGGTAGCCGAAAAAGTTAGGTTAGGTTTGGTTAGGTAGGTTAGGTAGTCGAAAAACAGTTAATTCATGAAAACTTGGCTTATTAGGCAAATCGGGCCTTGCATAATAGGCCGAGAAGTGCGTTCTGGCTACTAGGTACGATATATATATATATATATATATATATATATATATATATATATATATATATATATATATATATATATATATATATATATATATATATATATACGCACCCCACCGGGGAGTAAATACAGTGTCGCGATAGAAAAATTTTCCTGCATGAATATCTGCGACGCGGCCGCGCGCTGGCCCATGCGGTAAGGGGCATGCTTGACCCCCGCATGCGGCCACCCAGTACACGGCCACCATCATGCTCCACGCTCCATCACCTCCGCATGCGGCCACCCAGTACACACCGTCTTGAGGCTACTTGCTTAACCTCTGCCCTCTGATCTTAGCAGCAAATAATACAACCACTTGTTGATGCTGCAACCTGTCTATGTTGCTTACTCCATTTGCATTCATCTGTCGAGAGCTGCATCTTAGCAACCCCGGTCATCGTCCCCTTTAAGGGCTAGTTGCTGACAGGTTGAGTGAGACTTGGGGTTACGAGGACCAACTGCCTTACAGATCAGGGGCCAGATTCATGAAAGCACTTACGCAAGTACTTACGAACCTGTACATCTTTTCTCAATCTTTGGCGGCTTTGTTTACAGTTATCAAACAGTTAATGAGCTCCGAAGCACCAGGAGGCTGTTTATAACAATAACAACAGTTGAATGGGAAGTTTTCATGCTTGTAAACTGTTTAATAAATGTAACCAACGCCGTCAAAGATTGAGGAAAGATGTACACGTTCGTAAGTGCTAGCGTAAGTGTTTTCGTGAATCTGGCCCCAGGTAGGGCTGGCCATAGAACAAGCCGAGTTAACAGGAACAACTCTTGAAATCATCAACAGGTATCTTACCTGGATCTCATCAGGCGAGGGGTCTTTGCGAGTTCTACTACCCTGAGCCTGGCCCCATGATAACTTGGTCCAACAGGCTGTTGCTTGGAGCGGCCTGCAGGCCGACATATCCACTACAGCCCGGTTGGTCTGTAACGTCACTGTTATATCAGAGTTGAGATTTCATGCCCTTTCTTCCAGTTCATCCACTTTGTTTGACATTCCATCAGCATTTGTGTACCAGATTTTTTTAAGGTTCTACGTTGATATTCTGTTCTCTACGTGGGAGCTAGCTCCCAGCCTGTATGGGGTGGGGCATTGGGTAGGTTCAGGTGAACACCAGGAAAGGGTGGGGTTGGGGTGGGTGGGGGGGGGGGAATAATGGTTGGAAGAGAGAGCCTAGGAGTAGAGGGCAGTGAGGTAGTGGTGGTTAGTGGGGTAGTTGTAAAGGATGGGGGAAGGGAGAGAAGGCTTGTTGGATAGGTACATGAAGACATGCTATGGAATAGGAAATAGTGGGGGTGGAGAGAGAGAGAGAGAGAGAGAGAGAGAGAGAGAGAGAGAGAGAGAGAGAGAGAGAGAGAGAGAGAGAGAGAGAGAGAGAGAGAGAGAGAGAGAGAGAAAGAAAGAAAGAGTTATGCTGGAGTGTGGGAAAAACGGAATGGGTGGAACAGAACGCAGTGTTGGAAGGTTGTCAGGTTTGGGCGGGAGAAAGGAAGTGGGCGTGAGACCTGGGGGGGGGGTGGGTTGGGGGGGCGGGGGTTGTTAATTACTAGTTGTCAACGCTGTTTACTGGTTTTGCAAGTGTATGCCTTCCTGGCAGTTTTAGTGGTGTCCTGTGAACCGCCTGCCTGCCTACTCCTGCCAATACTGTCGCCGACTCGTTACTACTGAGGCTGAAGTGATGTTCCCCTCACCCACGCTCTCCCCTCCCCTTGCGCCTCCTCTTCTCCGTTCCTCCACACCTCCAGTTTCTCTCCCTCTGACCTCCGTGTGTGTGTGTGTGTGTGTGTGTGTGTGTGTGTGTGTGTGTGTGTGTGTGTGTGTGTGTGTGTGTGTGTGTGTGTTTGTGTGTGTGTGTGTGTGTGTGTATTCACCTAGTTGTGTTTGCGGGGGTTGAGCTTTGCTCTTTCGGCCCGCCTCTCAACTGTCTGTCAACTGTTTACTAACTACTTTTTTTTCCACACCACACACACACACCCCAGGAAGCAGCCCGTGACAGCTGACTAACTCCCAGGTACCCATTTACTGCTAACAGGGGGCATTCAGGGTGAAAGAAACTTTGCCCATTTGTTTCTGCCTCGTTCGGGAATCGAACCCGCGCCACAGAATTACGAGTCCTGCGCGCTATCCACCAGGCTACGAGGCCCCTTGGCACACAAAAAAACACACACACTGTGTGTGCGTGTGCGTGCGAGTGTGCGTGCGATCACAACTCTCACCAGACAAACGGGATGCACAAGAACAGTACACACACACACACACACACACACACACACACACACACACACACACACTATAGAGATATGTAGTGATGATGTGGTGATGAAGGGTAGTGTCTTCTTGACCACTCATGATGAGAGATGATGAGGAACTCCCCCCCCCCCCACCAACCCCCCCTCCCCCTGTCTATCCCTCCTCCCTCACCCCTCACAGCCCCACTGACGCTGCCCAACCAACACCCAAGTAATTACAAACTTTGGGATAAACATAAACACCATCTTCCTCTAAATTCAAAGCGACCAAAAAAACACCTAATTTCGAGAACATTTTAAGAGTGTCAGTGAGTGAGTGAGTGAGTGAGTGAGTGAGTGAGTGAGTGAGTGAGTGAGTGAGTGAGTGAGTGAGTGAGTGAGTGTGTCTCATTCTAGTTGCATATCTTCTTCAGCCAGAGCGACTCGCGAGTCACTAAAGCATTCAGATTTCTTGTGTATGAGACAGAGAGAGAGAGAGAGAGAGAGAGAGAGAGAGAGAGAGAGAGAGAGAGAGAGAGAGAGAGAGAGAGAGAGAGAGAGAGAGAGAGAGAGAGAGAGACAGAGACAGAGAGAGACAGAGAGAGACAGAGAGAGACAGAGAGAGACAGAGAGAGAGAGAGAGAGAGAGAGAGAGAGAGAGAGAGAGAGAGAGAGAGAGAGAGAGAGAGAGAGAGAGAGAGAGAGAGAGAGAGAGAGAGACAGAGAGACAGAGAGACAGAGAGAGAGACAGAGATAGCGAGCGTGTGGGTTGACAACCACACGCCCACTTCCCACGCCCCGTAATGATCACAGACTAACTACACCTCCACCCGCGATAATACCAACAAGCGCGGGCCCATAATACTACTGAGTACAACAACTACACACAGGAGACAATGAGAGAAAACTCCATCAAATCCTGAAGGGGGGAGGAGAGAGAGAGAGATTTTCTTCAATGACAACGGAAATACCTCCGTTGCTTTGTCTGTAAACAAAAGTTGCCCTTGTTTGGCCGTTGAGTCAGAGTCAACAGCGACTCAGCATATCTCTGTGTGAAGGATAAACATTGCAAAATGGCCATTCCAGATCCTCAGGGGGGGGGGGAAGGGAGGGGGGGGCGCCGGCCCACTCCCTGCCCCCTTCTCTACTCTATCAGGAGCATTCTTGCTACTTTCTTCCTTGTGGGCGGTGGTGGATTACGAGAACCTTCAAAATCCAATCAAAAAGGAAATAATTCACTAGTATTCTACTGTGCAAATCAAATACTGAAAATACTCAAGTATTTTCAAGTAAGTAAATACTCAAGTTGGGCCGTGTGTGGAGGCGGGGGGGCCCGCTGCCAGCAACAGCCTGATGGACCAAGTTATCAAGCCGGCCTCCATGTCGGGTTTGGGCAGTTGAACAACTCGCAGAATCCACTCGAGGTATATTCCAGGTAAATCCACGTCATTCCATCTGGCTGGGGGGTAAGCGGTCTTGCCAGCGGTGCTCTAGGTCTGTCAACGATGGTCCCTTGATACGGTACGTACCTTGGTACCAATGCGGGTTTTCTTCCTATTGGGGAGTGTTGTACATGCTGCTATGGCGGTGTGTCCACTCACAGGATGAGTGGCGCTGCCCAATACTGTCACTTTGGTGGTGTGTCCACTCACAGGATGAGTGGCGCTGCCCAATACTTTCACTATGGCGGTGTGTCCACTCACAGGATGAGTGGCGCTGACCAATACTGTCACTATGGCGGTGTGTCCACTCACAGGATGAGTGGCGCTGCCCAATACTGTCACTTTGGTGGTGTGTCCACTCACAGGATGAGTGACGCTGCCCAATACTGTCACTATGGCGGTGTGTCCACTCACAGGATGAGTGGCGCTGCCCAATACTGTCACTATGGCGGTGTGTTCACTCACAGGATGAGTGGCGCTGCCCAATACTGTCACTTTGGTGGTGTGTCCACTCACAGGATGAGTGGCGCTGCCCAATACTGTCACTATGGTGGTGTGTCCACTCACAGGATGAGTGGCGCTGCCCAATACTGTCACTATGGCGGTGTGTCCACTCACAGGATGAGTGGCGCTGCCCAGTACTGTCACTATGGCGGTGTGTCCACTCACAGGATGAGTGGCGCTGCCCAATACTGTCACTATGGCGGTGTGTCCACTCACAGGATGAGTGGCGCTGCCCAATACTGTCACTATGGCGGTGTGTCCACTCACAGGATGAGCGGCGCTGCCCAATACTGTCACTATGGCGGTGTGTCCACTCACAGGATGAGTGGCGCTGCCCAATACTGTCACTATGGCGGTGTGTCCACTCACAGGATGAGTGGCGCTGCCCAATACTGTCACTATGGCGGTGTGTCCACTCACAGGATGAGCGGCGCTGCCCAATACTGTCACTATGGCGGTGTGTCCACTCACAGGATGAGTGGCGCTGCCCAATACTGTCACTATGGCGGTGTGTCCACTCACGCCTCTGATCAGGTCTGTGATCAGAGACTTAAAATGATCAGATCAGAAATGAAGTCATCTGTGATCAGAAATTAAGACATCTCTGATCAGAAATTAAGACATCAGATGCCTTTGAGCAGACATCTTTTTCAGCGGGGAAGACAAACTGCCATTTTACAATTATTTGCGTTTAGATAATTTTTTGCTGTAACACTAGTAATGGAATTGTCTTTCCTGTAATTTCTTGTTTCGGCTTTCACGCGTTTGGCAAAATCAGACTCTACGAACATGGTAAATATGGGTTGATTTCCATATCCACGACAAGCACCTCAAAGTAGTAATATATATATATATATATATATATATATATATATATATATATATATATATATATATATATATATATATATATAGGGGGGTACCACCTCTGGTGCAATTATAGGGACCCACAGCCTCAGAGAAGGGAACACAGAGCATTCAGGAAAAACTTGCCATTTAACTCTGAATACGTAAGAGTGTTCGCTTCTCTACCACACACACACACACACATATATATATATATATATATATATATATATATATATATATATATATATATATATATATATATATATATATATATATATATATATATATATGACAATGTCAGACCACGGAGGAAAAATGAAACAGGAAATTTCCTTAAGTACTTTCGTATATTAAATACATCTTCAGAAGGTCTATGACCTTCTGAAGATGTATTTAATATACGAAAGTACTTAAGGAAATTTCCTGTTTCATTTTTCCTCCGTGGTCTGACATTGTCACATTCTTAATCACGTGTTTATTTTCGTGATATACACACACACACACACACACATATATATATAACACAGGAGCCTCGGATAACACTAGGCTGACTATAGTGTATCTATATTATATAACGTCATATCTAGGTCTACGTAATATCTAACATAATTAACCTCGTCCCATTCTAAGCGTTTAAAGTAGGGCGTGGGGGGGGGGGGGGGGGTTCTGAGCGCATGCGTACAATAAGTTTCTTTTAGAGTATTATTATTATTTTTATTTGTTCCGGAGACGGCAATGTAATCTACTTGTGGAACGGAACAGCAAGAACACAACAAAGTAACAAAAACATTGACTTTAGCTACCTCCTGAATTTTGTGAATTCCTCCTCCACTTTGCTAAGGAGTAACTCACAATCAAGGTCGACCTCTCACACTCACGACCTCCCGTGTTACATAGGAGGACGACCTCTTATTGGTCGAGTATGAGTTCCAGGTAACTGGAACTGGCGCCGCTACTGGCCGGCACAAAGTAGATAAACCGTGATTGGCCATACAGGCTTTAAGAGCTCTGTCGCTATTGGTCAAGAACAATGCAAGAAAGCAGGAGCAGCAGACTGGTTAAGCTGTTTACCGCCGAAAGGTCATTGGTTTAAATTATCAAGCCAAGGAAAAATGTCTTCGGTCGATATCAGTGCCACACGGCCCAGCTTTGCCACTACGCCCAGTCCGCAAGTGGAATGCACTGCAAGAAGTCGTGGAAGCCACCTCCAGGCTGGTCCGCAAGAGGAATGCACTACAAGAAGTCGTGGAAGCCACCTCCAAGCTGGTCCACAAGAGGAATGCACTACAAGAAGTCGTGGAAGCCACCTCCAAGCTGGTCCACAAGAGGAATGCACTACAAGAAGTCGTGGAAGCCACCTCCAAGCTGGTCCACAAGAGGAATGCACTACAAGAAGTCGTGGAAGCCACCTCCAGGCTGGTCCACAAGAGGAATGCACTACAAGAAGCCGTGGAAGCCACCTCCAGGCCCACCCACACAGCTGTTAATGAACCCACACAGCTGAGGAGATATCAATATTTAAGGGAGATGGTGTCAGTACCACCTTAAGAAGGAAGCCTCTCAGCACTAGCTGAGCCCGACACAGTCTTTGCCTGAGCTGCTTGCTGATGCGTTGACCTGTCACCTGAATCTACAACACACTATAACCACTCCTTAAGCTACAACCACGCCACTAGCTACAATCATGCGATGAGGTACAACCACGCCAACGACAGTTCATACGAATGAAACTTCGACATTTAACACGCCTTTTCCTATTTCGAAACTGTCTTAAACTGTTTAATATTTAGGACAGCGTGTTCCGGAATGCCTGGTGTGTGCGTGTGTGTGTGTGTGTGTGTGTGTGTGTGTGTGTGTGTGTGTGTGTGTGTGTGTGTGTGTGTGTGTGTGTGTGTGTGGAGGGTCTTAACTGGACTCTACCTGGAGTGGGTTCTAGGGGTCTAAACTGTGAGAAAGTGGAGATGTTCCCAGAGAAGCTGTTGGGGTTTAGTATTCACCACCTCCTCTCTGTCGTGAATAATAACAATCACAGGGGCAATCCACTGGCAATTGCTTCCCAGCGTTAATTAAATAGTCCATACCTGCCTGGGGTTGACGATCTTGCCGATGTAAATCTTCTTGAAGCCCACGGAGCTCGGAGCGCCATTGGAGAGTGTCTCAATGGATTGATCATTGGAGAGGTCTTCTTCTCCTCCTCTTCCTCCCAGATGCTGCTTGGAGGCGTCTTCCCCCTGCACACATGACTTGCCCCCCAACACCACCACCACCTTCTCCTCCCCAATCCCTTCCTTCACATCAGCATCGTCTGTTCCGTTTTCTTTCGATGAAGCTGTTTCGGCACGGTCTCCCATTTTCTGTGGTGGCATTGACATCTGCTTTTCGGGGTACTTTCGCCCAGGCCTTCAACCCAATTCATAAACATTTTTGGCTTGGATTGGGTTTTTTTAAGTCATTTTAACATCACTGATTCTTGACGACACTGGTGAACACATGGCTTTACTTATGGCCCGAGAGAGGGAGTGTTTCGGGCCGAAGGAGAGTGAACAGGTAATCACTGACGATGACAGCACTCTACACCTGCCGCCCGCACACCTGCCGCCCACACACCTGCCGCCCACACACCTGCACAGGTGCCCCAACAGAGTCGTAAACACTTGACCTCACTTGACACCACGGCCGCGCGCCCAGAAACACCGAGTCACTGAAAAGTTGCAATTGTTCATTGTGCTGCTCAACACCTTCCGTTCCCTCACGCGCGCGGGGACACACACACACACACACACGCACTCACACACACACACACACACACACACACACACACACACACACACACACACACACACACACACACACACACACACACACGACTCCGTAAACACACCGAGAGCAGCACTGCCAGCAAGGAGAGCGGGCTCCCTCCGAGTACTCGTGTGAAAGAGAGGAAGGAAGTAAGGTGTATGTGCGTGCGTCTGAAACTCCACTGATACACCCCGCGACGGAGTGGTGGTGAAGGAGGACTTGTGGTGGTGGTGGTGGTGGAGCACGTAAGTGGGTGGTGGTGGTGGTGGTGGTCTCGACAGTCACTAGTGGTGGTGGTGGGGTGCGTGGTGCTGGCGCTAGTGATGGCTGCCTGGCCCACTGTGTGTGTGTGTTTACAAGACGAGGGAGGGACACAACCTCCCGCCAGAGAGCCGGCTGGGGGGGACAGGCAGAGAGCGAGAGCGAGAGAGAGAGAGAGAGAGAGAGAGAGAGAGACAGAGACAGACAGACAGAGACAGAGAGATTTGAAAGAGGAGGAAGAGAACCAACCCGAGAGTAAGAGAAGAAAGAGAGCGAGAGAAGGAGCAGGCAAAAAGAGAGAAAAACCTGTGACGAAGAAGAGACAAGAGAAGGAACGGGGAAGAACGCGAAGAACCCATTTTAGAATTCTGAATTCTGCAGAGGTAAAGTCATGAGATAAATTGGAGTCCAATTACAATACACAAAAAATAGGAAGGAAACTGTGTGAGAAGGCTGCCTTAATACACACATCTGCCAACACCAGCCACAGAAGAACATGTAAATGGATTTACCACTCAAAATCGCACAGGAAAGATGGATAAGATGAGAGAGAGAGAGAGAGAGAGAGAGAGAGAGAGAGAGAGAGAGAGAGAGAGAGAGAGAGAGAGAGAGAGAGAGAGAGAGAGAGAGAGAGAGAGAGAGACAGACAGAGAGAGAGAGACAGACAGAGAGAGAGAGAGACAGACAGAGAGAGAGACAGAGAGAGAGAGGAAGAGAGAGAGAGACCGAGAGACAGAGAGAGCAAGAGAGTCAGTAGGGAGTGAGAGAGGAGGTTCAAGGGAGGGAGAGATAAGGAAGAAGGCAACAGAGACAAAGGAGGAGGAGGAGAGAAAGAAGCAAAAGTGGGAAAAGGGGAAAGGGAAGCAGGAGAGGGGCAAAAGAGGAAATAACGAGGAAGGGAGGAGGACGAGCTAGGGGAAGTGTATGTTCAAGCAATAACGCCTGCATGGGGTGCTTGCGTGCGCGCACAAGCGCATGCTCACTCTTCAATTTATAAACAATAACCCCCCCCCTCAACCCCTCGCAAGCCTCTCAATATATAATACGTGTGTGGGGTTCAGTACACAATACTGTGCATGCATACGTCAGCATACAGCACTGTGCATGCGCACTAAGACACACAAAACTGTGCATGCACGCTAAGATTGTGCTTGCACACTACAACACAGACACACACACACACATACACACACACACACACACACACACACACACACACACACACACACACACACACACACACACACAACCACTATCAGGCACGCACAGTTTGAGGAGGTGTCGATGTTGTGCATAATAATACATCAGCATGTTTGTGGTGCTCCACTGCGCTTTCTCAAACGTTGCTGTTGCACCCGGAAATACAACCGCTGCTGCTGTTGCTGCTGCTGCTGTTGCTGCTGTTGCTGCTGCTGCTGCTCCTCCTTCACCTGCTGTTCCTCCTACTGCTGTTCCTCCTCCTACTGCTGCTGCTGCTCCTTCACCTGCTGTTCCTCCTCCTACAGCTGCTGCTGCTCCTACAGCTGCTGTTCCTCCTCCTACAGCTGCTGTTACTCCTCTTTCAGCTGCTGTTCCTCCTCCTACAACTGCTGCTGCTCCTACAGCTGCTGTTCCTCCTCCTACAGCTGCTGTTACTCCTCCTTCAGCTGCTGTTCCTCCTCCTACAGCTGCTGGTGCTCCTACAGCTGCTGTTCCTCCTCCTACAGCTGCTGTTACTCCTCCTTCAGCTGCTGTTCCTCCTTCCCCTTCAGCTACTGCTCCTCCTCCTCCTCCTACAGCTGCTGTTCCTCCTCCTACAGCTGCTGTTCCTCCTCCTACAGCTGCTGCTGCTCCTCCTACAGCTGCTGCTGCTCCTCCTACAGCTGCTGTTACTTCTCCCCCTTCAGCTGCTGCTGTTCCTCCTCCTACAGCTGCTGCTGCTCCTGTACTCTCCTCCTGCCCAGCCTGCTGCTCCTGTTGATGCTGACTGTTCCTTTCTTGCAGCTGTCTTCCCTCCCTTCCCAACCCCTACCCCTCTTGCTGTCTGCTGCTGCTGTCTGCTACTGCTGCTGCTGCTGCTGCCGCTGCTGCTGCCCTCCAATCATGACGGAGGTTCCTTGCCACTTATTGTTGCTGTCTTCTGACGCTACCTGCTGTCTCTCTCTCTCTCTCTCTCTCTCTCTCTCTCTCTCTCTCTCTCTCTCTCTCTCTCTCTCTCTCTCTCGTGTGCCTTGGGAATTAGACAGCCGTTCCCTCCTTCCTGTCGACGGAGTAGTTTCAGACGCCCCCCCCCCTTGTCCATCTCCGTTCCTCACTGCCCTCTAGATGGTGCTGGTTGCAATGTTGCACGAGATGGTGCCACCATCATGCCACCACCAAGCTAATGACCATCTTCCGAGTCATTAAGATATGCTGCAAGCACCCGGGAAACAGTCATAAAGGAACGATGCAAGAAGCATACAAGATATCACAGCTTATCGGCGAGTGTGTTCAAGAAAACCGACGCGTTGAAGAGCTGACCCGACTGTTGTTGCAAGAAGCAATTGAGCACTTTTGTTCCTAATGCGTCTTAACCGAAGCGCGAAGCTTGGAGAGGCGTCTTGATAACCTCCGAGGCTACAAGTGTTAAGAGCTGTGAGCATTAATACTTGCTGCACGGTGGCGTCCGGTGCTGCACGGTGGCGTCCGGTGCTGCACGGCGGCGTCCGGTGCTGTACGGCGGCGTCCGGTGCTGTACGGCGGCGTCCGGTGCTGCACGGCGGCGTCCGGTGCTGCACGGCGGCGTCCGGTGCTGCACGGTGGCGTCCGGTGCTGCACGGCGGCGTCCGGTGCTGTACGGTGGCGTCCGGTGCTGCACGGCGGCGTCCGGTGCTGTACGGTGGCGTCCGGTGCTGCACGGTGGCGTCCGGTGCTGCACGGCGGCGTCCGGTGCTGCACGGCGGCGTCCGGTGCTGCACGGCGGCGTCCGGTGCTGCACGGTGGCGTCCGGTGCTGTACGGCGGCGTCCGGTGCTGCACGGCGGCGTCCGGTGCTGTACGGCGGCGTCCGGTGCTGCACGGCGGCGTCCGGTGCTGCACGGTGGCGTCCGGTGCTGCACGGCGGCGTCCGGTGCTGCACGGCGGCGTCCGGTGCTGCACGGCGGCGTCCGGTGCTGTACGGCGGCGTCCGGTGCTGTACGGCGGCGTCCGGTGCTGCACGGCGGCGTCCGGTGCTGCACGGCGGCGTCCGGTGCTGCACGGCGGCGTCCGGTGCTGCACGGCGGCGTCCGGTGCTGCACGGCGGCGTCCGGTGCTGCACGGCGGCGTCCGGTGCTGCACGGCGGCGTCCGGTGCTGCACGGCGGCGTCCGGTGCTGCACGGCGGCGTCCGGTGCTGCACGGCGGCGTCCGGTGCTGTACGGCGGCGTCCGGCATGTTGGGGAAGATTTTGAGAGAGAGAGAGAGAGAGAGAGAGAGAGAGAGAGAGAGAGAGAGAGAGAGAGAGAGAGAGAGAGAGATGAGAGACCTGGGCACAGCCGGGTACACCATCTAGTTTTCTATCTATAAGAGAGAATGTCTGTTGAAGGCTGGAGGCCAGACGCTTGGGGCTAGTCTCAACCAACTTTGCAGGGAGGAAGGTCTGGGGTATGGGACGAACACAAGACCACTCGGGGACGGCCCTATTGCTCCTATTAGGCAATATTTACCTATTGTAAAGGCCAATAATAAATCCCCCCTCCACCACCCTCACAAAATCAGCGAAAGGTGACAAGTCGAGTCCCTAGATTTCTTCAATATTAAATTTTATGTTGAATTTGATTAAATACTAGCTGTACCCCGGGCATTGTAAACCTCACCTGTCCCCCCTCGTTATCTCCACCATTCCCCACTCCCCCCGTCCCCTCGTCCTCCCCACCATTCCCCCTTTCCTATCCCCTCGTCCTCCCCACCATTCCCCACTCCCTCGTCCGTTGCGTTCCCAAATGATCTGATGTTCACATCACTGAAAAATAGGAAGATGCGTGTGTGAGTGTGTGTGATGTTGTTGGTCAACAGCTGTGAGGTCACGTGACGCGGCCTGATGTTGCAGGTCAACAGCTGATGCTACACTGCCCCCCCCCCCTGGCGGAGGGGGGCAGGAGATGGCTTGTTAGTTCAGCTGAGGAAGTTAAGTGGATGGTAGCCTGCTTAGGCACTGGTCAGCCACCGCCTCATTTTTCCTTCTCATTTTCCATTTCATGCTCACACCTCTCACTCACTCACTCACTCACTCCTACCCGCCGAACACACACCGAATCTACGTCGTTGGTACAACGTTCGAACAAGTTTTAACAACCTCCTAACCAGTTATAACAACCAATATAGCAAGTTGTAACAACGTTCTAATACGTCATAAACACGTTAAGCCAAGATGTAACAACTTTATTACAAGTTGTAACAAGCGGAAAATAGAGACAGTTTCGGTTTGTGTTTCCAGGGTTATACTTATCCTCACACTCATTTTCCTCCTCATTTTCACTCCCTCTACCTCCTTCTACTTAACCACTGGATCAATACTGCAATATGCAGCGCCGGTCTGGAAGTCACACCTCGAAATGTATCAAAAAAAAAATTTGCAAAAGTCGAGGATTTGCAACAAGATTGGTACCAGAACTAAGAGCTTAAAGCTATGAGGGAAAAAGTTAAGGGATGAGAAGGGATATGATCACAACATACAAGATGCTGAGAAGGATAGACAAGGTTGTCGAGGACAACCATTTTAAATCGAGAAAGTAGGACAAGAGGACACAGGCAGAAGCTGGAAGCGCAAAAATGCGTCGAAGGAATGTAAGGAAATCCGCCGTACCCTGTACGGGTGGTCGACGGGTGGACTTAATGAAAGAAAAATGAACTTAATGAAAGAAAGGACTGAAAGAAGAAGTTGTGAAAGCCACCTCTTGATCCGTCTAAAGTTCAAGTCTCGCTTCCAGTTTAAATCTTCCAGTTGTTCTCTCTGGATCGAACCCCAGCAGAATTGTGAAAAAAGCCCCCATTATATATATATGTATTATATATATATATATATATATATATATATATATATATATATATATATATATATATATATATATATATATATATATATATATATATATATATAAAGCTATTTAGGAATCAATCAGCCGGGAGAAATATATTTAGTTTATAATGTATACTTTAGTCTGTTCTATTCCATGGATGGTTAGAGAAAGGCACCGATGAAAAAAACAAATACAAATCGGGGCTCCATGTTCTTCCTTTTAGAGCCGTGAAGTTAGATCTATCTCCCCTACCTCCTTCTCTCCCTCTGAGGCGGCAAGACACACGTCTTACCAGACGCCAGAAGTGAGGATAAGAGTTGATTGATTGATTGATAAAGATTAAGCCACCCAAGAGGTGGCACGGGCATGAATAGCCCGCAACACGTAAGGGTCGCATGTCAACCACCTGTTCCATCACGTATTCCAACACTTCCTCAACCGACCTACACAGAGGAGAAGCTTACCACTACTACATAAACCACGCCAACTACAGTCACGCAAAAGATACAAGATAGCACTTACTGAATTATAAGGTGTTATGAACTGCAACACAGGAACTTACTGAAGATACAAGATAGCACTTACTGAATTATAAGGTGTTATGAACTGCAACACAGGAACTTACTGAAGATACAAGATAGCACTTACTGAATTATAAGGTGTTATGAACTGCAACACAGGAACCCATCACGCCAACACTCACCTGTATTTTGCAATAAGTTACAGTCTTACACACACACACATATTGACAATATGCTGTTACACGAAGCATATTGTCAATACGTAGCTTACTACATACGTCGGCTAAACGAAGCTTAAGTTAATATTTTAACACTAACTGGCCGGATATATAGAGAATAAAACATCACACAATATACTTTCGACGACTCGAAATATTAGTTTTTTTTTAAGTTTTCCAAAGTTTTTCAAATATTGAATTTATCCCCCCCCCCTTTTTTTGTTAAACTTATAGCCTGTCCTTTGCATGCAATTCAAGACCAACAAACTGACTTGATTATGGTAGAAGCAACTGTGGGTTTTCTCACTTCAGACAGGTTATCTTGAGATGATTTCGGGGCTTAGCGTCCCCGCGGCCCGGTCCTCGACCAGGCCTCCTTGTACAGCATTTCTTTGCACAACTGCCACATTATGGAGCGTTACATTCAAGAAGAACATGCCAACAACAACAACAACAAGTAAACATACGAAACAGCCATGAAACTAAAGACAAGTTGCAAAATCAACAAAAAAAAACGACCTTGGGATTAATCTTATCTGGGGATAATTATCTTATTATCCTAATTTTTTATTATCCTTATTATTATCCTAATTTTGAGATATAAATAGTGTCAATACAAGCCTCGCCACTTTGATGATAAACCTCACTTTGTTTATTTTTCAATATATCAACTTTCAAATTGTAATTTGCAGAATTTCACTAATTTTATGCCTAAAAAATGTAAGTTTGATTTCGACACCTGTATACATCACACCTGTTTAGTCCAGCCAGTTAAACTAATTTAGTTAAAAATGTTAACTAGTTAGTTAAAATGTAGATAAGTTAATTTGTACAAGCATTTATGAATAATAAAAAAAAGGCTCCAAGTCTTATCGTTTCTCGACGACCGACGACCGGGCCGCGAGGATGCTAAGCCCCGGAAGCACCTCAAGGTAACCTCAAGGTAAGGTGACCTCTCCTGAACCCTCTAGTACTATTATATAACATAAAGAAGCCAAAATATAATCTACAAATACAAACGGTGCAGAGCAAGGCGCTAAGATGAGCAGCAAAACACCGTCCACCATATGACCAGCCAGTCCAGGAGCTCCAGGAACTCCTCAACACACAGCCACTAAACATCAGACTACAGCACCAAGCCATCAGGGTGTGGAACACCATCGTTATGTTAGAACACCCAATGTTAGAGAGATTACTCCAAGATGAGGCGCCCCACTCCCACAGCTGGTGGCCCAAGATGAGACACCCCACTCCCACAGCTGGTGGCCCAAGATGAGACGCCCCACTCCCACAGCTGGTGGCCCAAGATGAGACGCCCCACTCCCACAGCTGGTGGCCCAAGACGAGACGCCCCACTCCCACAGCTGGTGGCCCAAGATGAGACGCCCCACTCTCACAGCTGGTGGCCCAAGATGAGACGCCGCCACTCCCACAGCTGGTGGCCCAAGATGAGACGCCCCACTCCCACAGCTGGTGGCCCAAGATGAGACGCCCCGCTCCCACAGCTGGTGGCCCAAGATGAGACGCCCCACTCCCACAGCTGGTGGCCCAAGATGAGACGCCCCACTCCCACAGCTGGTGGCCCAAGATGAGACGCCCCGCTCCCACAGCTGGTGGCCCAAGATGAGACGCCCCACTCCCATAGATATACCAAACACACACACGCATAGTGTCAGCAAGGCGGACAGCCCGCCTGCTATCATATATCACACTATATTCAAAATTTCTATATATAAAAAAAACGAATTACTGCGGTGTATTCTGAAACATAGTGATATATATTCAACATATAGTAGAGCATGATATGTGGCCCAGCAGAGTGGCGCTGCATGACGTGTTATCGTGTCAATACACATGCAAAGTTAACCACCATCAATACACTACATTCTTGGTAGAGTAAACAAAAACACAATATATTAGCCCACTCCCCCCCACAGGGATTAGGAGACGGGGTTGGCGCCCCCCACCACCTCACCCCACTCACCTCAAAACGCCTTAACCACCCCAACTCTCGCCTCCCTTGAATAAAACACCCACACCTTTATTTCGCCAAACACACACACACACACACACACACACACACACACACACACACACACACACACACACACACACACACACACACACACACGCACGCACGCACGCACCAGCGTCTTTGTCGGCGGAGGAGGAGGAGGAGGAGGAGGAGGTCCAGGAGCCTCCGTCAGGATGTTCGGAGCGAGGGGCGGCCCACGTAGCCAGGTCCTCCGCCACTTTTCACACACTTTCGTCCGCGTCCGGCCAAAGATCAGGCAGGAGAGAGAGGTGCCACGGACCACTACTGAAGTGGAGGTTGATGAGGTGGAAAAGGGGTTGATGTGTGGGGGTTAGAGTGGTGGAGGTGGAGGAGAACTGTTGTATTTACTACAACCCAAAGTGTTGTTTTTACAGAAAAGGCTCAAGCAATAGCCAGAGAGAGAGAGAGAGAGAGACTTGCCCCTTGTTTATATTTACGTGTTTACATTCTCTGTTGACTCTTCCCCCCCCCCCTCACTCCTCCATCTCCTCCTCACCCCTTCTCACATGTAAGACCTTCCACCACCCCCCCCACACCCCCACCAAACACCTCTCTCCTTCCGTGCCTCACACTCCTCACATTATCTTTAGTCCCCCCTCAAACTCAGCCCCTCATCCAGCAAACAGAAAATTATATTGCAAAAAATTCATTACAGTGTTTCTTATTAGATCTTGTGTTAGTAAATGGTTGTAAAGTGGTTGGTTGTGAGGTATGGTGGTGGTGGTTTGAAGGTGGAGAGAGAGTGGTTGCTTGTGAGTTGTGGTAGTGGTGGTGGTGGTTTGATGGTGGAGAGAGAGTGGTTGCTTGTGAGTTGTGGTAGTGGTGGTGGTGGTTTGAAGGTGGAGAGAGAGTGGTTGCTTGTGAGTTGTGGTAGTGGTGGTGGTGGTTTGATGGTGGAGAGAGAGTGGTTGGTTGTGAGTTGTGGTGGTGGTGGTGGTGGTTTGAAGGTGGAGAGAGAGAGTGGTTGGTTGTGAGTTGTGGTGGTGGTGGTGGTGGTTTGAAGGTGGAGAGAGAGTGGTTGCTTGTGAGTTGTGGTAGTGGTGGTGGTGGTTTGATGGTGGAGAGAGAGTGGTTGCTTGTGAGTTGTGGTGGTGGTGGTGGTGGTTTGAAGGTGGAGAGTGGTTGGTTGTGAGTTGTGGTAGTGGTGGTTTGAAGCTAGAGAGTGGTTGGTTGTGAGTTGTGGTAGTGGTGGTGGTGGTTTGAATCCGGTTGTGATGGAGTCATTTGTCCAGGTTGTTAGGTGTCGTGTGGTGGGGGAGGGGGGTGGTTAGGGTGGTTGAAACAGACGGAGGCCCGTGACAGTATTGATTGTGGAGTGGCGCTTGTTTGACAGCTGTGTTAATGGTAATTACCACACTGATGGTGGTGGCTGTGATGGTGGTTGAGGCGGACGATAAGAGTCATTAGAAAGTGACAGGTGTCACGAATGGTCGTTGACAATGATAACAAGACGTGTGGTTGTGAAGTGGTTGGTTGTGACGATGGTGGTAGTAGTAGTAGTGACGATGGTGGTTGTAACCACGGCGGTGATGGTGACTGCAATCATCACCATCCTAAACATTCTTATGCAACACAGCGCGGGGCATTATCTCAAGGTCAATCCATTCAAGACGCGCCGGCAGTTAGGTGGAGTCCTAACTCACCTCACAAGTTAGGTAGAGTCCTAACTCACCTCACAAGTTAGGTAGAGTCCTAACTCACCTCACAAGTTAGGTAGAGTCCTAACTCACCTCACAAGTTAGGTAGAGTCCTAACTCACCTCACAAGTTAGGTAGAGTCCTAACTCACCTCACAAGTTAGGTAGAGTCCTAACTCACCTCACAAGTTAGGTAGAGTCCTAACTCACCTCACAAGTTAGGTAGAGTCCTAACTCACCTCACAAGTTAGGTAGAGTCCTAACTCACCTCACAAGTTAGGTAGAGTCCTAACTCACCTCACAAGTTAGGTAGAGTCATAACTCACCTCACAAGTTAGGTAGAGTCCTAACTCACCTCACAAGTTAGGTAGAGTCCAATGGAGGAGTTTTGGGAATCTGTCAGTATTCGCCTCATAAGATTGCAATGAAAATAAATCCATCGATGCATTTATTAATACAGATCGGGATATACTAATTGTAATAATAGTCAATAATTGTTATTTTACTTAGGAAAATGTAGGAAAAATGTTGCCAGCAAATCTATAATAGAGAGAGAGAGAGAGAGAGAGATATGTACACGTTTCGTAAATTGTTACGCAAGTATTTAATGAATCCCGGGACCCTTGCGATGCAATTCAAACTATTAGAAACCTGTTCTAACATGCGGAACATTTACGCATCCTGTCTGGAGGTTTTAATTGGTTCTTAGGAAAACAGCTAGTTCTTGACAAACACTGTACTCCCCTTCATATAGTCTACGGCAGCTAGTTCTTGACACACACTGTACTCCCCTTCATATAGTCTAGGGCAGCTAGTTCTTGACAAACACTGTACTCCCCTTCATATAGTCTACGGCAGCTAGTTCTTGACACACACTGTACTCCCCTTCATATAGTCTAGGGCAGCTAGTTCTTGACACACTGTACTCCCCTTCATATAGTCTAGGGCAGCTAGTTCTTGACACACACTGTACTCCCCTTCATATAGTCTAGGGCAGCTAGTTCTTGACACACACTGTACTCCCCTTCATATAGTCTAGGGCAGCTAGTTCTTGACACACACTGTACTCCCCTTCATATAGTCTAGGGCAGCTAGTTGTTCTTGACACACACTGTACTCCCCTTCATATAGTCTAGGGCAGCTAGTTCTTGACACACACTGTACTCCCCTTCATATAGTCTAGGGCAGCTCGTTCTTGACACACACTGTACTCCCCTTCATATAGTCTAGGGCAGCTAGTTCTTGACACACACTGTACTCCCCTTCATATAGTCTAGGGCAGCTAGTTCTTGACGCACACTGTACTTCCCTTCATATAGTCTAGGGCAGCTAGTTCTTGACACACACTGTACTCCCCTTCATATAGTCTAGGGCAGCTAGTTCTTGACACACACTGTACTCCCCTTCATATAGTCTAGGGCAGCTAGTTCTTGACACACACTGTACTCCCCTTCATATAGTCTAGGGCAGCTAGTTCTTGACGCACACTGTACTCCCCTTCATATAGTCTAGGGCAGCTAGTTCTTGACGCACACTGTACTCCCCTTCATATAGTCTAGGGCAGCTAGTTCTTGACACACACTGTACTCCCCTTCATATAGTCAAGGGCAGCTAGTTCTTGACACACACTGTACTCCCCTTCATATAGTCTAGGGCAGCTAGTTCTTGACACACACTGTACTCCCCTTCATATAGTCTAGGGCAGCTAGTTCTTGACACACACTGTACTCCCCTTCATATAGTCTAGGGCAGCTAGTTCTTGACACACACTGTGCTCCCCTTCATATAGTCTAGGGCAGCTAGTTCTTGACACACACTGTACTCCCCTTCATATAGTCTAGGGCAGCTAGTTCTTGACACACACTGTACTCCCCTTCATATAGTCTAGGGCAGCTAGTTGTTCTTGACACACACTGTACTCCCCTTCATATAGTCTAGGGCAGCTAGTTCTTGACACACACTGTACTCCCCTTCATATAGTCTAGGGCAGCTAGTTCTTGACACACACTGTACTCCCCTTCATATAGTCTAGGGCAGCTAGTTCTTGACGCACACTGTACTCCCCTTCATATAGTCTAGGGCAGCTAGTTCTTGACGCACACTGTACTTCCCTTCATATAGTCTAGGGCAGCTAGTTCTTGACACACACTGTACTCCCCTTCATATAGTCTAGGGCAGCTAGTTCTTGACACACACTGTACTCCCCTTCATATAGTCTAGGGCAGCTAGTTCTTGACACACACTGTACTCCCCTTCATATAGTCTAGGGCAGCTAGTTCTTGACACACACTGTCCTCCCCTTCATATAGTCTAGGGCAGCTAGTTCTTGACACACACTGTACTCCCCTTCATATAGTCTAGGGCAGCTAGTTCTTGACACACACTGTACTCCCCTTCATATAGTCTAGGGCAGCTAGTTCTTGACACACACTGTACTCCCCTTCATATAGTCTAGGGCAGCTAGTTCTTGACACACACTGTACTCCCCTTCATATAGTCAAGGGCAGCTAGTTCTTGACACACACTGTACTCCCATTCATATAGTCTAGGGCAGCTAGTTCTTGACACACACTGTACTCCCCTTCATATAGTCTAGGGCAGCTAGTTCTTGACACACACTGTACTCCCCTTCATATAGTCTAGGGCAGCTAGTTCTTGACACACACTGTGCTCCCCTTCATATAGTCTAGGGCAGCTAGTTCTTGACACACACTGTACTCCCCTTCATATAGTCTAGGGCAGCTAGTTCTTGACACACACTGTACTCCCCTTCATATAGTCTAGGACAGTTAGTTCTTGACACACACTGTACTCCCCTTCATATAGTCTAGGGCAGCTAGTTCTTGACACACACTGTACTCCCCTTCATATAGTATAGGGCAGCTAGTTCTTGACACACACTGTACTCCCCTTCATATAGTATAGGGCAGCTAGTTCTTGACACACACTGTGCTCCCCTTCATATAGTCTAGGGCAGCTAGTTCTTGACACACACTGTACTCCCCTTCATATAGTCTAGGGCAGCTAGTTCTTGACACACACTGTACTCCCCTTCATATAGTCTAGGGCAGCTAGTTCTTGACACACACTGTACTCCCCTTCATATAGTCTAGGACAGCTAGTTCTTGACACACACTGTACTCCCCTTCATATAGTCTAGGGCAGCTAGTTCTTGACACACACTGTACTCCCCTTCATGTAGTCTAGGGCAGCTAGTTCTTGACACACACTGTACTCCCCTTCATATAGTCTAGGGCAGCTAGTTCTTGACACACACTGTACTCCCCTTCATATAGTCTAGGGCAGCTAGTTCTTGACACACACTGTACTCCCCTTCATATAGTCTAGGGCAGCTAGTTCTTGACACACACTGTACTCCCCTTCATATAGTCTAGGGCAGCTAGTTCTTGACACACACTGTGCTCCCCTTCATATAGTCTAGGGCAGCTAGTTCTTGACACACACTGTACTCCCCTTCATATAGTCTAGGACAGCTAGTTCTTGACACACACTGTACTCCCCTTCATATAGTCTAGGGCAGCTAGTTCTTGACACACACTGTACTCCCCTTCATATAGTCTAGGGCAGCTAGTTCTTGACACACACTGTACTCCCCTTCATATAGTCTAGGGCAGCTAGTTGTTCTTGACACACACTGTACTCCCCTTCATATAGTCTAGGGCAACTGCACAATTATACCCAAATGTGATAAACGGGTTGAAAATAAACATCGAAAGCTGATAAAAAAAAATACCCACAAAACATGAACCACAAAAACCGAAGCAGGACAAAACCATAAAATATTCCCCTTATCCGGAATGCCTAATTAAGAAGACCAAAAAATATAAACAAAACTATAATAATATTAATAACAATTAAGAGAAATAACACTATTTTCAGAGGGGATACCTTTTGAAAAAAAAACCAATATGGGTTTCTTGCGTCATCTTATAGAACACGACGCTTGGGGGATTAAGTTCAAGTGGACCACTTTTTTCTATCGAACTAATTAATTTTGTGACTACAATGATTACAAACGAGGAATAAGGTGAGTCAACCATTCAGCGAGAGTGGAAGAGGATAAAAATCTGTCACTATAGGAAGGGCGGAGGAAAAACGGTAAAGAATGAGAGAGAGAGAGAGAGAGAGAGAGAGAGAGAGAGAGAGAGAGAGAGAGAGAGAGAGAGAGAGAGAGAGAGAGAGAGAGAGAGAGATACAGTATCCATCCACGCCGTTCTCTTCATCTGCCACAACGCACAAAATACGAACTCCTAACCACAACAGCACTCCCAGTCCAAAGCTTTAAAGGCACCACCGCCCCCCTGCTCCCGCCCCCATCTCACATAAAAATACAATCACCACTACACTGGTTCAAAATAAATCTTTCGTTCCGCCACTGAGTACCTTCTCCTCATCCCACAGCAACATTCCCCCACAAGCTAAAGAGGCCTTCCATTTCTCCCTCCCCCCCCCCACACACCTACAAGATTCTCCTTATCTCACGACAAATCTAGACTTTTGTACCTACATCCCCCATAATTTCATTTCGCGGGTAAATCCACCGCCAGCTCTTCAGTCTTGGTCTATAAGGCTGGTTCTGGCGAGTTCCCCCGACCCTACTCTGCTATATTACAGGGGTGACTCGCTCATGCGGCCATGCTATCATTATTTCCTCTTCATCTAAACTTTTTCTCTCGCTCCCTTATATATTATGATAAAAGAAAAAAAATAACATACTGCCCTACCACCTTCCCCTTTTCCCCTGTTCGCTACTTCCTTCCTTATTTTCCCCTTGTTTTCTTCAAACATCTCTCCGTTTCTCTCTCTGTCCTGTTCAAACGATTCTCCCGTTTTCTATCACATATAAAAGGCAGGATTGTTAACTGGGTTTCCAGCACTCTCCCCTGGTATTTTATACTTAAGCTTCTTAGGACAGCTGGCGGGTGTGTGAGTTAAGACAGCAGGCGGGCTGTCCGCCGTGCTGACACGATGTGTGTGTGTGTGTGTGTGTATTTACCGAGTTGTGCTTGCGGGGGTTGAGCTCTGCTCTTTCGGCCCGCCTCTCAACTGTCAATCAACTAATGTACTGTATGATTAACCATCCTGTGTGATGGGGGATTTTTAGCATCACGTAGCTAGCTAGCCACGTGACCCACTGTTGTTTAAGATTCTTTACATGGAACAAAAAGTTCCAAGTAGCACGGGCCGTAGTGGACTGTACTCCCCTCCATATAGTCTAGGGCAACTGCACACTTGCAGATGTACCTAACTGTATTAATAATAATAATAAAAAAATTCGACGTTACTCAAACATTACGTTTTGAAGATTTCGATTTCATCATTGGCTCTAAAAAAAATTATTTTTATGTAAACTGACATTTACATAAAAATAATCAAGCAAATTGAAAAAAGTCAATACGGAGTAAAATTAAACTTACTTCTATATAAACGATGAAACATCAACACTTAACAAACACGAAAACATACAATAAAAGAGAACTGTACTCACATGATTAACCAACTAAAATTAGAAACTGATGTCATATTATAAATAACACAAACTCTTATTCTAAGTTTCAAGTACAAAAAATAACGATTCTTGGGATTTATGCAAAAAAACAAAAGAAATTATATAATTTTTTAAACATTTCCATTAAATATTTATACATTTTAAAAGTGAAATATTATACAAAATTTAATATAAAAAAAATTTAACTGAACAGTCGACAATGAAAATAAAAAGAAAAAAACCACACAAAATTAATTCCTCGTGAAGAAAAACAGACATAAGGGGGAACTTAACAAATTTGATAACCTAGGCTGACCACGCAATATCTTGAAAGATATTGAGACTGTTTGTGGCACTACTTAGTACATTGTTAAGGCATGTAATATTGTTGTTGTGATATGTTTTCATTCTGAGTATTTACCTGGTGCTTAGCGGCTTCCCAAAACACATTTTAGCACGAGAATATTTGCCCTCCTACGTAGGACCTCGACGTCTGTGTAACCCAGCAAGTGGGTGTTAAATGCTCAGCGAAGAACATTGTAGTTAAGACATTAACTATCAAAGCAGTAAACACAAACATAGTAATTATCCCCCGTATACAAATCCCCGGATATAACAGCCGAACAACTTGCTAAATATATATATATATATATATATATATATATATATATATATATATATATATATATATATATATATATATATATATATATATATATATATATATATATATATCGAGAAATGTCAAAAAAGCAAAAATATAAAAAATCACACCCAGAACCAAATACCATCCTCCTAAGAGATTCGAACTTCTAAATTCGAGGTGGAAAATGATTGTTTTTTGTCTTTGTGATTTTGTGGCAAGTTGGACCCATCCTCCTAAAATGATAGTACTTATATTGACTATTTGGTCAAACGTTCCAATATACATTCTAGAAAATAGGAAAAAATCTTATCTGTCGAAGCAATTCTAGGCCTAATACACGCTATCTTAGGCCTAATATAGTACATATATGTGCTATGCGAGGCCTAGGAATGTTTAAATTTGGGTTTCATTTTTTTTGGGGGGGGGGGACTTATACAAAATTAATGGAACATTCGACCAAAATAGTTTCCATATAAGTACTATTATTTTAGGAGGATGGATTGCACGGATTGGATAGTCAGCAGGGAAGACTATCCACTGGCCTAGCTGTGAGACCTAACTCTCGAAATCCTCAACATGTAATTGAAGCTTCCATTGCTTGACCTTACAGCTGGGAGGACAAGTGAGATGGGTGCATGTGTTGAGGGGGGTCACGTGCAGGTGTGGTAGCCTACTGGTGCAGGTGTGGGTTCCTCTGTAGGTCTAGTGCTGGCTCAGGTAACTCTCTCTCTGCAGGATTACTTGGTTTGGTGGAATGTGTTCTTAAATTCGAGCTTTCGGTGTGACCTCTAGTTATGTATTGGCGGTGCTCAAACCCTCTACTCCAGCCTCAAGTTTAAATGATATTTAACAATTAACTAGCATTCCCAATGCTGATAATTACCAAGCGTGTGCACACACACATGTGTGTGACAGCTACTAGTTGCTTGCACCCATACGTGTGTGTGTGTTGTCTTCTAGATTGTGTGTGCAAGTGTGTGCGTCTTCTGTTAAGTAAAGTGTGTGTGTGTGTGTGTGTGTGTTAAGTAAAGTGTGTGTGTGTGTGTGTGTGTGTGTGTGTGTGTGTGTGTGTGTGTGTGTGTGTGTGTGTGTGTGTGTGTGTGTGTGTGTGTGTATTCTGCTGGGTTACGTATATCGGCTGCGTATATCGGTTCCGTATATTGCAATTTGCTGGCCTAACAGGCAGGAAGTGGTAGTGTGAACTCCGTAACGATGAAAGAGGAGTGTGTGTGTGTGTGTGTTTTGAGTGCATGCTTGCCGTGAGCCCTCGTCAGTCACACTCAATTAATTACTCACTGGTTCACTCACTAATTCACAAGAGCACTCTCTCTCACTCTTGTAGATCCAGCTTTTGCCTGCACTTACAAATCACTTCTACTCTTGTCGTCAAAATATTTGACAGGTATATTTTTCATGAACAAGCGAGGCGTATTAGTATCCTTGACGGAGGTAGACAGCTTGACACTACTCTCCGTTTGTTGTTGTTACAGATTCAGCTACTGGGAACAAAAAAAAGTTCCAAGTAGCACGGGCTATGGCGAGCCCGTAACTACTCTCCGTGTCTCTGGGTGCTATAGAGCTCCTGTTTACTGTCGCGCCGCTCACCTGGAAGAATCTAAAGTAGCAAAAATTAAGGTTGTGACCAACGGAGCGATTTTGGTAAACAAGATGCAAGCATTAATGAGAAAACAATATCGGGGGATGCTGTGAGCTTCACGGGTAGAAAATAGTCCGATGAAGGAGCAACAGCTTGGTTGATCAGGTGCACCTTTGGTCAGGTGCACCTTTGGTCAGGTGCACCTTTGGTCGTGGGTGTTCTCTCTTGAACACAGACACTGCCCTCCTCCCCCGTATTTTTAGAGGGAGGGGGTGTTGAAATGAAAACGGGAGTCTTTAAATTTTACTGAACTGTAATTTAGTGTACTAATAGCACACCTATTTTTCGATGGGACTGTTTTTGCACTTCCTGCCATGCCTCCTGGTCTCATGTGGTGTTGTTTCCGTGTGCAGGTTTGGGACCAGTCCCCTCAATATTTAGCACACATAGATGATGATTTATCTCTCGCCTGTATTCCAAGGAATACACTCTGAGGTCTTTTTTTTTTAATCATTCTCAAAAATGTATTTTAAAGATGAATACCGGTACTCAAAATGTTCTGCACGTCCTTCAGACAACACCACAATGAAGTACACTACGCCTTGTATACATTACGCCACTTTGACTACACATACACTACGCCTTGTATGAAGTAGTCAAAGTACAAAGGTTTTCCACACTAAAGAATGACTTTAAAAAAAAAGTTTGGTCTAACAGGCTGTTGTTTGGAGTGGCCCGCAGGCCCACATACCCACCACAGCCCTGTTGGTTCGACACTCCTTGCAAGAAAACTATTTAGTTTTGTTTTGAAGATGTTCACGGTTGTTCCGGCAATATTTCTTAGCAGTCGCTGGGAGGACGTTGAACAACCGCGGACCTCTGATGTTTATACAGTGTTCTCTGATTGTGCCTATGGCACCTCTGCTCTTCACTGGTTCTATTATGTATTTTCTTCCAGATCTTTCACTCAAGTATGTTGTTATTTTATTGTGTAAATGTCGATTTGGTACCTGGCCCTCCAGTATTTTCCATGTGTATATTATCTGATACCTATCTCATCTCCTTTCTAAGGAGTACATTTGGAGAACACACACACACACACACAATATATATATATATATATATATATATATATATATATATATATATATATATATATATATATATATATATATATATATATATATATATATATATATATATATATATATATATATATGTACGTAAAATCTGGTCAAAATTGCATTTCACCCTTTTAAACGCACCTTAATCATAATCTGTGTAAAAGAACATAGCTCGCTGGTCATGTAGGACAGGCGTATATGTGTGCACAGCATTTATGAACACGTGTAGTGCTTATTGCAGAAGCAGGACAATCACCTTTGGCTGATTGCTCAATAAATCATTGTACTCTATGATGTCCAACGGAGCTGAAACGCAGGTACGTGTTCCGCTTTATTGCATAGAATAGACTGTGTACTATTCTAATGACTGCATAGTGTCTGTATCACCCCAATGGAATGCATAGTGACTGTACCAGATCATTACAGCCTGGGGGAGCCAGTCGTTGTGAAGTTACAGCTTGTAAACCAGTCTTTGTAAATGTAACAGCCTCGTGCAGCTTCCTGTAACTGTCAATACAGCTGTAATGGTGGCATCCAGTGGAATGCCACAGTCTGTATGCACCTGTCTGAAGACTGGATTGTAATTGTATAGCGACCAGTGTTGCCAGAGAAGAGAGACAATCCTCTGTACTCACCACTCACTGACTCTCTCTACTCACTCCTCGCTGATTCATGTCTTATCAGAGCTCAACATACCTGAAAAGATCAAAAGAAAATACTGTCAATAAAAACATTACTACATGTTTTACGCTGGAAAGGCCTACCTACACCTGTCGCAGGCTGGCAAGGCCTACACTCCACACCTGTCGCAGGCTGGCAAGGCCTACACCCCACATCTGTTGCAGGCTGGCAAGGCCTACACCCCACATCTGTTGCAGGCTGGCAAGGCCTACACCCTACACCTGTCGCAGGCTGGCAAGGCCTACCTACACCTGTGGGAGGCTGGCAAGACCTACACCCCACATCTGTCGCAGGCTGGCAAGACCTACACCCCACATCTGTCGCAGGCTGGCAAGACCTACACCCTACACCTGCGGCAGGCTTGCAAGACCTACACCCCACATCTGTCGCAGGCTGGCAAGACCTACACTCCACACACACTTGCGGCCGACTAGCGAGCAGATCTGCGACCGAGTCCCACACACCTAAGGTCGCAGGTGTGTGGCCTAACACCGGACACAACAGGTGTGTGTGTGTATAGAGAGAGACAGGAGCATGGGGCCCTCGTCGCCAGAAGTCCTCCCCTCCCCCCCCCCCCCCACCAAACAGCCCAATCGACCGCGTCGCTGCGGCTGCGGCTGCGGCTGCGGCTCCAGGCTCCTGATTGTGGCATATTTACCGTCCTAATAATAGCGTGGTCCCGTGTTGTTGTTTACTGACTAGTAGTGGCGGCCGGCTTAAGTTACATTATTGATTGTGCCGCGGGGGAGTAGGAGGTCCAGGGGAGGACCACCGCACGCAACAGGTGCACACACGCGCACGCAACAACCTCCTCCTCCTCCTCCCTTCCCACACACACAGCGGACTGTCAGGCATGAATCAATGACTCATCGTCCCCAGAATTTCTGTTTATTTGCCTCCTCTCTACTCACTCGTGCCTCGAACTGCAACCCATCATCCTGAAACGACAGTTTATTAAGCAACTGCTCATTCGAACATACCCAAAAATATATAAAAAAATAGTAGTAGTTTTAGATTCAGCTACTCAGAACAAAAATTGCAAGTAGCACGGGCTATGGTGAGCCCGTAGTGGACTTACCTGGCACAGGAGCGGTGTTAATAGGAATCTTGGATTCGTTTGGTATAAGAAAGTGGAATAGAAACCAAAGAACATACAAACCAACCCTCTCCCCCCCCTTCCCGGGGTTTAAAGAAGGGAGGGGGGGGGGGAAGGGGGGGAGGGTTCACCTCTTCCGGCTCAGCTAATACTCTCTTCACACTGGGTCTCGACACACTCCAATTCGCTGCACACACTCACAATCAGGGCTCTTACCCCCCCTTCTATTATCCCTCCCTCCCTCCCCCCTTTCCAGGGTTCGATCCTCAGACGGGACAGAAGTGGTTGGGCACGCTACATGTGTCTGACAACGGGTATCACACACACACACAGGAACCTGTACACCAGTTGATTGACAGTTGAGAGGGCGGGACCAAAGAGCCAGAGCTCAACCTCCCGCAAGCACAACTAGGTAAGTACACACACACACACACTCTATAAACTCGAATGTGTGGGATGAGGTTATTATAATTGGGGTGTGGGGTGGGGGGAGGTGACGACAATGGTGTGGGTTTGGAGATCGTTTGGAGAACTCAATCAATCAAATGTGAAATCAATCAACACAAAACACAATCATATCTGCGCATAGTAGGAAAGCAGCATGTAAAGGATTCGGGAATAATGATGTCCGACGACCTAACGTTTAGGGAGCATAACCAAGCAAATATCACGTCAGCCAGAAAAATGATAGGATGGATTACGAGAACATTCAAATCCAGGGATTCCATCACAATGGTTGTACTCTTCAAGTCACTTGTGTTGTCCCGTCTTGAGTACTGCTCAGTACTCACTTCCCCCTTCAGAGCAGGAGATATTGCTAAAATAGAGGGAATACAGAGAACATATACGGCACGCATAGACGCGATAAAGCACCTAAATTATTGGGATCATCTCAAAGCTCTCCAAATGTACTCGCTAGAAAGAAGACGAGAGAGAGATCAAATAATATATACGTGGAAGATACTGGAGGGCCAAGTACCAAATCTACACAGTAAAATAACAACATACTGGAGTGAACGATATGGAAGAAAATGTAGAATAGAACCAGTGAAGAGCAGAGGTGCCATAGGCACAATCAGAGAACACTGTATAAACATCAGAGGTCCGCGGTTGTTCAACGTCCTCCCAGCGAGCATAAGAAATATTGCCGGAGCAACCGTGGACATCTTCAAGAGGAAACTAGATTTATTCCTCCAAGGAGTGCCGGACCAACCGGGCTGTGGTGGGTATGTGGGCCTGCGGGGCCGCTCCAAGCAACAGCCTGGTGGATCAAACTCTTACAAGTCAAGCCTGGCCTCGGGCCGGGCTTGGGGGAGTAGAAGAACTCCCACCTGCCTGTACCTCTCTATTTGCCCCTCTCCTCCTCTCTCGCCCCTCCTCCTCCCCCACGTGAAAGAGCCAGAGGGGGTAACTCTAGCAAACTCAAGCCCCCCCCCCCCCTTGAAAAAAAAATTCCCAAAGAAAGCGTGACTGGAACATATTTACATAAGCAGGGCAGAACCAGCGTCGGTCTTATCCTCGACATTATTATCCTGAGGATACGTCATAAGTCTTGACGATTTATCATGCGCGAGAAGACAAGGCGAGAGTGTCCCCCCCCCATGAAAGCAGCACCAACTGGAGACTACGGGCTCACCATAGCCCGTGCTACTGGGAACTTTTTTGTCCCGGGTAGCGAATCTTAAACCACAGCACCAACTTTGAAGAACACGACGGTGAAGTACTGTGGTTCAGTCGACACTCTCAGGCTATGAAAACACCTGAGGTCAAATTCACGAAGGAGTTACGCAAGTACTTACGAACCTGTACATCTTTCTTCAATCTTTGACGGCTTTGGTTATATTTATTACACGGTTTTCAAGCATGAAAACTTGCCAAGCAACTGTTGTTATTGTTATAAACAGCCTCCTGGTGCTTCGGAGATCATTAACTTTTTAATAATTGTAAACAAAGCCGCCAAAGATTGAGGAAAGATGTCCTGGTTCGTAAGTACTTGCGTAACTGCTTCGTGAATCTGGCCCCAGATTCACGAAGCCTATGTCAGACCAGAAGAACTAGTCTGACCTATGCTGCATACATGGCCCTAAATGATTTCCTATTAAAGTTTCTAAGGCAGTTATTCTGTTAGCCAACATTGCATATGCAACTGATGATATCCGCTTGATGTGGGCCTCGGAAGAGAGGTTCGGTTTGATCTCAAACCTTAAGCATTTCTCTCAATACAGTATCAGCTTTTCTCTCCCATTTGGTAATTTATGTCTATGGCCTCACGTTGCCAGCACCAGTGTCCCTCACCTTGCACTTTCTTGAGTTAACCTTTATTAACCACTTGTTGGACCATTCCTTCTGTTTGTCCCGATATCCTGTAGCTTCTTGAGAGAGAGAGAGAGAGAGAGAGAGAGAGAGAGAGAGAGAGAGAGAGAGAGAGAGAGAGAGAGAGAGAGAGAGAGAGAGAGAGAGAGAGAGAGAGAGAGAGAGAGAGGGAGAGAGAGGGAGAGAGAGGGAGAGAGGGAGAGAGAGAGAGAGAGAGAGAGAGAGAGAGAGAGAGAGAGAGAGAGAGAGAGAGAGAGAGAGAGAGAGAGAGAGAGAGAGAGAGAGAGAGAGAGAGAGAGAGAGAGAGAGAGAGAGAGAGGGAGAGAGAGAGAGAGAGAGAGAGAGAGAGAGAGAGAGAGAGAGAGAGAGAGAGAGAGAGAGAGAGAGAGAGAGAGAGAGAGAGAGAGAGAGAGAGAGAGAGAGAGAGAAACAGCGCCGAGCGCGTGTCGCTTTTTTTTCTCAGCCCATTTTCATGTCAAAACAAAAAATAAAAATAATAATAATAATAATAATCTTTTGCATCTACATTTCCGAGACAATGGAGGCGTCTCCCGTGCATGAAGTCCACTACTCTTGCAAACTGAAACTCATTGCCTCTTGTGTCCTTCAAGCGATCGAAACAATACGAATCACCGCGGAGCTTTCACTGTGTGACCACGGCTTGTTTAACATGGCCGCACCTGTGATTAACATTTACAAAATCGTTCGATGGTTACTGGAATATTTAAAACCGATTCTGAGGTGGGTTTTTTTTCCCTCCTTTGGAGTCAAGATTCGAGATGAAATGCAGAATGAGATTTGTTTTTTTTTTATCGATTCCCTTTTACTTTCCTCTTAACGTCGTCTGTCTGTCTGTCTCTCTCTCTCGGTCTCACTCTCTTTTTTCTCAAGCACTTGGGCTGGACGGTAGAGCGACGGTCTTGCTTCATGCGGGTCGGTGTTCAATCCCCCGACCGTCCACAAGTGGTTGGGCACCATTCCTTTCCCCCTATCCTATCCAAACTCCATATCCTGACCCCCTTCCAAGTGCTATATAGTCGTAATGGCATGGTGCTTTTCCCCCCTGATGATTCTCTCCCTTTCTCATCGAACTCTGCCCATTACAGCCGCCTGTCAACAGTACAATGATGGTTACAGGGTAATTAGTACAATAGAAAATGCCTGGCACTGTTCATAACCCATTACCCCATTACCAGAGTGCCATATAACCTCTTATCCCCATTACCAGAGTGCCATATAACCTCTTATCCCCATTACCAGAGTGCCATATAACCTCTTATCCCCATTACCAGAGTGCCATATAACCTCTTATCCCCATTACCAGAGTGCCATATAACCTCTTATCCCCATTACCAGAGTGCCATATAACCTCTTATCCCCATTACCAGAGTGCCATATAACCTCTTATCCCCATTACCAGAGTGCCATATAACCTCTTATCCCCATTACCAGAGTGCCATATAACCTCTTATCCCCATTACCAGAGTGCCATATAACCTCCATCCCCATTACCAGAGCGCCACAGCCTCCCCATTTCTTGAGGGCAATATCCTCCCCCCCGCAGAGTGCCAGAATCCCCCCCCCATTTACACAGGACAAAAACCTTTCCATTACCAGAATGCAAAAATCTCTCCCCCCCCCCTCCACGACTATAATAAGACTATGAGAGGGGGGGGACTATGATAACTTAAGAGATAACTCCACTTCTCATCATTTCTATGATAACTTAGACTCTAACTTCTCACGCTTGGCACTGCCCGGTGAGAACTATTAAATAGGCACTTTCCCCTCCTACCTACCCCCCCACCCCCCCCACCCCCCCCCCACCCCTCCGCCTCCTCCCTCCCCTTTCCTGCTACTTTCAAGCACTTCCCCCGCCACTTCCCTCCCACCCCCCTCTCCACCCTACCTCCCCCCCTGCCTTTCGTACCCTCTTCCCTCCTCCCCCCCCCGCCCCGTTGCACCCCCGCCCACTTACACCCCCCCCGCCCACTTGTACCCCCCCGCCCACTTGTACCCCCCCCCCCCCGCCCACTTGCCCCTCCCCCCCCCCCCCCCGCCCACTGGCACACACTAGCGCCGGGATAAACACGGTGGCGGGCGTGACAGGGAAGACAACAAATGCTCGGCCGGATGTTTAAACAACACAGATATTTTTCCCGCCCTCGACAAATGTCATACTCCCCCCTCCTCCCCCCCCTTACCCCTACCCCCTCCCCTTCCTTACCCCCTTCCACCCCCCCTCCCCCCACCCCCCCCTTTCCCACAATCGCTAGTTACTAGTAAAAGCCGCCAGTTACTAAGTAAATCAGACCAAACTGTATCGTTCAGTGTGCCAACTACTAAACAGTTGGACAGCTAGATGAGGGGGCCCAACAGCTGGAAGTCAACTCCGGTCAAACTGAGCTGCAGGAGACCACACCGGGTTTGAGAGAACACCAGCAGCTGCAACAGCAGCAGCAGCTGAAGGAGGAAGCAACAGCAGTAGCAGTTGAAGCAGGAAGCAACAGCTGAGGCAGGAGCAGCAACAGGATCACATGAAGCTAGGAACAGCAGCTGCAGCAGGAGCAGCTGTAGCCAAGTGTTGGTACAGGAGCAACGGTCAATTACCGCTGCAGCTGCTGGTGGAAGAGCAACAGTTATAAATCAAGAAACATCTGAAGAAATTGCATCTAATACAGAATCAGTCTGGTTTAGTATCAACTAAAGTGCGCGCGCGTGAGTGCGTCCGTGTGAGTGCGTCCGTGTGTGTGTGTGTGTGTGTGTGTGTGTGTGTGTGTGTGTGTGTGTGTGTGTGTGTGTGTGTGTGTGTTTGTGTGTGTGTGTTGAAGCTTTAGATTTAGAAAACACACACACGCAAACACCGCGTCTGAGTTCCAAAGTAACACCATAGAAGGAACTTGATGAAAAGATTCAGTCACCGGTATTCAAATCCTCAGATTTAGATAGACAGACAAATGAACAGGTGTGTGGTGTGTGTGGACAGAAATAGACGGTGCCTCTGGCCAATATTCCATCTACAGATGTCTCATGTTATTAGCTGTGAAGGTTGTGGGAGATGAGTTGGATGATTTGAGTGATGGAACAAGTGAAACGTTTTGTAAGTTACAGGAATATTAACAGACCGGAAGTAAACCAAGCCTGTATCCTCCACCTTGATGGTACTGTATCATCACTGCCAAACGTCTGGTTATCGACGTACCGTGTGGTACCATGGGCGCTGCTGCCAGGTGGTACAACTCTCATTTGTCATACCCGACAGGTGGAGCAAGGTGTCTCCCTGTTGGCAAGGCGGCCAAGAGACGGCCAAGCCCCACACACACACACACACACACACACACACACACACACACACACACACAGACACACACACACACACACATACACACACACACACACACACACACACACACACACAGACACACACACACACACACACACACACACACACACACAGAGACACACACACACACACACACACACACACACACACATACACACACACACACATACACACACACACACACACACACACACACACACACACACACACACACACACACACACACATACACACACATACACACACACACACACACACACACACACACACACACACACACACACACACACACACACACACACACACACTCACACACACACACACACACACACACACACACACACACACACACACACACACACACACACACACACACACACACACACACACACACAGACACAACCTACAACCCCGGAAATGTTGTAATTATTACCAGCATTTCAGGAAGTAACAATTGAAATAAGGCTTCACACACAAAATAATCTTTTTTTTATAACATATTGTATAGTATGATATAGGCCTTAAGCAATTAGAATCTATGAACGTCAAAGTTGTTTTTCGTTAATTAGATCTTACAACAGGTACGCTTAGATAAACTTGTACCAGAACGTGATATTGTGAGATAACACCTATACAACATCCCCCCCCCCTACCCCCTCCCCCCCCACACCCCAGATCCTGCGCTGCATTGGATGATATAAAGCTGATAACAAAAAAATTGTATTATATTTTGAATTTTGCAACCGCGATCCCGCGGTTTGTGTATCAAAATCTATTGTGCTTTAAGTCACATCTAAAATCCCTAGGCGTGAGACTAACTTTGTGTTGATAACATTATATCTCGCAACACTTGTGTTCAGGCTTCCAAGTAATTGTTTATCTTCCGTCCTCCGTGTTGCAACGGGTCTTGCGAGTCAATAATTTTAAAGAAGTTATACTTCAGACACACGGATTGTTTATGCTGCTGCTTCACACTCCAAGAGTTCCTGTTTTCTAATAATAATTAATATATTAGGAGCAAGCAGGGGACCTGGTTGATACCTGGTTGATACCTGGTTGATGGGGTTCTGGGAGTTCTCCTACTCCCCAAGCCCGGCCCGAGGCCAGGCTTGACTTGTGAGAGTTTGGTCCACCAGGCTGTTGCTTGGAGCGGCCCGCAGGCCCACATATACCTGGTTGATGGGGTTCTGGGAGTTCTTCTACTCCCCAAGCCCGGCCCGAGGCCAGGCTTGACTTGTGCGAGTTTGATCCACCAGGCTGTTGCTTGGAGCGGCCCGCATGCCAGGAAAGAGGTAAGATTTTCGACCAATTCTAATTTCAATGAAACCGGTAGAGGCGGAAACAAATGGACAGAGTTACTTTCACCCTGATGCACCTGTTCACCTAGCAGTAAATAGGTACCTGGGAGTTAGACAGCTGCTACGGGCTGCTGCTGCTGCTTCCCGTGGGAGGGTGTGTAACAAAAAAAGGAGGCCTGATCGAGGACCGGGCCGCGGGGACGCTAAGCCCCGAAGCCATCTCAAGATAACCTCAAGAAGATAATGAACCACACAGGTGTGACTGGCATTAATTAAGACCCCTTACGCCCTCCCTACAAGACGGCTTCAGAGCGCAAGTCAACCATATAACACAGATCAGAAGATGGAAAAGACTAAATCAAATTTCAAGCTGTTCCAGGGAACAGGTTAATGGCCTAAAACCATCTTTCAATTAAAAATAGGATATAAACATTCCAGTGATGTTGCCTGGAATATACCTGGAGAGTGTTCTGCGAGTTCTACTCTCCCTTAAGCCCGGCCCGAGGCTAGGCTCGACTTGTAAGAGCTTGGTCCAACAGGCTGTTGCTTGGAGTGGCCTGCAGGCCCACATATCCACCACAGCCCGGTTGCTCCGGCACTTCTTGCAAATTTTCAAACTCATACGGTCAAGATTCTAAATAATATTATATATTATATATATATATTATATATCGGGTGTCAGTTAATCATGAGCAGCTTCATGGTATCTGACGTTTCAAAGTGTGTTTCGATGGTTTGAAAAGTTCATTCATGTACCGAAAAATAATGTCTCAAGAAACAAAAATAATGTCTCAAGAAACAAATATAATGTCTCAAGAAACAAATATAATGTCTCAAGAAACAAATATAATGTCTCAAGAAACAAACAAACAAACAAACAGCAAGTCTTTCGACCACTGCCACAGCCCTACACTGACAGACGGATGAATAATGACAACATGTCATTATGACAGAATCTTAAAAAAAAAAAAACTTAAATTTCACGCAATGGTTCATAGCACAGGATCAAATAAAAGAGGATAATAGACAGAAAAAATTCAAAGATGAGCAGTTCAAACAAAGAAACTTGGATGTATCCACCTGGCATACAACAGGCATCCACCGAACATCCACCGAACATCCACCGAACATCCAACAGACACTGAAGGCTCAGACACCAGACTTCACGTGCCCTGAAAGACTTGATGTATATATATGTGTGTGTGTGTGTGTGTGTATTTGTGGGGTATGTGTTCACCCTCTTCTCCTATACCCATACCTTATAACCATTTCCTCTGGGTATGTGTTCACCCCTTTCTCCTATATACCTTATAACCATTTCCTCTGGCTATGTGTTCACCCCTTCTCCTATACCCATACCTTATAACCATTTCCTCTGGGTATGTGTTCACCCCTTTCTCCTATACCCATACCTTATAACCATTTCCTCTGGCTATGTGTTCACCCCTTTCTCCTATACCCATACCTTATAACCATTTCCTCTGGGTATGTGTTCACCCCTTTCTCCTATACCCATAACTTATAACCATTTCCTCTGGCTATGTGTTCACCCCCTTCTCCTATATACCTTATAACCATTTCCTCTGGCTATGTGTTCACCCCTTCTCCTATACCCATACCTTATAACCATTTCCTCTGGGTATGTGTTCACCCCTTTCTCCTATACCCATACCTTATAACCATTTCCTCTGGGTATGTGTTCACCCCTTCTCCTATACCCATACCTTATAACCATTTCCTCTGGCTATGTGTTCACCCCTTTCTCCTATACCCATACCTTATAACCATTTCCTCTGGGTATGTGTTCACCCCCTTCTCCTATACCCATACCTTATAACCATTTCCTCTTATACCCATTCCTGCCCGCCCTCTCCACCCACTGCTGCCCCCCACACCCCCACCACTCCACCCACCACTGCATTTCCCTCCACCCACTGCTCCCCTCCACCCACTGCTCCCCTCCACCCACTGCTCCCCTCCACCCACTGCTCCCCTCCACCCACTGCTCCCCTCCACCCACCATCCTGCCCTCCTCACCCACTGTTGTGTATACAGCTGCTTTTATGCTTTTTGCTTCAGTCACGTCATTCTCCAATCACTGTTTTCCCTTGTTTACCTTTGATTATAAACAATTCCATTTGGTGGTGACTATTTCAGGAGGGCGGCGGTTGCTGCAGCTCCCGCCTGTTTACACACAAGTCCACGGAGAGGTCGTCCGCCCACCTCTAGGGGCGCCCCCCCTGCTGCTAGGGGCCTGCTAGGGGCCCCCTGCTGCTAGGGACTGCTAGGGGCCCCCCTGCTGCTAGGGCCTGCTAGGGGCCCCCTGCTGCTAGGGCCTGCTAGGGGCCCCCCTGCTGCTAGGGACCCCCTGCTGCTAGGGACCTCTAGGGGCCCTCCCTGCTGCTAGGGCCTGCTAGGGGCCCCCTGCTGCTAGGGACTGCTAGGGGGCCCCCCTGCTGCTAGGGCCTGCTAGGGGCCCCCTGCTGCTAGGGCCTGCTAAGGGCCCCCCTGCTGCTAGGGCCTGCTAGGGGCCCCCTGCTGCTAGGGCCTGCTAGGGGCCCCCCTGCTGCTAGGGCCTGCTAGGGGCCCCCTGCTGCTAGGGCCTGCTAGGGGACCCCTGCTGCTAGGGCCTGCTAGGGGATCCCTGCTGCTAGGGACCTCTAGGGGCCCCCCTGCTGTTAGGGCCTGCTAGGGTCCCCCTGCAGCTAGGGACCTCTCTAGGGGGCCCCCTGCTGCTAGGGAGCTCTCTAGGGGACCCCTGCTGCTAGGGACTGCTAGGGGGCCCCCCTGCTGCTAGGGCCTGCTAGGGGCCCCCTGCTGGCTAGGGCCTGCTAGGGACCTCTAGGGTACCCCTGCTGCTAGGGCCTGCTAGGGACCTCTAGGGTACCCCCTGCTGCTAGGGCCTGCTAGGGACCTCTAGGGACCCTGAGAAGCCGTCCACCCCCCCCCCCTCCCCCACCCACTAAAGCCCAGCTCGGTTGTTTGTCAATCCCTTGAAACAAACAAATGAATAAAGCACAAGTATGAAAGCACGTCCTGCCCTCTCCACCCCACTCCCCCCCCCCCCCCCCCGCGTCCTGCCCTCTCCACCCCACTCCCCCCCCCCACCCGCGTCCTGCCCTCTCCACCCCATTCCCCCCCCCCACCCGCCCCGCCCCCACATGCTCGGTTATCACTCTAACACTTTATTGTCGCCTCTCTCTCTCTCTCTCCCCCTTCCTCTGCTTCCCTCTTCCTCCTTCCGTTCCTCCTCCTCCTCCTTCTCCTCCTAATTCTTCCCGTTTTCCCTGCCTATAGGTTCCCATCTTTACACTACACACTACCTAATATATCATTATCAAATTATGCTAAATACCCGAGGGTTTGGGAAAATAATCTTTGTTTACAAACTGTGGAAATCGTCAAGATTATATGTGTATATGTAGGGGAGGTGGGGGAGAGGAGGGGGAAGTTGGTGGGGAGATGAGGGAGGTGGTGGGGAGGATGTCTAGGGGTGAGGGGGGGGGAGGAGGCTAATTTTTGGGGCGCTGGTGGGGAAGGAAGAACCAAAACACCGTCCACCATATGACCAGCCAGTCCAGGAGCTCCAGGAACTCCTCAACACACAGCCACTAAACATCAGACTACAGCACCAAGCCATCAGGGTGTGGAACACCATCGTTATGTTAGAAGACCCAATGTTAGAGAGATTACTCCAAGATGAGACGCCCCGCTCCCACAGCTGGTGGCCCAAGATGAGACGCCCCGCTCCCACAGCTGGTGGCCCAAGATGAGACGCCCCACTCCCATAGCTGGTGGCCCAAGATGAGACGCCCCGCTCCCACAGCTGGTGGCCCAAGATGAGACGCCCCACTCCCACAGCTGGTGGCCCAAGATGAGACGCCCCACTCCCACAGCTGGTGGCCCAAGATGAGACGCCCCGCTCCCACAGCTGGTGGCCCAAGATGAGACGCCCCGCTCCCACAGCTGGTGGCCCAAGATGAGACGCCCCACTCCCACAGCTGGTGACCCAAGATGAGACGCCCCACTCCCACAGCTGGTGGCCCAAGATGAGACGCCCCACTCCCACAGCTGGTGACCCAAGATGAGACGCCCCACTCCCACAGCTGGTGGCCCAAGATGAGACGCCCCACTCCCACAGCTGGTGGCCCAAGATGAGACGCCCCACTCCCACAGCTGGTGGCCCAAGATGAGACGCCCCACTCCCACAGCTGGTGGCCCAAGATGAGACGCCCCGCTCCCATGAACCTCCATCTATTCAACGGTAACCCAGCCTTACAATACATTCTTCCCAGCAGAAATATTGGTCAGAAACCCCCCTCTCCCCTCATAAAAAAATAATAATGACATAAAAAAAACTTAAACAGAACATCAAAATGTGTACAACACCATATGCTGGTTAGCATTGTAAATGTGTGGCCACGTCTGTGGTAGAAAATAATAAAAAAAAAAAAAAAAAAAAAAAAAAAAAAAAAAAAAAAAACATTTGAGTGTGTATATGTGTGAATGCTACACAGTATTCAAATATAGATATCCATATATATTGCATTACATGTGAAGGAAAACATTCACAGCTCCCTGACAAAAGAGAGCAAGCTCAGCTTAGCTGCCATAGGTGCCATAGGTGCCATAGGTGCCATAGGCATAGTTAGAGAACACTGTCTGAACATCAGAGATTGTTCAGTATCTCCCAGAAATTGTACGAAATATTGCCGAAACAAAATTGGAAGTCTTCACTAACAAAAATACATTTACAAAATATATATTTTAAATATCTAATCTAAATACATTTAAATATCCAAGTAAGGGCTCTATTTTTTTAAGACAATCTACAGAACCTACGTGAGACCAATAATAGATCATGCAGCACCAGTATGGAATCTGCATTTTGAGACGCAGGAAATGAAGCCAAGAAGTCAGATGTAAGATGACTGAGGTACAATGACAGGTTACGGATGCTCAGGCTCGCAACCCTTGAGGAGAGAAGGAGCAGAGGAGACATGATCACCACGCACAAAATACTGAGTTCAAGTTAGTCTATTGAGAAAAGGAAGTACATCTCTAAAAGATAGAGAAGCTTAGGCTATTGCTATCCTCGTCAAATACTGAGGAAAATAGGCAAGATGGCCCAAATTAGCCTTTTTTTTATGAATTGGGAGGAAATAGGACTAGAAACCATTGGTAGAAAACAGAAATACAAATGAGTTGAAAAGACGCAAGGAGACGAAAGTAAAACAGACGCAAGATATAACACAGACGCAAGATATAACACAGACGTAAGATATAACACAGATCTTGAAGTGAGAACTCTATGGGGAGAAGAAAAGCAATATATATATATATATATATATATATATATATATATATATATATATATATATATATATATATATATATATATATAATCAGCTTTCTTCCCCTGTGGTATTAATAAGTCATTCGCCTTCAATATGTTTCTACAACAGCCAGGCTATTTCTACAACAGCCAGGCTATTTCTATAACAGCCAGGCTATTTCTACAACAGCCAGGCTATTTCTATAACAGCCAGGCTATTTCTACAACAGCCAGGCTATTTCTACAACAGCCAGGCTTTTAGGTATGGAAGTTATATTCGCTTAGCTACTTCACAAGATTGCAAAGGTTATCAATGCAATGTATAGCAAGCCGTATAAGGTCAGCAATTTCTAACTTACCTCCTCCCTAAACCATCATCTTTCCTTAATACTTTTACCCTAAAGAACCCCCCCCCACCCTTCCCCTACTCTGCTACCCCCCTTTTCTCCCTACTTTACCCTACTCCAGCACCCCCATTTGACCCCACAAGCAAAGTTCCTCCACCACCCCCCTAACAAGCTACCTACCTCCTCCTCCCTTCTCCGCCAACACCTACTCCACTCTGTGCAACCCTCCCCCACCCCCCTTCCCTATGTCCTTGTTAAGTGTTTATTTGTTCAAGTGTGTGAGGTACGAGTGTGTTGTTGTTATCGTCGGCTTGTCTTGGTGGGAGGAGGAGATAAAGAACATGGAGGCTGGGAGCCGTTCCTTGACTGTTGTCGCTCTGCTGATGGACCTCACTGCTTCTGTTTATGTACTTGGCAGCAGCACTGCAGCGCGACAGGTCATTGTCATGCCTTGGTGCTGCTGCTGTTGCTGTTACTGCTGCTGCTGTTAGTGCTGCTGTTGCTGTTAGTGCTGATGTTGCTGCTGCTGCTGTTAGTGCTGATGTTGCTGCTACTGTTGCTGCTGCTGCTGTTGCTGCTGGTGTTAGTGGTGCTGCTGCTGCTTTTAGTGCTACTGTTGCTGCTGCTGTTGTTAGTGCTACTGTTGCTGCTGCTGCTGCTGTTAGTGCTACTGTTGCTGCTGCTGTTGTTAGTGCTACTGTTGCTGCTGCTGCTGCTGTTGTTAGTGCTACTGTTGCTGCTGCTGCTGCTGTTAGGCTACTGTTGCTGCTGCTGCTGCTGTTAGTGCTACTGTTGCTGCTGTTAGTGCTACTGCTGCTGCTGCTGCTGCTGTTGGTGCTACTGTTGTTGCTGCTGCTGTTAGTGCTACTGTTGCTGCTGCTGTTAGTGCTACTGTTGCTGCTGCTGCTGCTGTTAGTGCTACTTTTGCTGCTGCTGCTGCTGTTAGTGCTACTGTTGCTGATGCTGCTGTTAGTGCTACTGCTGCTGCTGTTAGTGCTACTGTTGCTGCTGCTGCTGTTGTTAGTGCTACTGTTGCTGCTGTTAGTGCTACTGTTGCTGCTGCTGCTGCTGTTAGTGCTACTGTTGTTGCTGCTGCTGTTAGTGCTACTGTTGCTGCTGCTGCTGTTGTTAGTGCTACTGTTGTTGCTGCTGCTGCTGTTAGTGCTACTGCTGCTGCTGCTGTTAGTGCTACTGTTGCTGCTGCTGTTGTTAGTGCTACTGTTGCTGCTGCTGTTGTTAGTGCTACTGTTGCTGCTGCTGTTAGTGCTACTGTTGCTGCTGCTGTTAGTGCTACTGTTGCTGCTGCTGCTGTTAGTGCTACTGCTGCTGCTGCTGTTAGTGCTACTGTTGCTGCTGCTGTTGTTAGTGCTACTGTTGCTGCTGCTGTTAGTGCTACTGTTGCTGCTGCTGTTAGTGCTACTGTTGCTGCTGCTGCTGTTAGTGCTACTGTTGCTGCTGCTGCTGCTGTTAGTGCTACTGTTGCTGCTGCTGTTAGTGCTACTGTTGCTGCTGCTGTTAGTGCTACTGTTGCTGCTGCTGTTGTTAGTGCTACTGTTGCTGCTGCTGCTGTTAGTGCTACTGTTGCTGCTGCTGCTGCTGTTAGTGCTACTGTTGCTGCTGTTAGTGCTACTGTTGCTGCTGCTGCTGTTAGTGCTACTGTTGCTGCTGCTGCTGTTAGTGCTACTGTTGCTGTTGCTGCTGTTAGTGCTACTGTTGTTGCTGCTGCTGCTGCAACAGCTGCTGTACTCTGCGGTGCTGTTACTCTGTGAGAGAGGGACAGAGCTTCTCTTCTATTTTACGCACCTCTAGGTCGTCCAGTACTATTGTAGTTACTAGACCTGGTTGATACCTGGTTGATGGGGTTCTGGGAGTTCTTCTACTCCCCAAGCCCGGCCCGAGGCCAGGCTCGACTTGTGAGAGTTTGGTCCACCAGGCTGTTGCTTGGAGCGGCCCGCAGGGCCACGTACCCACCACAGCCCGGCTGATCCGGAACTTCTCTTAGAAAACCGTCCAGTTTTCTCTTGAAGATGTCCACGGTTGTTCCGGCAATATTTCTTATGCTCGCTGGGAGGACGTTGAACAACCGCGGACCCCTGATGTTTATACAGTGCTCTCTGATTGTGCCTATGACACCTCTGCTCTTCACAGGTTCAATCTTGCATTTTCTTCCATATCGTTCACTCCAGTACGTTGTTATTTTACTGTGTAGATTTGGGACCTGACCCTCCAGTATTTTCCAGGTGTATATTATTTGGTATCTCTCTCGTCTCCTTTCTAGAGAGTACATTTGGAGAGCTTTGAGACGATCCCAATAATTTAGGTGTTTTATCTCGTCTATGCGTGCCGTATATGTTCTCTGTATTCCCTCTATTTCAGCAATCTCTCCTGCTCTGAAGGGGGAAGTGAGTACTGAGCAGTACTCGAGACGGGACAGCACAAGTGACTTGAAGAGTACAACCATTGTGATGGGATGTACAGACAAACTACTCACACACACACGGCGAACTGTGATGATGGTTTTGTCCTGCAGGGACCAGGGAGGCCTGGTCGGAGACCGGGCCGCGGGGCTCTTGATCCCCGAAAGCTACACAAGGTAGGGAGGGAGAGAGAAGGGGGGGGGAGGGAGGGGGTGAGATATGAGGGATGGAAGAGAGAGAGAGAGAGAGAGAGAGAGAGAGAGAGAGAGAGAGAGAGAGAGAGAGAGAGAGAGAGAGAGAGAGAGAGAGAGAGAGAGAGAGAGAGAGAGAGAGAGAGAGAGAGACAGAGAGAGAGAGAGAGAGAGAGAGAGAGAGAGAGAGAGAGAGAGAGAGGTGGCCTATCTTCCACCTGTATCCTCTAGTCCTACCTTTTCTTATTTTAAACACTACCTCTTCGTCTATTTTTTTTTCCAACTGACCTCAGTATCTCATACGTTGTAAACATGTCTCTCTCAGTCTACTATCCTCCAAAGTGGTGAAGTTGAGTTCTTTCACTTGTATAATAAATTAACTAAATTCTACGGTCAGGGACAACTAGCTCAGCCTAACTCTGTTTTTTTTAAAGTTTGTGTTTTATTTAATTGGGGAATCCAGGGCGGCGCTGCATACTAAAGGGTTATTCGCACATAGGTTATTTACGGTGTTCTGAAGGTTCTTAGTCTAGGTATCGACCCTTTGTAACCTTTGTGTTTGCTGCAAATGTTATTGTATTAATGTGTACTCACCTAGTTGTGCTTGCGGGGGTTGAGCTCTGGCTCTTTGGTCCCGCCTCTGAACTGTCAATCAACTGGTGTACAGATTCCTCCGCCTACTGGGCTCTATCATATCTACACTTGAAACTGTGTATGGAGTCAGCCTCCACCACATCATTGTGTGTGTGTGTGTGTGTGTGTGTGTGTGTGTGTGTGTGTGTGTGTGTGTGTGTGTGAGTGAGTGAGTGTGTGTGTGTGTGTGTGTGTGTGTGTGTGTGTGTGTGTGTGTGTGTGTGTGTGTGTGTGTGTGTGTGTGTGTACGAACCAACATCTCTCGATGACAACAACAAGACACACAGGCGAATCACGTGACCCGATTATTAACCAATCAGAGCGCGCGGGGCGGCCACACAACACACCCTAACATGTAACACCTTTGTTCAAGTTGAACAGCCCCCCTCCCCCTCCCCCCCCAGGTACCCTTACGAGGTGCGTGTATGCGTGCGTGAGAGTGAGCATACACGCACGTGTGTATGCGGGGGGGGGGGGGTAACAAGCCCCGTGCGAGCAAGCACTCTTGCTTACAGAAGCACCATACAATTTAGACGAGCGCCTTTACCACCTGATTTGAGCGGCTGACGGATCTGAACTAGTGAGCACTCCATCTATGTACACAAGACTGTAACAGTCTTCCCCCTTCCACGATAACGAATAGTTATTTGTGTAAGAAAACGGGAAGAAGGGCGTGGAAGGGAGAGGTAAGAGGAACGTGGTGAAAGAGAGGAGAGAGAGAGAGAGAGATGGAAAAGAACAGATAAAGAGGAGAAATCCCAGTATTATAATACTTTCGATTGCTTAATGTATAATAATGCAACCTGTCCTCTTAAAAAGAACGTCGCTTTTGGCCGTTTGCCCGTATGGCCGAATTTGGACGTAATTTGAAAATGAAAAAAAAAATGAAAATAAATTTGGGATTTTTTTTCAACAACAGTAAGTTAAGGGTCCTCTGATAGGTTAGGTGGGCAGGAAATTCTCATAAAGTTTCAAAACGTTATGAAAAACGATAATTTAAAGTGTCCTCTCATAACCTCTGCGCGTACGCCGGACGACTCAAATAGAAAACGGAACAGAACGTTACTTTTGTGAGTCGATTTCATTTCAAATTACGTCCAAATTTGGCCATATCGCGCATACGGGCCAAAAGTGACTTTATTTTTAAGAGGACGGGTTGATAATGATAATAATGCTTGCAAGTAAAAAATAATTGAAACCTTCCCTTCAGAGCATTGCTTAAGGGGGGAGAGGGGGGGACTTTGCAAGGAAAATAATATTTAAAAATAAGTGTATGAGGATATATTTGAATGATGCTGGTGGTGCTTGTTGATGGCGTGTGTGTGTGTATATATATATACACACACTGAGTGTATATATATACACACACTGAGTGTAAATGTTTATGTGTTTGTAAGTGTGGGTCTTTTATAGGAAATGCTAACATTTATATTTGCGTGCATGGATGCCTGTGTATGTGTGTGTGTGTGTGTGTGTGTGTGTGTGTGTGTGTGTGTGTGTGTGTGTGTGTGTGTGTGTGTGTGTGTGTGTGTGTGTGTGTGTGTGTTCCATCCTTCCCGAAAGACTTCTTGAACCAGAGTCCTCGCATCTAACACGTCGCATTAGTTACGGAGTGCTAAATAGAGAGACATGTTCGAGGTTTCAAAAGTCCTACTCCTTTTCACTTTCACCAAGATTTCGTAAATACACAAATGTGGAGTACATAGAATATTGAACATTTAGAAAATACACGTAATCTGCGTTTCAAATTGGACGCATTAAGAATAGCAGGGAGATAAGGGGGTGGTAACTGATTAGGGTAATCTCTCTGGCCTGGCAACAGGATTAACCCCAATCACAGATCCGCCAACAGGATACACACACCCCCCAATCTGGCAACAGATCTGTTTATGAATAGACGTAACTACCACGTCGCGAGGTTGAAACAAACGACTCGTCTTATTAACGAGTCAATTAACTTGAAGACAATACTCATTCTTGACCGTAAAAAAAAATCGGTACAAATTGTTCTTGGCGGTGTGGATCAAGAGGCCTATTGCAGTGTCCCTTTTGTTCTTATGATCCACGAAAAAAAAAAACTTTTAGAAACAAGTATAATTTTTAGAGAAACAGTAATAACTTGAATCAGGTAAAGACATATTTGTATCAATTCAGGTTGCTGAGTCACCACCACCAATGTGTCTAGGTAGGTACGCGTGTTGTCCACCTGGGGGTAATGGGGGTAATGGGGTAATGGGGGGGGGGGGAATAGGGGGGTTATTATGTCATCTCCCATGTTGGTGTGGCGTGGGACTGGTCCACTGGATGGCCCTCGGGGTATTGAGAGTGGTGGTGCTGCTGCTACTGCTGGTGGTGGTGGTAATGGTGGTGGTAGTGGTTGTTATGATAATTGTGCTTTAGGAGGGGTGGTGGTGGTGGTGGTTGTTGTTACAGATGGTGATTGTCAAAGACAATGTCTGGCTATGTTGTTCTCAACAACAAACTTGTGTTTAGTGTGTGTGTGTGTGTGTGTGTGTGTGTGTGTGTGTGTGTGTGTGTGTGTGTGTGTGTGTGTGTGTGTGTGTGTGTGTGTGTGTGTGTGTGTGTGTGTGTGTAATTACCTAAGTGTAATTACCTAAGTGTAGTTACAGGATGAGAGCTACGCTCGTGGTGTCCCGTCTTCCCAGCACTCGTGTGTGTGTGTGTGTGTGTGTGTGTGTGTGTGTGTGTGTGTGTGTACTCACCTAATTGTACTCACCTAATTGTGCTTGCGGGGGTTGAGCTCTGGCTCTTTGGTCCCGCCTCTCAACCGTCAATCAACTGGTGTACAGGTTCCTGAGCCTATTGGGCTCTATCATATCTACATATTGAAACTGTGTATGGAGTCAGCCTCTACCACATCACTGTTTAATGCATTCCATTTACTAACTGCTCCGACACTGAAAAGGTTCTTTCTAATATCTCTGTGGCTCATTTGGGTACTCAGCTTCCACCTGTGTCCCCTTGTGCGTGTATCACCCGTGTTAAATAATGTATGTGTGTGTGTATTCACCTATTTGTACTTGCGGGGGTTGAGCTCTGGCTCTTTCGGCCCGCCTCTCAACTGTCAATCAATCAACAGATTTCCCCCCCCCCACACACGCACACACACGCAAACTGAGTACCAGTACCTGAGTACCACACACACACAAACTGAGTGGAAACTGAGTACCCAAATGAGCCACAGGGACGTTAGAAAGAACTTTTTCAGTGTCAGAGTAGTTAACGGATGGAATGCATCAGGCAGTGATGTGGTGGAGGCTGACTCCATACACAGTTTCAAGTGTAGATATGATAGAGCCCAGTAGGCTCAGGAATCTGTACACCAGTTGATTGACAGTTGAGAGGCGGGACCAAAGAGCTAGACCTCAATCCCCGCAAGCACAAATAGGTGAGTACAAATAGATGAGTTCACAGGATGTGTGTCTGTGTGTGTGTGTGTAATTACTAAGCATATTTTTATTCTAAACTAACTAATTAAGTTTATAATATGAAACCTTGACTATTAAGAATTAAACTCCAGCCATCTCAACCCCCCCTTCCCCCATCCTACCCCCCCTTCTCCACTCCCCATCCTCCCCCTCCCCCATCCTTTCCCCTCCCTCTCAAACGATACTACACTTTTCATGCTCAACAATCCCCCCCTTTCCCCTTGCCCTCTTCAGCTTCCCCCTTCACGTGGTCCCCCTCCCCCCCACCTCCACGGAATCTGTTGTTACTGTCGAGGGGGGTAAAAGGGGAGGGGGGGGAGGAAGAAGGGGGCGGGGGAATAGTACAAAAAAAAATGAGAATCTGGGAATGTTTTCAGAGTTCTCTTGGTGGGCGCCGTTGGTACAAGAGAAGGATAGGTATAGGGAATTGGCATCCACCACGTCGACTCTTGTAGCCACTACGTCCACTACTGTATCCACCACGTCTACTACTGTATCCACCACGTCTACTACTGTAGCCACCACGTCCACTACTGTATCCACCACGTCTACTACTGTAGCCACCACGTCCACTACTGTATCCACCACGTCTACTACTGTAGCCACCACGTCCACTACTGTATCCACCACGTCTACTACTGTAGCCACCACGTCCACTACTGTATCCACCACGTCTACTACTGTAGCCACCACGTCCACTACTGTATCCACCACGTCTACTACTGTAGCCACCACGTCCACTACTGTAGCCACCACGTCTACTACTGTATCCACCACGTCCACTACTGTATCCACCACGTCTACTACTGTAGCCACCACGTCTACTACTGTAGCCACCACGTCCACTACTGTAGCCACCACGTCTACTACTGTAGCCACCACGTCTACTACTGTAGCCACCACGTCTACTACTGTATCCACCACGTCTACTACTGTAGCCACCACGTCCACTACTGTATCCACCACGTCCACTACTGTAGCCACCACGTCTACTACTGTATCCACCACGTCTACTACTGTAGCCACCACGTCCACTACTGTATCCACCATCTCCGCTATATTGTCTCAAACACGATCATAATTATATCCACCATCCCCCCTATTATTTTATCCACAATATCCACTATTGTATGCATCACGCCCACTCTTCCACCGCCCACAAGGAACCTGTTCCGTCTGCCTCCACAATATTACCTATTGTAATATTATAGGGAGGCCTATAATAGGGTGCCTATTACCCAGTAGTTCGAGGCTCTTGGGCATGGACGGTAGGGCGACTGGTCTAGCTTCATGCAGGTCGGCGTTCAATCCCCGACCGTCCAATAAGTAGGATTCGATACCATTCCTTTCCCCCACCCCGTCCCATCTTAAATCCTTATCCTGACCCCCTTCCAAGTGCTACATAGTCGTGAAGGCTTGGCACTCCCCCCCTTCCCCCCCCCCCCCTGATAGTTCCCTTACCCCCCCCCCCCCCCCCTCCCATCAGTTCATGGCACACATCCTGGATATTGTGTTGTTGTTGTTTAAGATTCAGCTACTGGGAACTAAAAGTTGTAAGTAGCACGGCCTATGGTGAGCCCGTGACGGACTGACCTGGCACAGAAGCGAAACCGAAATACTGACGCTTTCTCGGACTAATGAGCTACCGTCATGGTGTAACAAACTAGGCTGTTGTAAGAATTATCCAGAGTGGTTTATCGACAAAAGAGAATGGGAAGCTGAGCCCGCATGGTGACCTGGGAACCTGATTCCAGGGGAATTCGCGGTGGAAATAACCGACGCTTTGTTCATAAGCTGCGTATAATGAACCATCCTATAGTATTCAGTAATTTAGAGAAATTAGCCTTTATTCATTTTGCATTAAAATTGTATTGTATAATAGTACTGGATACAATATCAAGAGTATTCTAATTATTGAGTTTAAGTCACCATCAGTGACGTCACGAATCAGATCTAACTTGTAAGGCGGAGTGACCGGCGGTCATAGGTCATCAGGGTTGACAGGTCTACTATTTCTCAAAGTTCAATTAACCATTTTGGGGGATCGGGAACAGCTCTGCCGTTAGATGTTTGTGTAATTTAATTTCAGTAAAATAATTCAACCAGTCTGGATCAATTCAGTACAAACAGAGGTTAATTGTTATAACTTAAACCTTGCTAGTAACTGGGTAGAACTTTGACTAGGCGGAAGGATACAATACTCTGTCTGGGGTAGACCAGACAAGGAAGAGATCAGTGTGGAAACAGGAGCAACTGGGAGAGGCCAACCATCTTACCTCTCCCCAAGACCAGCCCAACATCTTTAGCTGGTTGCCCAAGGTATAGTTGCTATGGTTATTTATAGAATAGTCTTCATTGCCAGTCAGGTCAAGTAGGGAGTGTTAAAGTGACAGGGAGTGAACATATTTAGATTTTGTTTTAGTTTTTCTTTTAATAAATTAATTAAGTTAATAAATTGCATTTTTATTATTTCCATGTGTTTTATGTGTATACTTGTCCTGGTCACGTGGTCCACACGAGGAAGAGTTGGATTTTGCCTGAAACGCATTGCGTAATAGTGGCTTTAGGCATTGTATGTACTAGCTCTATCTATATATCAATCCATTAATGTAACATCACTTGTATGTATATACCTTACCTGAATAAACATCTGAATCTGAATCTGAATCTGAATCTGATTGGGCGCCGATTCTAACATCGAATCATTCCCGTGTAATTAATTTCACACTCTTAAGTTCCACGGTCATCGGTTATAGTGGGGATCAAGCCCCAAGGTTGATTAATTAGCGTGATCGATCCAGACCTCGATCATTGCTCTTGTGTTACTGGTCTGGTGGTGGCAGCGTAGAGGCGACTCTAGGGTTTTGCTCAGAGCCTAGGTCACGTCATACTGGGTGTAGAATCCTAAGTCGGTCAATCGTCTTAGGACCACGTGGCGTGGAATTGGTTTTGGTAAAAGTTTTGGAGTCCCTTGGTTGAGAATAAAAAGTAAGAATACGGGTAGAGGGAAAAGAAGGAAGATAAGAGAGAGAAACACCCAAACCCGTGTTACAATGGGTAGGTTAGGTGGGCTGGATAGATGCGTACTGGATAGGTGTTTCCGGGGCTTAGCGTCCCCGCGGCCCGGTCGTCGACCAGGCCTCCGCGTTACTGGACTGGTCAACCAGGCTCTCAGACGCGGCTGCTCGCAGCCTGACGTATGAGTCACAGTCTGATTGATCGGCTGATGACTTAGTTATCACAGAAGCTTCATCTTACTAGGACTGTAAGAATCTACAGAATCTACATTAAAGGGAGCCGGTCGGCCGAGCGGACAGCACGTTGGACTTGTGATCCCGTGGTCCTGGGTTAGATCCCAGGCGCCGCCGAGAAACAATGGGCTGAGATTCTTTCACCCTATGCCCCTGTTACCTAGCAGTAAAATAGGTACCTGGGTGTTAGTCAGCTGTCACGGGTTGCTTCCTGTGGTGTGTGGGAAAAAAATAGTAGTAGTAGTAGTAGAAACAGTTGATTGACAGAAAAAATCCGTGGATCAACCTGGCTGTGATGACCCTGCGGACAAATCGACAACCTTCCCCCCCCCCCTCACACACAGAACAAAAATAAAAAGCAAAATTAATAGTATAAAAATTTGAACTTGAATTTGGTTAATTTAGGACTGGGAAGAGAAGGGAATTATCCGGATAACGCACCAAGTCATTACGACTATATAGCACTTGCAAGGGGTCAGGATAAGGATTTTTTGGGGGGATGGGACTCGGGGGGGGGGAGGAATGGTGCCCAACCACTTAAGACAGTCGGGGGATTGAACGCCAACCTGCATGAAGCGAGATTGTTGCTCTACCGTCCAGAAAATAAGCAGCAATGACTAAGAAAACCTGGTCAAGGCCAGGCTACGGGGATAGAACAACTCTCGAAATCATCAACAGCTAATTACCAGGTAAAGGTGTTTGGGAACCTGTACAATAAAGTTAATTCACAGAATCCACACAATTTACTCCCTACTTATATGGGCGTGAAGAGAAGGATAGTGGTTGGGGGTTGGTGAGGGATAGATAGTGAAGGGGGGGGATAGAGAAGGGTATCCATATAGGAAAGAGAGAGAGAAAGGGGAGAGAGGAAGGTAGAAGGGAGGGAGAGAGAGAGGGGGAGAGAGACAGCAATGGCGGTGGCAGATTTCGGCAAAGACAGTTTGCCAGCCGGTGGTGGTGGTAGTGGTGGTGGTAGGGGGGAGGAGGGGGAACAGGAATGTCTTTGTTTGTTATTTATTTGTTCATCTGCCAGGGGTTGGGTGAGCTTGTGTTGGTTTAGGTGGGGCCTCGGTCATTGGCTGGGCTGAATCTGCGGGCAGCGCCCAGACTCAATGGTGGAATTAGAATGAATTCCGGATCTGTGATGTGAAGATGGGAGGGGGGGGGAGGGGTTAGGAGGGAAGAGGTAGGGGGGGGAGGGAGGGAGGATGGAGGAAAGAAGATGGAGGAGGGGGGGAGAGGGTTATGATGGAGATGTGGGAGAGGACTTTTGGGGGGATTTGGTTCAGTGGGAAGGATTGAACGGCTTATGTTCCATCCCAAATCCTTATCCTGACCCCCTTCCCAGTGTTATATATAGTCGTAATGGCTTGGCGCTTCCTCCTCCTGGTTGCCTTCCCTTCCTTGATGATATATATATATATATATATATATATATATATATATATATATATATATATATATATATATATATATAAATATATATATATATATATATATATATATATATATATATATATATATATATATATATATATATATATATATATATAGTCATATATATATATATAACTATAGTGTAACTGCAGACGAGGAGTCACAATAACGTGGCTGAAATGAGCCAAACCACACACTAGAAAGTGAAGGGACGACGACGTTTCGGTCCGACCTGGACCATTCTCAAGTCGACTGTGTATACTCAATATCGTGTAACTCCTCTTATCAGACTACTGGTACCTATGTACAGGCACCAAGAGATGTGAAACAATTGTTCAGTATTCATATTCGGGTCTGACAGTCGTCTATGTAATATCTTCCTTATATTGTTTAAGTAATATATTTTTCAAATTACTGTAAAAGTTCACGATGCATTTAATCTGTGTGTGTGCCGAGCAGCAAGTTTTTCATTATTCAATTTGACTTAAAATGACTCTATTCAATTTGATTTTACACCTATTCACTCCACATAATATCTATTCTGCATACAGGAAATGCAGAAGAGATATGGCAGGAAGTGCATAACAGATATGGCAGGAAATGCAGAATAGATAAGGCAGGAAATGCACAACAGATAAGGCAGGAAATGCAGGGACTACGGCTATTCAACCTCCATCAAATACATATCTTGAGGTTATCTTGAGATGATTTCAGGGCTTAGTGTCCCCGCGGCCCGGTCCTCGACCAGGCCTCCACCCCCTGGAAGCAGCCCGTGACAACTGACTAACACCCAGGTACCTATTTTCTGCTATGTAACAGGGGCATAAAGTAAAAGATACTCTGCCCATTGTTTCTCGCCGGATCGATCCCAGAACCACAGGATCACGTGTCCAGTGTTCTGTCCGCTCAGCCACCGGCTCCCTATAGCTTATTTTTGCCGGAACAGAAGTCGACGTGTTGAAGTAGCACTCGCCCAAGTGCCTACAGGAAGTGCCGGACCATCTGGGCTGCAACGGATGTGTGCGTGTACTGCTTGCAAGCAACAACCTTTTTTTTTAAGATCTAGTTATCATAAGAAAGTGAGCCAGCCGGGCGCTCTCACATTTGAGCTCCACTGCTCCCCATTTGAGCATTCGTAAACTAAGCTCCTCTTCCTGAGGAGCAGAACTCTGGAACCCACTTCAGGCATACTTCAGGCAAACATAGGCTTACACTGCTTCTAAAAGCTGATTATATATATATATATATATATATATATATATATATATATATATATATATATATATATAACCCTCCTGTGAGTGGCTGTTGGCTCTTCCGCGGGTGTTGGTCCTCCTACAGGTGTTGGCCCTCCCACAGGTGTTGGTCCTCCCACAGGTGTTGGCCCTCCCCACAGGTGTTGGCCCTCCCCACAGGTGTTGGTCTTCCCACAGGTGTTGGTCCTCCCACAGGTGTTGGCCCTCCCCACAGGTGTTGGCCCTCCCCACAGGTGTTGGTCTTCCCACAGGTGTTGGTCCTCCCACAGGTGTTGGTCCTCCCACAGGTGTTGGCCCTCCCCACAGGTGTTGGCCCTCCCCACAGGTGTTGGTCTTCCCACAGGTGTTGGCCCTCCCACAGGTGTTGACCCTCCCACAGGTGTTGGTCCTCCCACAGGTGTTGGTCTTCCCACAGGTGTTGGTCCTCCCACAGGTGTTGGTCTTCCCACAGGTGTTGGCCCTCCCACAGGTGTTGGCCCTCCCACAGGTGTTGGCCCTCCCCACAGGTGTTGGCCCTCCCCACAGGTGTTGGTCTTCCCACAGGTGTTGGTCCTCCCACAGGTGTTGGCCCTCCCCACAGGTGTTGGCCCTCCCCACAGGTGTTGGTCTTCCCACAGGTGTTGGTCCTCCCACAGGTGTTGGTCCTTCCACAGGTGTTGGCCCTCCCACAGGTGTTGGCCCTCCCACAGGTGTTGGTCCTCCCACAGGTGTTGGCCCTCCCACAGGTGTTGACCCTCCCACAGGTGTTGGCCCTCCCCACAGGTGTTGGTCTTCCCACAGGTGTTGGCCCTCCCACAGGTGTTGGTCTTCCCACAGGTGTTGGCCCTCCCCACAGGTGTTGGCCCTCCCCACAGGTGTTGGTCCTCCCACAGGTGTTGGCCCTCCCACAGGTGTTGGCCCTCCCCACAGGTGTTGGCCCTCCCCACAGGTGTTGGTCCTCCCACAGGTGTTGACCCTCCCACAGGTGTTGTTGCCTCCATCCATTTCTCTTACTTATCATCCTCATCTTTATCATCTTCTCCTCCCCTCTCAGCACTGCATCATTCCTCCCTTCCTGCCATTCACACTCCCTCGCGTGCACCCGCGTGTGTGTGTGTGTGTGTATTCACCTAGTTCTAGTGTGCTTGCGGGGGTTGAGCTCTGGTTCTTTCGGCCCGCCTCACGTACACATCATGACGTCGTACGGGTTCTTCAGTACTTCGTACTCCAACTAATCCAGTTTCTCTGCATTTACCACCTTTTCAGAGTCTGTCTCTCTCTCCAGTCCTTCCTGAAGCCTCGATTTCCAGAGCATGGAAATGAATGAAGCCTCCCTCTTCTTCCCTGCATTCAACATTATGTAGCTCGCAAAATAGATTTCTTCTCATTTTTTTTCACCTATTTATCATTCAAAATTCCAGAATTCCAACACCTTTTTTTCCAGAATTCTAATTTCCTTTCGTCTCCCTCTCCCTCGAAGGCAGGTCCTTTTTTTCCGGTTCCATTCCCAAGTCCCAAGGCACCCCAAAACACCCTTTTCCACAGCACATCAACTTCTCAAGTTGCAGGAATCCTTAAGCCCTGGAACCCAAACACCAACACAATACCTGGTTGATGGGGTTCTGGGAGTTCTTCTACTCCCCCAAGCCCGGCTCGAGGCCAGGCTTGACTTGTGAGAGTTTGGTCCACCAGGCTGTTGCTTGGAGCGGCCCCGCAGGCCCACATACCCACCGCAGCCCGGCTGATCCGGAATCAGCCGGGCTGATTTGACAATACACAGACATTTAACGAAAGCCTTTGACAACTATGTCTATGACGGAACGGCGCATAAAAATACACAGGAAAGGAATTAATGATAATGTAGAGATAGTAGAGATATGGATCTATCTTAGGAATTAATGATAATGTAGAGATAGTAGAGATATGGATCTATCTTCAATTTCCTAATAAATACAACCTAAAGTGTAATAACCAACAAAGTATGATCTGGATGTGAAAGAGTATTGGAGCAAGGGTACTGAGGAACGATACAAGTGCAGTACCTAGAAGACTGAGAGAGAAAGAGTACTTTCAAAAATTCAAATTCAAATGTTTATTCAGGTAAAGTACATAGATACAAGGGGTGATACAAATATTGCTGAGTTTATAGATATAACTAGTACATACAATGGCTAAAGCCACTATTACGCAAAGCGTTTCGGGCAGAATTCAGTACTCAGTACTTAGGGAACTGAGAAAGAGTACTGGAGCAAGCACAGTACACTAGGGGGAGGGGGGAGGGGGAATCTGCTTACCACGTTAGACCCAAATTTTACACATTAGCTATTCATCTTCCTATTCTGCAAGTTATTCCTTTAGTACTTATTTTGCACTCTGATAACTTTCAATGACAAATTCCGCAAAGTTTGAGTATATTATTTAGGGGGCCGGCCGGCCGAGCGGACAGCACACTGTACACGTGATCCTGTGGTCCCGGGTTCGATCCCGGGCGCCGGCAAGAAACAATGGGCAGAGTTTCTTTCACCCTATGCCCCTGTTACCTTGCAGTAAATAGGTACCTGGGAGTTAGTCAGCTGTCACGGGCTGCTTCCTGGGGGTGGAGGCCTAAAGTGAGGGACACTAAAGCCCCGAAATCAACTCAAGATAACCTCAAGATATTATTTCGGCGTCTTGTTTGCCTTCCAAGGCACCCAACAACCAACCCTCTGAAACAACAGATGGCAAACAAACCTATGATCTTACTTATCAAGACTCCAGAAGTACTTTAAAAGTGCAGTACAGTGGTTCATTAACTGCTCCGTTAAAAGGTTCATTAACTGCTCCGTTAAAAGGTTCATTAACTGCTCCGTTAAAAGGTTCATTAACTGCTCCGTTAAAAGGTTCATTAACTGCTCCGTTAAAAGGTTCATTAACTGCTCCGTTAAAAGGTTCATTAACTGCTCCGTTAAAAGGTTCATTAACTGCTCCGTTAAAAGGTTCATTAACTGCTCCGTTAAAAGGTTCATTAACTGCTCCGTTAAAAGGACCTCATCTCCCTCACAGTGACTCGCTGTCCTCTGTTGCTTAGGTACTCCCTTATCCACCGAAGTACCTTACTGCTTGACCTGAAGAACATGCACAACAAGGAGAACATTCATGACCCGAATCAAAATATATATAACAAAAGAAAAATAATAGCGACAACTTTTAAATCCTGTGTGTGTGTTTTGCAGCTTCTCTTCACAGCCCGCCTCCGCTTCCCCCAGGGAGCCAAGTGCTCCAGCTCCTGGGCTCGGCCGGTGTTCCTCAGGAGCCTCCACCAAAGGTGTGTGGAACAGAGACAATGGGTCAGGGCATCATGAGTCTTGGCGACCAGGACGGGCGGTGCGGAACGGAACTTGCTGGTGTGTTTACACAGGGGATGGGGGAGGGATGGGGGAATGGGAGGGATGGGGGGATGGTGGGATGGGGGGGGCGGGTTCATCTACCAGGGGCAGCAGCCATCAGTGTACAGAGAAATGCCTCAACGTTTGTGTTGGTAGGGTAGGGGAGAGGGGGGGGGGGGGGGGGAGAGAAAGCGAGGGGTGAGTGTGTGTGGGGGGGAAGGGGGGGAAGGGGGGGGGGAGGGGAAGACCGGAACGTTAGTGAACGCTTGAGTGATACAGGGTTGAGCGTTATCTCCTGAGCCCCGCCTTATCGCCGTCTAATACAGTGACTCTCCACTCCACAATCCACCCATCAAATACCTTTGAACCTTCTCCAATTTTTGGTTTTATGCTGGTGAATACACCATTTCAAGTGGCAGGCACAGTGCTTCTGCTCCTTTTTTTAGTATCCATGGTGAGATTCCATCCGGGCCTCCAGCCTTTGTCACATCCAACTCTAGCAAGTGCTTCCTCACCTCCCCACCAGTAATCTCAAAAACTCCTCCAGTGGTGCCTGGTTAGACGTTCCTTAGTTCAGGAACGTCAAGGAACGTCAAGGAGAGAATGACAGCAGCTTCAGTAGCTTCAGGGGGGGGGGTTAATAACTAGGTCAGTAGTGATGTACAATCCCACATATCCTTCTAAATCTTAAAGTTACCTTTACAGTCTCTACAAGACTCCACCGAAAAGAGTTTACATGCTTCAACAGGACCATACAGCTCATCCCTAGAGAATGGAACACACTTAGTCTGTCTACTATCCTTTGAGGAGTCGGGAGCAAAAGAAGGTCGTTTGAGGATTCAGCTGAACAAGGAGTTATAAACCAAACTGAATTACAATTTTTTTTTCTCGATGATATATTCAAACAACAATTAAACAAACGCCTACAGGAAGCGCCAGCCACGCACTGGATACGTGTGGGGGCCTACAAGACGCTCTAAACGACAGCCTGGTTGATCAAGTTATCCAAAGACAAGCCTGGCCCCCAGGGTGGGCTTGAGGAGGAGGAGAAGAACTCTCAGAACCCATTCCAGGTACACTCCAGGTGTCGAGGTGGTGGGAGCGCCCGGAGCGAACGGCGATGGAATATTAACACACGATACTGTGCTTGTGGAGTGTGGTGTGGGGTGCGAACCCTCAGTAACCTCACCCACACACACACACACACACACACACACACACACACACACAACGGGAGACAACGAGTCTGTGTGAGGGGTGAGGTCTCAGATTGGCGAGACGTCACAAGTGGAGTCCCGCAGGGGTCAGTCCTTGGACCTATACTGTTTCTGGTATATGTAAATGATCTCCCAGAGGGTATAGATTCGTTCCTCTCAATGTTTGCCGACGATGCAAAAATTATGAGGAGGATTGAAACAGAGGATGATAGTAGGAGGCTACAAGATGACCTGGATAGACTGAGTGAATGGTCCAACAAATGGCTGTTGAAGTTCAACCCGAGTAAATGCAAAGTAATGAAACTAGGCAGTGGAAACAGGAGGCCAGGCACAGGATACAGAATAGGAGATGAAGTACTTAATGAAACAGACAGAGAGAAAGATCTAGGAGTTGATATCACACCAAACCTGTCTCCTGAAGCCCACATAAAGAGAATAACGTCTGCGGCATATGCGAGGCTGGCTAACATCAGAACGGCGTTCAGGAACCTGTGTAAGGAATCATTCAGAATCTTGTACACCACATATGTAAGACCAATCCTGGAGTATGCGGCCCCAGCATGGAGCCCGTACCTTGTCAAGCACAAGACGAAGCTGGAAAAAGTCCAAAGGTATGCTACTAGACTAGTCCCAGAACTAAGAGGCATGAGTTATGAGGAAAGGCTGCGGGAAATGCACCTCACGACACTGGAAGACAGAAGAGTAAGGGGGGACATGATCACAACCTACAAAATCCTCAGGGGAATCGACCGGGTAAACAAGGACGAACTTTTCAACACTGGTGGGACGCGAACAAGGGGACACAGGTGGAAGCTGAGTACCCAAATGAGCCACAGAGACGTTAGAAAGAACTTTTTCAGTGTCAGAGTAGTTAGCAAATGGAATGCATTAGGAAGTGATGTGGTGGAGGCTGACTCCATTCACAGTTTCAAATGTAGATATGATAGAGCCCAATAGGCTCAGGAATCTGTACACCAGTTGATTGACGGTTGAGAGGCGGGACCAAAGAGCCAGAGCTCAACCCCCGCAAGCACAATTAGGTAAGTACAATTAGGTAAGTACACACACACACACACACACACACACACACACACACACCACGGAACATCCACAAGGTAAAGACAAGGAGATGAGAGCAGCATCCCACCAGGGAAAATACAGAATTGAATATACTATGAGAGAGAGAGAGAGAGAGAGAGAGAGAGAGAGAAAGAGAAAGAGAAAGAGAAAGAGACAGAGACAGAAACAGACAGGAGGCCACAAAGCAGAAAGATAAGACAGAAAGCAATAAACAAAAAGAGGAAAGAATGAAGAAAGGGAGGAATTAGGGAGGACTGGAGAAGGGCAAGTACAGAAGGCAGCACCGAGGAGACAGGAAGAGAGTACAGACAGGTGGGAGTAGAAGGCAGCGTGCTGACACTGTCAATGTCAGGAGGGGGGAAGAGACAGGAGGGGGGGGAGACAGTAGTGGGGGAGACAGGAGTGGGGGGAGACAGGAGTGGGGGGGCCCGGAGGGGGGAAAGGGAGCCAGGAGGAGTAGAAGGAGGGGGGACTATGAGGAAGAGAGGAAGCCCGGATGGGTGAGGGAGGAAAGGGCACAAAGGGAGGAGAAGGGGGCAGAAAGGGAGAAGAAAGGGCAGAAAGGGAGGAGAGAAGGGGCAGAAAGGGAGGAACCACAAAGTACACACAAGGAGGGCAGGAAGGGTGAGCCCATCTGCTAACAGTCTGGAGTTTGCATATGTACACACAAACACACACACATCTACACACGCTCCCATGTATGTCTACACACACACACGCACATACACCTATATGTGTAACTACAGGTATAAATACACACACAGACACGTTCTTCTACAGCATATATGAACAGGCAGATGTGTACACCATGTACACTACAAACGCCTATAAGAAACTCCAAGTTAAACTCAGAGAGAGAGAGAGAGAGAGAGAGAGAGAGAGAGAGAGAGAGAGAGAGAGAGAGAGAGAGAGAGAGAGAGAGAGAGAGAGAGAGAGAGAGAGAGAGAGAGAGAGAGAGAGAGAGAGAGAGAGAGAGAGAGAGAGAGAGAGAGAGAGAGAGAGAGAGAGAGAGAGAGAGAGAGAGAGAGAGAGAGAGAGAGAGTGTGTGTGTGTGTGTGTGTGTGTGTGTGTGTGTGTGTGTGTGTGTGTGTGTGTGTGTGTGTGTGTGTGTGTGTGTGTATGCGTGTACCGCAAGGGTCGACGCAAGAACCCCATACTATATATGTGCTTCTGAAGCCCCATATTATATATGGGCTTCTGAAGCCCCATATTATATATGTGCTTCTGAAGCCCCATATTATATATGTGCTTCTGAAGCCCCATATTATATATGGGCTTCTGAACCCCATATTATATATGTGCTTCTGAAGCCCCATATTATATATGGGCTTCTGAAGCCCCATATTATATATGGGCTTCTGAACCCCATATTATAGGCTTCAGTCAGTTCACAGCTTCAGAACCCTAATATAACAGTTACATAATTTTTAGCTTATCATCAGGAGCAAAAGAGAGGGGGGATGGGGGGGGGGTATGAGGGAAATTGATGGGGGGTTCAAGGAGGGGGGGGGGAGGGGAGGGGGAGAAGAGTGATGGGGGTAGAAGGTGGGGATGACAGGGAAAGGATATGATCAAGGGAGTTATTACTTGTCACTGGTCGCATCAGCACGGTAATCACAACCCTGTCAACCACCCACACGCCTGGCCCAAGCCCAGTGACAGGAGCCCACGTCCAGCAGTGACAGGAGCGCACGTCCAGCAGTGACAGGAGCGCACGTCCAGCAGCAGTGACAGGAGCGCACCACCACCACCAACAGTGACAGGAGCCCACCACCACCAACAGTGACAGGAGCCCACCACCACCAACAGTGACAGGAGCCCACCACCACCAACAGTGACAGGAGCCCACCACCACCACAACCACCTACCACAACCACCACCACTGACTACCAGATGGCTCTGCGCGCCTCTCAATCACCTACATCAGACCACGAACGGAGTTCCTCTTCACCCCCGTACCAAAGAGGTGTTTATCTTCACTATTTCTTCCCCACAGCAGCCGTCTCCTTAAGTGGCTGAGAGAGACGGGCTTCCGGTCAGATGGTGTGGAGGACTGCTTATGTAAAACTACCTAACAGTGACTACGGAGACGTGAGGTTTAGCTCCTGGGCCCAAGGTCCTGGCACCTGATACCTTTTTTATACCATCCTCATATTTAATGATATTTCTTGTTATTACTGTGGATGAGAGTACGAACTTTGGCAGTTAATAGTACACATTGTGTACTATTAACTGTGAAGAGGGCAGAGAAACAAGGCAAAAAGACCGGGCCGCAGGGACGCTAAGCCCCGGGAAGCCCCCCTCAAGGTAACCTCAAGGTTAGGTGACCCGGGATTGAGAATTTAGGCCTAAGTTAGCTAGGGTTTTCTAGAGTTTTCTAGTGTTTTCTAGGGTTTTCTAGGGTTAGCTAGGGTTCAAGGGTTTTCCCTTGATGACGTTAGGTTTTCCACTTTTTCTAGTAGTACAAACGATTGTGGTGATGGTACTGGTTGTGGTTGTGGTTGTGGTGGTGGTGGTGGTAGTAACGATAGTGGTAACGTCGATAATTGTGGTATTGAATTATTATTTTTTAACCTAGGGGGGATACTATTGCGCGGGCCCTAAGCCTCTGGCTGGCCCGCAAAGATAGCGGCGGTGACAATGGAGTTTTGAATAGAGTTGATGGTGAAGATTACGATCATTATAATGGTGATTGTGGTGAAGATGGGCCCTTCCCAGTACACTTCCCTAGGCTTCCTGTCCACCCGAGGACCACCTCCAGTACTTAACCACACCACCACCACACCACCACACATGCGAAAACACCTTTTGTGTGTGTTACTTCTAACCACGGCGGTGTGGGGGCGTGGACACGGGGAGCCACAGATGCACATGTGGCCCACACCTGAAAGTGCGCGGCGTTTCTCCAAGCCTGAGGGCCGGCGCTCTTGAAGCACATAACCCCCCCCCCCCCCTTAAACCGCGTTAAATAGGAGCAGCGCCACCCAGTATAAGAGACAATGAAGAGAGCCCCATATAGAAAACGCTGTGGAAGATGAGAGGGTAACTTGACCTCTTGAGTTTCTATATGTATATATATATATATATATATACATATATATATATATATATATATATATATATATATATAGATATATATATATATATATATATATATATATATATATATATATATATATAACTTTAGAACACTTTCCCACCAGGAGACTCGAACCCTAGCCAGCACAGAAGCCTTCCAGCAACTGGCATAACAGGTACGCCTTAACGCAGGTATGCCAGTTGCTGGAAGGCTTCTGTGCTGGCTAGGGTTCGAGTCTCCTGGTGGGAAAGTGTTCTAAAGTTGTATACTTCACTCTCGTGTTTAGGAGAGTTGTGCCTCATATATATATATATATATATATATATATATATATATATATATATATATATATATATATATATATATATATATATATTATCATGTAGTCTAAGCGTGTTCAGTAGCATCAAAGGCCACGTCATATCAGTTCAAATTTTATTTTTAACCTGCTTTACTACCTCCTTTATCTAGTGGCGCGATCTCCGCTGTTTCAAAACATACCAGCGATGACCCCAGTATCTATAGACCTCTGCCCCCCCCCCACACACACAGTCAAACAATGGAAATCAAGGATATATGGGGATCAATCCCCCCCCCCCCTTCCATTCAGCGTTGCCGCTTCAACATTTAGAACTGAAGGAATGTGTTGAATTTTGGTGAGTTTAAGGATAATTGGTGAACATCTGGCCCTTGTGGAAGGTTTGCGGTGCATTCACTCACACGTTCTAAGTCATTCCTGGAAAATTGCTGTAGTTGTGGCTGAATAGTCTCCATTAACATCACCCTTATCATCCTTATCATCATCAGCAGCACCACGAGTACATGTCACTCAACATCAACAGCTCAGAAAACACAAGTGTCAGACAACTGACAGCCGGTAACCACATAATCAAGAGGAAATCTCCCCTTATAACGAACACAAAAGTGCCCTGTGAAGTCCAGGTTATTAAATCAGCTAGGCGCAGTGTGTCTGTCCTAGCGGCACTAATCACGGCTAGGTGTGTGCTAAACAGCACTAGACACAGCTAGGTGTGTGTGTCCTAGCGGCAGTAATCACAGCCAGGTGTGTGCTAAACAGCACTAGACACAGCTAGGAGTATCCTAGCAGCACATATGCTAGTTTCTCTCGAATGTGATTGTGTATCTAGAGGGGCCAGAACGAACCGCAAGGACCGACGGTGACATTCACTGTACTTTACAGTGATATGACAAGTCTTCCTTTTGGGCTACCCTTTTTTGTAGGGGGGGATGGGCGGCTCTGATGACCTCTGCCACAATATCCTGGTCTCTGGTCTTATCAGTCAAACTGTTGGTGCTAGCAGCTCGCATTTAGACGCGGTACTGAATACCCTAACCAGCAGGATTCAGTAGGAAGCAGGAATGCGGAGCACTGCTAGACTGGCGTGTAGGCAAATAGATTGTCTAAGATAGATTCCTGTAAATAAGATTATCTAGGGAAGGAAGCTGATTCACAAAGAATCGATTTGGGTAAGTATGGTTCATAGTGTTACCCCACAGAGTATACAGTAAGGTAAGATAAGGTAAGGTAAGGTAAGGTAAGGTAAGGTAAGGTAAGGTAAGGTAAGGTAAGGTAAGGTGATTACCAGAAAAATCACTAATCCAGCACAACTATATTTAGAGAAGGGATATGAAGGACAAGGAGATGGGTAGGGGCAGGACAAAGGGAAAGGAACACGATGCCCAATCATTTGGATACTCGGGGAATCGAACGCCGACCTGCAGCACACGAGAGGGGGGCCCGTCGCCGCAGCACCGACCAGTGCACGTGTTTCCCCCGCGAGTCATACAGAGTTTACGAGTCTCCCAGACAGCCATACACACGCCTGGAATGAGAAATGAGTGAACGCATCTGTTGTCTACCGGCGATTAGCATGCAATGATCGCCTCTCAACGGTGAGTCTAAACTCGTCTTGTGGGTCCCTGTTGTATTCTGGAGAAGTTACGAAGCCTCCGGTCTCATGGCTTCACACACACACACACACACACACACACACACACACACACACACACACACACACACACACACACACACACACACACACTGCTATATTTGCGTCACTCTGGGCGACTAAATGGGCTTCCAGGGGGCAGGCTTCCAAGCATCTTCCAAGCTGCTTCCTCAAGCAGGAAGCAGCAGCTTGGGGAAGCAGTTGTCGTTATAGATGGCTGACCGCTTACGGTTAAGGGGCTACCAGACATTGCCTTGCACGACACTTGTTATATATGTATATTTTAGTGCAGGATATCATGTGTCTATGTTATTTTCAACCTTATTATGTTTGCATGCATATACATACATAGGTATACATAGGTACATAGGCATGCATAGGTATAGCATATACCTATGTCTCTCCTTTGTCTCCAGGACATGCCTCGTCCCCCTAGGACATGGAGGGGACGAAATGTCCCCACAGGTGTCCCCACAGGTGTCCCCACAGGTGTCCCCACAGGTGTCCCCACAGGTGTCACCACAGGTGTCCCCACAGGTGTCACCACAGGTGTCACCACAGGTGTCACCACAGGTGTCCCCACAGGTGTCACCACAGGTGTCACCACAGGTGTCCCCACAGGTGTCCCCACAGGTGTCTCCACAGGTGTCCCCACAGGTGTCACCACAGGTGTCCCCACAGGTGTCCCCACAGGTGTCCCCACAGGTGTCACCACAGGTGTCACCACAGGTGTCACCACAGGTGTCACCACAGGTGTCACCAGAGGTATACTACTGGAAACTGGAAACGCAAATAAATCAACAAGTTGGCCGCACTGAAAGAAGAAATTTTGAAAGCCCCACTTTCATCCAGAACTTTATCCAGATTTCACGAAGAGTTTAGAAAAAAAAGACAGACGATGTAGATTATAAACGCAACAGGTTCAACAAAGCTAGTAGTAGAGCGGGGCATAAAGAGCTAGGTCTCACTCACCCGTTAGCCACTGATAGGTAACTAATGATAGGTTGAGGAAGTACTGTTGCTCCTCCTAAGACCATACAGTAGAAGGAAGCGCTTCAAGTAACTACATCGCTGCTGATGGGCGAGGGGGAAAATTAAAAACCTTGTTGTAGTTTGACTCAAAAGAGGCCGCGAGGGAGAAGGTGGACGGAATAAGACAGTTAAGGGCTGACCTCCAGGTATAACTAAGTAGTTACGATTGGCCTCAACTACCGTCACTTTTGTCGCCGTTCGTAACCCCCCTCCCCCCCCCTCTCTGTATAATCTCACCAACCCCCTCCTCTCTCTGTATAATACCCCGCCTCCCACTATATATAACCTCTTCCCTCCCTCCCCCCCTCCCTCCCTCTCCCTCTCTCTCTCTCTCTCTCTCTCTCTCTCTCTCTCTCTCTCTCTCTCTCTCTCTCTCTCTCTCTCTCTCTCTCTCTCTCTCTCTCTCTCTCTTTCTCTCTCTCAGTATCCCCCCACCTCCTCTGCATATAGGCCCTTGTGCCCCCGTTCATGCCAAACCCCCCCCCTCTCCCCTCTCCCCCATTGCACAAGAACCCCTTCTCTCCTGCATAACCCGGAACACGTCCAGTAAACACCACTATGCAACAGGTCAGTCAGCCCGCGACCTCTCTTTGTTAACGGAACGACCCGATGGGTAGGAACGGGAGGGGGGGGGGCGAGAGGGGGAAGAATGGGGGGGGGTGTTAATAAAGGGAAGGGAAAAGAGAGCATGCGGGGAGGAGACGGAAGGGAAATGGAACAAGAAGAAGGGAATGGGAAGGCATTTGAGGAGATCTCCAAGTGGTAGAGAGGTTATGGGAGGGGGAAGTAGGAGGGGGGGGGGGGGGGCTGCATGAGGACTGTAGTGGTTGGTGGGGGTGGATGTGGTTGGAGAAACCCCCCACCTTACACTCAAGTGGGAGTAGATTTGGAGAAAGTTGAGTGTGTGTGAGGGGGGGTCGAGGTTTTTTGAGATAAAAAGCCGAGTGGACAGAACTTTTAGGTACAGTGATTGGAGGAAGGGGGGGGGGTGTTGAGGCTGGGATTACAGAGGGGAGGAATAGGGGGAGGAGGATTAAGCAGGATGTAGTATACATTCAAAGAGAAAGTCTAAAGAATGTTGAGAGGAGGATGAGGATGCTAAACACACACACACATTCATTTCATGCATTCAAATGCCTCTAAATTAAGAGGAAAATGTAAATAAAACACCTTAGGCATATTGACCAGTTGGAAGGAGGCGGAGGCCAGGAGCCGAAGCAAGAACCGGAACCAATCCAAACACACACACCACCAAGCACTATCACCGTAATAAATTCACAAATACCTGGTTGATACACTTGGAGTCAATGTTAAGAGAATAGGGAAGACAGTTGCAGGCTGGGGGCCAGGAGCTGAAACAATGTTCTGGTGTCAACACCCATGATGATGATGATGATAATGATGATAATGATGATGATGATGATCATCATCATCTCATCCTATGAGTGGACACACCGCCATAGTGACAGTATTGGGCAGCGTCACTCATCCTGTGAGTGGACACACCGCCATAGTGACAGTATTGGGCAGCGCCACTCATCCTGTGAGTGGACACACCGCCATAGTGACAGTACTGGGCAGCGCCACTCATCCTGTGAGTGGACACACCGCCATAGTGACAGTATTGGGCAGCGCCACTCATCCTGTGAGTGGACACACCGCCATAGTGACAGTATTGGGCAGCGCCACTCATCCTGTGAGTGGACACACCGCCATAGTGACAGTATTGGTCAGCGTCACTCATCCTGTGAGTGGACACACCGCTATAGTGACAGTACTGGGCAGCGCCACTCAACGCTCAACGTCACCCCACCTGCACACATAGCAAAGGGGTTTAATTCCCCCGTACAAATGTTCCAAAGTCCCGCGTATAAACAGCTGTGTGAAATCTCCTTCCTCCGAGAAATGAATCATTAAGGTAGAACAGGTGCGATGCTTCAGGTTCGCGTAGGTATACTGATTTGTTTCTCCTCATTCCGTTAAGATGGTGTCTTCCTCCTGAAGTGTGGGTGTGGTCAAGCCGGCTCTGGCACCTTAGTGGTTATCTTGAGATGATTTCGGGGCTTAGCGTCTCCCGCGGCCCGGTCCTCCACCATGCTTCCTTTTTTGGTTACTCACACCCCAGGAAGTTGCGGCCCATAGCAGTTGTCTAATTCCCAGGTACCTTAGTTACTGCTAGGTGAACGGGTCATCAGGGTGAAAGAAACTCTGTCCCCTTTGTTTCCGCCTCCACCGGGGATGGAACCCGGAACCTCAGGACTACGAATACGAAGCGCTGTTCGCTCAGCTGTCAGGCCCTAGTGCACTAGTAATGGAGTGGAGTAATTTAACTGGGACCAAACTCTCACAAGTCGAGCCTGGCCTCGGGCCGGGCTTGGGGAGTAGAAGAACTCCCAGAACCCCATCAACCAGGTATCAACCAGGTATCAACTATGTGGGGGGGGGGGGGGGAGTTGTATTTTAGCAGCATCCACGGCCTCGCTTCATGCAGGTCGGCGTTCAATCCCCGACTGTCCAAATGGTTGGACATCACTCCTTTCTGCCGTCCCATCCCTAATCCTTATCCTAACCCCTTCCCAGTGCTATATAGTCGTAATGACTTGGCACTTTCCCCTGATAATTCCCCCCACCCCCCATGCTCCAAACACACACACATACACACAACCTGTTCACATACAATCACCGTTCTCTGAACACGATACAAAATACACCAGAATTTCAAAACGGATTTTTTTTTTTGTATAGGTGTAGCAAAATCTTCACTTTATCAGCGTAACAAATACCGCCTCATTTCGGGACCCCTGTTGTTGTTGTTGTTGTTTAAAGATTGGCTACTTGGAACAAAAAGTTCCAAGCAGCACGGGCTATGGTGAGCCCCGTAGTGGACTGTTTCGGGCCCCATATCGCGCGTGTAAGTATTGAAAATCGAGGTCGTAACAGGCGCAAAATCCCATTGAATGTGGACAATAAACTCTCGACTTTAAACTAGAGGAAGTCGCAGTTCCCACGGGGTTGGAAGAGGGGGGTGTTGGGGTGGGGGTGTGGGGAAGGGGGGGGGAGAGAGGGGTTCGAACTCCCCCCCCCCCCCTTAACTGTGGCCTGATGTTTGAGTCGGCACTTTAAAGGTTTGAAATTGGGAGGTATCTATTAGGCAGGCTTCTTAATAGGGTGGTTAAGTAAAGTAGTCGAGATGGTGGCTCATTGAAATGGGCAAAAAGGCCTGACTAGAAGGTGGGGAGGGTGAGGGGTTAGGTGGGATAGTGGACAGGTGGGACAGGCGAGAAAATGGCACCATTAAGAGTCCTGCCCAAGAGGCCAGGTATGTGGGGGCCTAAACCTATCAGTTTCTGGAATCTGTGAAGGGTAAAAGAACAATGCCTGTGGTTAAGCTGGAGACAGTGAGCCCCCAAGGTGTGTGTGTGTGTGTGTGTGTGTGTGTGTGTGTGTGTGTGTGTGTGTGTGTGTGTGTGTGTGTGTGTGTGTGTGTGTGTGTGTGTGTGTGTGAATGAGAGAGAGACCTATGCGTTCTCCAGAACTTTTTCTCATCTGCATCATATCGGACTCATATGTGACACAAACCATAGCAGTGTATCATCCTTTGCAGATGACACGGATTTATATGAGTTGAAAATATAGAGAATACAACAACCCTTTAAACTGATGTAAACAAGGTCTTTCAAAAGGGCTTCAGCAAGCAACAAGATCTCCCGAAAAGACTATTAAATCACTATATATATATATATATATATATATATATATATATATATATATATATATATATATATATATATATATATATATATATATATATATATATATATATAAGATTGAGGAATAATCATGTCTGAAGACCTTACTTTAAAAAAAAAATAATAAAGTAGCTGTCACAACTGCAAGAAAAATGACAGGTTGGATTATGAGAACTTTGCAAGCAAGAGACATGAGTGCTCTCTAGAGCTGGAATATTAATGTACATTAACAGCCCCATTCCATGCTGGAGAAATTGCTAACTTGGAGAGTAAGCAGAGATCTTCTACCCCCCGAATAGACCAATTTACCAATGTTATTGGTTATTGTTCAATCTATTCAATATTTAATAAACCAACTAAATTATTGCTACCGCTTAGAATATCCCACTCAACCTGTATTTTCCAGAGTGCAGGCGAGAGAAATACATAAATTTACAATTGGAAAATATTAGAGGGGGACAGGTTCTAAATTGACACAAGGAGATGACCCCCCCTCTCTTTACTAGATCAGGAGGAGACACGGCAGGAAGTGCAAAATAGCCCCACTGAAAGGCAAGAGGCAAGCTGAGTGTGCAACCCAGCTATCAACATCAGAGAGATGTTGAGCAGATATATCAACATCAAGCCTCCCCCCCCCCCCAATATTACTTCTCAACACCTTCCCACTACACATATTGGGCCATAACTGGCCGACGTCTTACAGGTGTTCAATTGAGAACTTGGTAAACAAAAGAGTCGCCCTGATTGGCCAGGTTGTTGTTGCACGTCAGGAAGCGTGCGACGACCTGATTGGGCTGGTCAGTCCGTCGACCATGCAGGCCTGGCCAGAGACACCAGGGGCCAGATTCACGAAGCAGTTACGCAAGCACTTACGAACCTGTACATCTTTTTCTCAATCTTTGACGGCCTTGTTTACAATTATTAAACAGTTGATGAGCTCCGAAGCACCAGGAGGCTGTTTAGAACAACAACAACAGTTGCCTGGCAAGTTTTCATGCTTGTAAACTGTTTAATAAATGTAACCAAAAGCCGTCACAGATTGGGGGGTTAAGATATACACGTTCGTAAGTACTTGCGTAACTGCTTCGTGAATCTGGCCCCAGGTCAGAGGCTTCCAATAGAGCCGAACTTGGGTTTCACACAATCCCCCCCCCACCCCCCATGCACTCTGGCTCTGTCCTTTAGGAATTCTCTACCTCCTAGAACATTCATAGAGGACAGAGCCTGAGACAGAGCGTGTGGTTGGGAACACCCGGCGCGTAGGTTCGAACCCTAAGCGCTAGGTTGGAAATGTGATAGGGTACATTTACATTAGGGTACAGGGATGGAGGGGCACGAGAGCTGTTCGGTGGCAGGTATACTCGTATATTTAAGGAGACAACGGCAGGAGGAGGAACAGGAAGTAAGGATTAACACCCCCTGTTAGTTCAGGAGTAACGGACAGTTTAGTCAGTGTACTACGACGTGCCAACAGTTAGCTTCTCGTTCTTTCCCCTCTAGCCCCTCTCTCACATCTTTCCCCTCTCTCTCTCATCTCCTTTCTCTTTATGTCCCTCTCCCTTCTGCTTCCTGGCCTGCCCCCCTTCCCATCCCTATGTATAGACCCTGTCCCTCCCCCCACCTCGGGTTCTCATTTTTTACACCTTGTATAATTTTATTACTTTATTTTACTAATGAATTGTTTCTAAGTTGTATTTGGTCTCTGGAATGTCTCCTTCCGTTCTCTCTCTCTCTCTCTCTCTCTCTCTCTCTCTCTCTCTCTCTCTCTCTCTCTCTCTCTCTCTCTCTCTCTCTCTGTGGGAGTGGGGTGCCTCATCTTGGGCCACCAGCTGTGGGAGTGGGGCGTCTCATCTTGGGCCACCAGCTGTGGTAGTGGGGGCGTGTCATCTTGGGTCACCAGCTGTGGGAGTGGGGCGTCTCATCTTGGGCCACCAGCTGTGGGAGCGGGGCGTCTCATCTTGGGCCACCAGCTATGGGAGCGGGGCGTCTCATCTTGGGCCACCAGCTGTGGGAGTGGGGTGTCTCATCTTGGGCCACCAGCTATGGGAGTGGGGCGTCTCATCTTGGGCCACCAGCTGTGGGAGTGGGGCGTCTCATCTTGGGCCACCAGCTGTGGGAGTGGGGCGCCTCATCTTGGAGTAATCTCTCTAACATTGGGTCTTCTAACATAACGATGGTGTTCCACACCCTGATGGCTTGGTGCTGTAGTCTGATGTTTAGTGGCTGTGTGTTGAGGAGTTCCTGGAGCTCCTGGACTGGCTGGTCATATGGTGGACGGTGTTTTGCTGCTCATCTTAGCGCCTGATTTTGCACTGCTTGTAGATTTTGCGTGTCAGTTTTCTTTAAGGTGTGTAGTTGTACTGAAGGATATTCTAGATGCGGCAATACTCAGAAGTAACTTTAAATAAGACAACGCATTACCCGAAGTTGTTTGGCAAAGCCGCAAAGACCCCGCACCCTCCTGGTGGTCCAAGAGGTGCAACAGGTACTCTGAGAGAGAGAACTGTATCAACATCAGAGGCCCGAGACTGTTCAACACATTTCCACTACACGTAAGGGACATAACTGGCAGACCCCTCATAGTGTTCAAGAATGAACTTGACAAACATTTTTAAGGGATACCTGATCAACCAGGCTGTGACTCATACGTCAGGCTGCAAGCAGCCGCGTCCAACAGCCTGGTCGACCAGTCCAGCAACCAGGAGGCCAGCCAGGTCGAGGACCGGGCCGCGGGGACGCTAAGCTCCGAAATCATGTCAAGGTAACCTCAAGGTAACCTCAAGGTAACCTCCCCCCCCCCTCTCCCCCATGCCGGGCTGTTGTTGTTGTTTAAGATTCGCTACTTGGAACAAAAAGTTCCAAGTAGCACGGGCTATGGTGAGCCCGTCCGCTGGGCACAGGGGTCACCTCACACACACAATACCAAATATTCTCACCACGTCATTAAATCCCTGAAGAGATACACAATAGCTAGTAACAAAGCTCTCATTCGACCTTGTAAAGAAGCGATCACCTTGACTTCCGAACTTTGCGCAACTTTAAACTGAGTTCTAGCACGGAGGGCGCGCGCGCGCACACACACACACACACACACACACACACACACACACACACACACACACACACACACACACACACACACACACACACACACACACACACACTACACACACACACACACACACACACACACACACACACACACACACACACACACACACACACACACACACACACACAGTACACACACACACACACACACACACACTACACACACACACACACACACACACACACACACACACACACACACACACACACAGTACACACACACACAGTATTGGGCAGCAGTTAGGAAGATTCAGCGGTATGCCACCAGGCTCATCCCGGAACTGAGAGGAATGAGCTACGAGGAAAGGCTAAAGGAGCTGAACCTCCCGTCCCTGGAAAACAGAAGAGTAAGGGGAGACATGATAACCACCTACAAAATTCTCAGAAGGGAATTAACAGGGTGGACAAAGACAAACTCTTCAGCACAGGTGGGACACGAACAATGGGACACAGGTGGAAACTTAGTACCCAGATGAGCCACAGAGACGTCAGAATTTTTTTTTCAGTGTCAGAGTAGTTAATAAATGGAATGCATTAGGAAGTGATGTGGTGGAGGCTGACTCCATACACAGTTTCAAGTGTAGATATGATAGAGCCCAATAGGCTCAGGAACCTGTACACCAGTTGATTGACAGTTGAGAGGCGGGACCAAAGAACCAGAGCTCAACCCCCACAAGCACAACTAGGAGAGTACAACTAGGTAAGTACACACACACACACACCCTCAGGAATCTGTACACCTGTTGATTGACAGTTGAGAGGCGGGACCAAAGAGTCAGAGCTCAACCCCCGCAAGCACAACTAGCTGAGTACCAGGGCGAGCAAGACCAACACATCAATCAAGCACCGTCAAAGGCTGAGCCCACCAGACCCTCAAGATATGGAATAAAGTTTGAAGACTTAAGGCAGCTTGAAGGAGGTGATCGAGGGGTTAAGACTTACGATAAGCCGCCACTCAAAGCTTGTCAAGTCATAAATGCCGAACATAAATTAGTTAAGACTTTTATTTTCATTTGACTTCGGAGGATGAGTTTATTGGGGTAGTGTCACTACTCATCCTGTGAGTGAATACATCCTCATAGTACCATCAGTGGGCAGCGCCACTCATCCTGTGAGTGAACACACCGTCATAGTGACAGTACTGGGCAGCGCCACTCATCCTGTGAGTGGACACACCGCCATAGTGACAGTATTGGGCAGCGCCACTCATCCTGTGAGTGGACACACCGCCATAGTGACAGTATTGGGCAGCGCCACTCATCCTGTGAGTGGACACACCGCCATTGTACCACAATCACCATCACTAACAACAGCAAGAAAGCCGGCTGGGTTGTTCATCCTAACATTTGTACCCAGAAGCAGTCCAGGTATAACCCTCTCATCTGAACAGAACACACAAGGTGATTCAACATTTATACCAACTCTCAAACTCATGTTATCTTGAGAGGTACGAGATAACGAGACCAATCAGCGATCGAGCATCAATCGAGGAGGTGCCAGAATGAGCTTGAAAATACATGAGTATGATTCAAGATGATTCAGTATGAGTTAATGAGGGGCCCGCATGTATCCCCCAACATTAGGACTCTGTCCACAGACGGAGGGCCATATATGTATACAATGCTATAGGCAGGTATATATATATATATATATATATATATATATATATATATATATATATATATATATATATATATATATATATATATACATACATATATATTTTCCTCAGTCTTCCATTGATCAGAGGTTGAAAGGTTTCTGTCAAATACAGGATTTTTTATATAATCTAAATTATAATTTTATAATTTAGGGGGGGATACCCCCTCCTCTTCCCCCTCCACCCCCTCCCAATCCACCTACAATAATGGAGTTTAATCTGACGCAATCTCGAGACAGTTAAGACGGCCTTCCTGTGCCACAGTAATGGTCTGTGTTTACAAAAGTTGGGGGGTGATTATGCGGGCTTAAGAGAAGGGGTCCAAATGGTTTGTTAGTTTGTCACCCCCCCCCCCACGAGCTGGGGGTTGAGAGACCCCCCTTTCCCCCACGTCTGGCCCACTGAGTGATTGTGGTCGCCTGTGGCGGCTTGCCTGGTCGGGGACCGGGCCGCAGGGACGCTAAGTCCCGTAATCATCGCTAGGTAACCCCCCCGCCTCTCTCTCCCTCGTACTCATGCTGTGAGCGGTGGTTTATAGTCGTATTCATCCTCCTATGAAAGATATCCTCCTGTGAAAGATATCCTCCTGTGAAAGATATCCTCCTGTGAAAGATATCCTCCTGTGAAAGATATCCTATGGGCGGTAGTTTATTGTATATACTACTTTCCTGTGCTTTGCTTAGAATATTTGTAAATAAGTTATATTTTGAATCCAAATCCAAATCCTCCTTAATATCACCAATCGCTGGGTTCACGTCTTGCTCCTAGACCGGCCCCATCCCCTATGCCCAAGACTTTCCAATCTATTTAACCCAAAAAATTTCTTAGGATATTAAAATTAGCTTTACGAAAATCTGGCACTTAAACAGAATTTTCTCCTATAGGTCTATTCCATTCTATGATAAATCTGATTTCTTTGTGATCACTGTTCCCTAGCTCACTCCCGATTTCGATGTCATTAATCTGTGTTTCCCTGTTAGTTAACACTAAATCTAAAATATTATTTTTTCCGCATTGGTTCCTTAATATGTTGCGTAAGAAAGCAATCGTCAATTAAGACTAGAAAATCTTTTGCTTCATTATTCCCTGTTTTGTTCAACCAGTTTATTCCACTAAAATTAAAGTCACCCATGACATAAATACTGTTAGATCTAGATGCTCTAGATATTTCATCCCATAGATGCTTTGCTTCCATTCTGTCTAAATTTGGGGGCCTATATATAACTCCTATTATAAGATTATTTGCTTTTTCGTTTAATTCTATGCAAATAGTTTCTGTGTGTGGCTCAGTTTTGATTCCCTCTTTGAGACTATATTTCAAATTGTCCCTAACATATATGGCTACTCCCCCTCCTCGTCTAATATATCTATCTGTGTGAAATAGTTTAAATCCATTTATTTCATATTCAGCTAATAGTTCTTTATTTTCTACATTCATCCACGTTTCGGTAAGTGCAATAATATCTATTTTTTTCTGTACAGACAAAAACATTTAATTTGTTTATTTTGTTTCTTAGACTTCTACTGTTAGTGTAATATACTCTAAGTGTATTGATATTTTGAGGCCCTTTTCTTTCCCTGATCATTTTGCCAATTCCTTTCTCCCACAAACACATACTTTTATTACCTCCTTCCTCCTATCCTCCTCCCCCATACCACTATCTTCTAACAGTTTAAACCCAAACAAACGCCTCCAACCACTGGTTCCAACGAGTTCGCAACAGCAACAACCCCAGCCCTCGATAGATGCACCCCATCACGAGCATACATTTAATTTTTACCATAGAAGTGTTCCCAGTTATCTATGAAAGATATTGCATTTGATTTGCAATATCTTTCCAGCCGGCAATTGACACCAAGTGCCCTCGACAACCATTCATTTCCCACTCCCTTTCTTGGAAGAATGCCACATGTGATTGGGATTCCTCTCTTGCTTCTAATTCTATGGCTGTTTTATACTTCTGAATCAGTTCCTCACTCCTAACTCGACCAACATCATTTCCTCCGGTGCTAATACAAATAACGGGATTGTTCCCATTTCCAGCCATAATATCATTCATGTTGTTTATAATATCACCAATTCCAACTCCCGGATAGCAGACCCTTAACCTGTTCCCCCCCTATTTCTAGCACAAAACGTTCTGTCTAAATACCTCACCTGGGAATCTCCCACAACCAAAATTCGCTTAGGTACCTCCTTAACTTTCTGAGCACTTTGAGGGGGCCTGCACTACGTTGCTCTTCGTTGATTTCCCTTTCGAGTGAATAGCACCACGATAATTATATATAATTATTCATAAAAAAATAATTCAGGGTATTTTACGCAACGAAACTCGAGTGTACCTTTTTTCGCGTAGCAAGAAACACATAAACTTTTGCGTAGCAAAAAACTGATAAAACTTTCAACTGTCTACATTCACGGCTCGCCGCCAGATTTTTTTTTTTTGGTAGGAGCACAATTTCCGGTGTTGTTGACGCGGCTATCTTAGAACCTCCGGTAATCTACGCGAATGATATTTTGACAGATGTAAACACAGTCAGCGAGGCTCTCTCTCTCTCCCACCCGTCAAAACATCCTGAAGGTGACATTCTGAAATGCGTATAATTTTGGTTCTTTCGATTTGATTTGACGTTTCTCGGAAAATAGTAATAATATAATGATGTGGATTTGACAGGTTAGGCTAGGTTGGTTTATAAGATTGGGATGGGATGGGAAAGGTTAGGCTAGGTTAGATTAAGTCTAGGATGGGTTTGTATTATTTAGGTCAAATATTTCTTGCTAAAATTACATTAACTCGATATATATATATATATATATATATATATATATATATATATATATATATATATATATATATATATATATATATATATATATATATATATATATATATATATATATATATATATATATTGGTGTATACTGGCAGCAGGTTTTCTTTCAAACATGTTTCATTGAATATGACCGCATATTCTGTATTTATTATTTTCTGGGTTAGGGCTTCTATCCCTCTAACTATTTTCTTAGCATCAGGGCTTAATTGGAATAGGAGTTCTCCAAAACTCATTTTCGTACTTTTAAGGTGAAGAAAAGAAGTGATTTACTATAGAGTGTATTACACTTATTTGTATAATTTGCACGACGTTTCGAACCTCCATGGTTCATTCTCAAGTGAACAGATCTTACAATACTAGTTGATTTTATACCCGCATTAGGTCAGGTGATAATACCTTGAAGGTGAAAAACATGGGGGGATACATAAGGGATAAACATAGGGGCTGCAGAAGGCTTATTGGCCCATACGAGGCATCTCCTATCTAAACACAAAGATTAATCCAGTGTAATTGGCCTGTTATGTTGGACATTGTCTTCTGTGTTGGCATCGATATGTTCTTGTCTTGTCCTTACTCTCATGGTGGGTAGAGTAAATAGTTCCGTGATTTGGGTGTTCATGGTAGGTCGCTCTATTCTTATGTGAATTGCCTCAAGAATTTGTAATCTTCTTGAATCTTGGGTTTTGTCTATTATGCAAGTATTCTTGTTCAACATTTCTCTTGTTAGAGTAATGTCATGGGCTTGTCTCATGTGATTCCTAGGGGCACCAGATTGAAGATGGCATGTCAAACGCCTCGTCAGCTTGGTCGACGTCATACCTATGTACTTACATTGAAGGTTACAACCTTCGTGGGGGCAAGTGTACATGTATACAACGCTTGACTGCTGTAGAGGGTTCTCCGTCGGCTTCGGGCTGTTTTTGATAAGGAGTTCGGAAGTCTTCTTGGTTTTGTAGAATATTATCAGGTTTATGTTTTGGTTAGGAGTAGTGCTTTTTACTCCTTTACGGATTATTTCTTTCATTATTCTTTCCTCTTTTATATGTTCACTGTGCATGGTTGATTTGTAATATAATTTTATTGGGGGTGTTGTGGTTTCTGTTCTAGGTTCTGAATTATACCAACGGTCCAAGTGTCTTCTTATAGCAGCGTTTATTTCCGCGTTGCTATATCCGTTGTTCACCAATACCTGAGTTACTCTTTCAAACTCTCTACTCACGTTGCTCCATTCAGAGCAGTGGGTAAGCGCTCGACGAATATAAGCATTGAGAACACTGGCTTTGTATCTTTGGGGGCACTCACTTCTACCGTTCAGGCATAATCCTATGTTGGTGGGCTTGGTATATACGTTGGTGCTTAAAGAGGTTCCTGTTTTTGTTATTAGTACATCCAAGAATGGCAGACTGTTATTTTCACTATTTTCATGTGTAAATCGGAGTACTGACTCTCTCTCTAGGTGTCTTTTTAGGTCAATTAGTTCATCTGAGTCTTTTACTATTACGAATATGTCATCTACATAACGGCAGTATACAGTTGGTTTTTGTCTGCTACTGAAGACCCTATCTTCGATGGTTCCCATATAAAAATTAGCAAATAAAACTCCTATATATATATATATATATATATATATATATATATATATATATATATATATATATATATATATATATATATATATATATATATATATACGGGTTTCTTCATCTGGGTACCTTACCTTGAGGTTACGTTGAGGTGTTTTCGAGGCTTAACGACCCCGCGGCCCAGTCCTCAACCAGCCCCCTTTTTGTTACACCCCCCCCCCCAGGAAGCAGCCCGTATAGCAGCTGTCTAACTCCCAGGTACATATTTACTGCTAGGTGAACAAACGCATCAGGGTGAAAGAAACTCTGCCTATTTGTTCCGCCTCCGCCGGGGATCGAACCCGGAACCTTAAGACTACGAATCCCCTATGTAAAAGACACATCTAACACTTTATGTAGGGCATACGTAAATCTGTGTATCTATGTATTTACGTATGTAGGTTAGCTTAGCATTTTAAAAGCACCGAATCACCTTCTGTGGTTGAGTGTTCAATAAACCCTTGAACTATATGTTTAACACATCTCTAACCCTGTCCATGGAGGACAGAAGAAAATGTATATATGCTGGTTAGCATTGTAAATGTCTGGCCACGTCTGTGGTAGAAAATAAAAAAAATAATAAAATAAACTACGAATCCCGAGCGCTGTCTACCCAGCCGTCAGGGGACCAGGTCAGTGACTTATCTGTGACAGTGACGGTCAGCGAGACTATTTGTGCTAGCAGCCTGCAGGCTCACATAGCCCCCACAACCCGGCTGATTCGATAACTTCAGCATGAACTTGAAGTTCTCTCTCTCTCTTGAAGGTTTCAACCATTTATTCCAGACATATAATTTTTTTTTGTAGACATGCTGACACGATAATATATATACTAAGTGTCTTACGTAGAGCAAGTTACTCGATATCCATTTTATTATTGGCAACAAGTTCAAAATAAGTTCACAATTTTGCACGGCGAAAATTGAAGATTGCACTTGAAATTTCTCCACGCATCGGAGGGGAGAAAAACTTGTGTCTGAGGCTGCTAGTTGTAGCTGACTCAGGAAGCTGTTTATTAAGGCTGAGCACAGAGAACACTGCTTGATGGGGTTCTGGGAGTTCTACTCCCCAAGCCCGGCCCGAGGCCAGGCTTGACTTGTGAGAGCTTGGTCCACTAGGCTGTTGCTTGGAGCGGCCCGCAGGCCCACATACCCTCCACAGCCCGGTTGGTCCGGCACTCCTCGGAGGAAACTATCTAGTTTCCTTTTGAAGATGTCCACGGTTGTTCCGGCAATATTTCTTATGCTCGCTGGGAGGACGTTGAACAACCGCGGATCTCTGATGTTTATACAGTGTTCTCTGATACCTATGGCACCTATACCTATCTGTACCTATGGCACCTCTGCTCTTCACTGGTTCTATTGTGCATTTTCTTCCATATCGTTCACTCCAGTATGTTGTTATTTTACTGTGTAGATTAGGGACCTGGCCCTCAAGTATTTTCCATGTGTATAATATTTGGTATCTCTCTCGTCTCCTTTCTAGCGAGTACATTTGGAGAGCTTTGAGACGATCCCAATAATTTAGGTGCTTTATCTCGTCTATGTATGCCGTGTATATGTTCTCTGTATTCCCTCTATTTCAGCAATCTCTGCTGCTCTGAAGGGGGAAGTGAGTACTGAGCAGTACTCAAGACGGGACAGCACAAGTGATTTGAATAGCACAACCATTGCGATGGGATCCCTGGATTTGAAGGTTCTCGTAATCCATCCTATCAGACGCAATACTTGCTTGGTTATGCTCCCTAAATTTACGTTAGGTAAATCCCCTCACAGTGTTCAAGAGAGAACTGGATAAGCACCTCCAAAGGATACCTGATCAACCAGGCTGTGACTCATACGTCAGGCTGCGAGCAGCCGCGTCTAACAGCCTGGTTGATCAGTGCAGCAACCAGGAGGCCTGGTCGACGACCGGGCCGCGGGGACACTAAGCCCCGGAAGCACCTCAAGGTAGCCTCAAGGTAGGTCCTCAGACATTATTATTCCCAAATCCTTGTCATGCTGCTTTCCTACCATTGGCAGATTTGATTGTGTTTTGTACCCTGTATTATGTTCAAGGTCCTCATTTTTACACTGCCCGAACGAACACTTCCGGATTGTGAACCCTCCCCCCCCCCTCCAAACACAATATCACCTCCTCCAAACACAATATCACCTCCTCCAAACACAATATCACCTCCTCCAAACACAATATCACCTCCTCCATACACAATATCACCTCCTCCAAACACAATATCACCTCCTCCAAACACAATATCACCTCCTCCAAACACAATATCACCTCCTCCAAACACAATATCACCTCCTCCAAACACAATATCACCTCCTCCAAACACAATATCACCTCCTCCAAACACAATATCACCTCCTCCAAACACAATATCACCTCCTCCAAACACAATATCACCTCCTCCAAACACAATATCACCTCCTCCAAACACAATATCACCTCCTCCAAACATAATATCACCTCCTCCAAACACAATATCACCTCCTCCAAACATAATATTATAGCCCATACTCCTGTTTTCGTAGGACATATAGTGACGATGAGGACCATAATACATATACCGACATTCAGCGCAATTAAAAAAGGTAGAAATTGTTAATACTGAATTTGAACAGACTGGAAAAGATGTTATATTTATGTTGCAAAGACAAACTAAGCTAATCTAAGCCCTCTTAGGCCTAATACACGCTATCTGAGGCCTAATATAGTACATATGTGTGCTATACTAGGTCCTAGGAATGTTAAAAGTTTGTTTTTAGCTTCAAATTTTTGTCGGCCTCTATAAATTGAATAGTACAAAATTCTACTATTTAATTCCTTAGTATGTCAATGTTTGTACTATGGTGCAGATAGTTACAAAATGTACTATCTAAATAAGAGGATGGGGTGAATATCCCCTCCCCCCCCCCGTTCCGAACATAATATTAAGCCCCCCAACCTCCAAACACAATATTCCCCCCCCCCTCCCCCCGTTCCAAACATACCGACATACGAACGCATTGAACACACACTCACATAACCTTACTAATCAGGATAAACTGACGCATGAACAGACATACAACACGAATTTCATTAAACATTAATCCATGCGTAGAGGAATTCGAAAAAAATAACTTCCCCCCCAAAAAAAAAATAATTTAATTATTTTTTTTGGTGTGTGTTAACCTTTATGAAAGACCTGAGCATATTTTTACCCATGTGTGTGTTGGGGGGGGGGGGGGGGAGGGGGGGGAGGGGGGAGAAGGGGGGAAGGGGGGGGAGGGAGAGGGGGGTGGTGAAGAGATTTACATAAATACCCCCAAATCCGCTTACGGTCGTGAGATACTGTGGGTGGTAATCCGGATGTTGTCCAAACATTAGGCTAGTGAGGATGAGTTTTGGGGGCAGGATGGGTGAGGTGGTGGTGGTGAGTTGGGTTTGATCAAAGCTACAGGCGCAGGGGGGTGGGGGGGGGGGGGGCTACTCGTGCATTTGGGGGCCCAGGAGCTTCGAGCTGATCCTAGACGGCATGGGTTCGAATCCTAGCCGGGTCAAAGAGTTCTTAGTGATATATGGCTTGCGCGTTCATGCAGCTTTCTCACACACACACACACACATATATATATGTATATATATATATATATATATATATATATATACACACACATATATATATATATATATATATATATATATATATATATATATATATATATATATATATATATATATACACATATATATATATATATATATATATATATATATATATATATATATATATATATATATATATACACATATATAGGCCTAAGCCTACAACACAAACCAGTATTATTATTCTGTTGTTGTTAATGATGCTAATGTTATTAATATTAGTAGGATTTAATTTGTATTTAAATTAAATACAGATTAATAGTATTTTAAACTCGCTTTGCAATGCGGGTACCTGGGGTTGATTTCGAATGTCCACGCGTGGCCCGGTCTCTGACCAGGCCTCCTGGTTGCTGGACTGGTCAACCAGGCTGTTGGACGCGGCTGCCCGCAGCCTGACGCATGAATCACAGCCTGGTGGATCTGGTATCCTTTGGAAGTGCTTGCAGAGTTCTCTCTCTTGAACACTGCGAGCAGTCGACCAGTTATGTGTAGTGGAAGCTACCTGGAACAAAAAGTTCTAGGTAGCACGGGCTATGGTGAGCCCGTAGACTTTGTACGTTTTATAGTTAACCTCACAAGGAAGACATTCGTCTCCAAGACACCAACACGGTGCAAGGAAGATCCCCAGGACGGACGTGTATCAACCTGTTGAGTGAACCAGTTCCAGATACGAGTCAGCCTCGGAGTGAATTGATGACACACACACAAAACACACAGACAGACAGTTGGTACAGGAATAGACAACTGCTAAGTCATGTTAGCAGGCTGAGAGCTTTCCTATCTCATAGCATTTCAGGCAAGTCCCCAATCATAATTTTTTCCCCAATCATCATTTTTTCCTTTCCTATCTCTTTCCCATCAACACTGCATCAACACTGATGCAGTGTTGTTCCTTTCTGTACGTGAAGGTTAGAGTGCAGTCATCAGCATAGCCTTGAGATTCAGGAATGAGATGAAGTAGATCGTTGAAATAAACATTCCACAGCAGAGGGCCAAGCACACTACCCTGTGGAACGCTGCCACCAATTGAGTGGTTATCGGATTCTGCTCCATTGAGGACAACCCTTAGAGTCCGTTCTTGAAGGAAGTCTTTTATTAACTCTAAGATGAAGCCTGAGATGCCTAGTGCTTGAAGCTTCACTACTAATCCAGAGTGCCAGACCTGATCAAAGGCTCTTGCTGTGTCTAGAGCAACAACACAGCTGATCTTGGACCCATCCAGTGACTGATGCCACTTAGAGGAGAGATTTAGCAAGAGATCACCAGCAGATCGGCCTTGACCAGACCACACACTAGAATATGAAGGGACGACGACGTTTTGGTCCGTCCTGGACCATTCTCAATCGACTTGAGAATGGTCCAGGACGGACCGAAACGTCGTCGTCCCTTCACATTCTAGTGTGTGGTCTGGTCAACATACTTTAGCCACGTTATTGTGACTCCTCGCCTGCAGATCGGCCTTTTCTCAAACCATACTGTCGATCCCGTATTAGCCCATGATGGTCAAAAAATGATATACGTTGCTGAGCGATTAATGATTCTAGGATCTGGCCAGTAATGGAGAGCAGGGACAATGGTCTGTAGTTACCAACTACCGAACGGCGGCTACTTTTTGTGCACTGGAACAGCATCCGCCTTCTTCCATAACGAGGGCCACATTCCTTGAGCTGGACAGAGTTAGAAGAGGCACGTGAGACGTGGAGCTAACTGCGTAATTGTCTTAGATTGACCTTCCCGAGTGCTTCCCCCCCCCCCAATTCCTCTCCTCTTACCTAACGAGCTTCCCCAATTCCCCCCTCCTCCCCACCCCCCCCCCCACCGGGGCGCGAGGGAAGCCCTATGATTGGTACACAAAGGTAGTTGATGACCAGATAGACTCGTAAGGGCCAGGGTGCCATTGTGGCTCCCTGGTGACCGCAGGAGTGCCACAAGTGCCTCATTTGTAACTGTGTGTGTGTGTGCAGAAAAGAAGATGGAGAGGTCCTTGTGAAGGGAAAAGTTAAACATGGGAAAATATAGGTACTATATGGTAGTTATCAGGGAAAAGTATCAAGCCATGATGGCTATATAGCACTGGGAAGGGATCAGGATAAGGATTTGGGATGGGGCAGGGGTGGGGGGGGGGGGAGGGGAAGGAATTGTTGCCCAACCACTTAGACAGTCGGGGATTGAACACCGACCTGTGTGATGCGAGATCGTCGCTCTACCGTCCATGGGAAATATGGGAAATAAAAGTTGTAATTGGGAGGAGGAAGAGAAAGATGTGAGTGGGAAGAAATAAGGACGTGGAAGGGGGTAGGGAAGGGAACTATCAGGGGGGAAAGCGCCAAGCCATTACGACTATATAGCACTGGGAAGGGGTCAAGATAAGGATTTGGGATAGGACTGGGGGGGGGGGAAGGAATGGTGGAATGGAATGGAAGGAAATACCACTTTTTTCATTTGCAGCTTTAAGTTGGCCTCGCTTTGTTGATTATCTAATCTCTGTGTGAGTGGTGGTCTCTATACTAGGAGCGGTCTAGAGGTGGTCTCTATACTAGGAGCGGTCTAGAGGTGGTCTCTATACTAGGTGTGGTCTAAATAGACAGAACACGCTAAGACTGGCGCCATATGAACAAGGAATGAACTTGTTCATTCCCCTCCATCAAATACCAGAAGAAAAATGGTTGGCCAAAGTGGGTTAACAAGTATAATCGGCTTATGTTGGAGGTTTCCAAAGTGGGACCAAAGAGCTGAAGCTCAACCGCAGGAAGTACAACTCGTGGAGCACAACTAGTCGAACACACACACACGGATGACCTAGTGGTGGACGGTAATTATTCCATATCCTGTGACAGACGTGTTGATTGACAGTACGACCGACAGACGATACAGTGACGCCCCTGATTCACCCCCCCCCCACCTACCCCCCCTTCCCAAACTTCCCTCCCCCCCCCTCCCCCTCCCCCCCCTCCTCCTCCCTACCACACAAGCCACAATGGATGACCTATGTGCAATGTGTAATTGTTTTTTAAGATGTGACAGATATATATATATATATATATATATATATATATATATATATATATATATATATATATTCAATTAAGCCCTGATGCTAAGAAAATAGTTAGAGGGATAGAAGCCCTAAACCAGAAAATATTAAATACAGAATATGCGGTCATATTCAATGAAACATGTTTGAAAGAAAACCTGCTGCCAGTATACACCAATATATATATATATATATATATATATATATATATATATATATATATATATATATATATATATATATATATAATCATATTTTCTGCGACCCATTGGAAAACCTGATTCACATCAGATTGGAGGTTTGCTGTGTCCTCTGTCCCTTGTTACCTAGAAGTTACCTTGAAGTGTTTCCGGGTTTCCGGGGATATTTCTTACCGAATACAACGTTATATTGAAATAAACATTTCTCAATCCTCACATTCTCTTTCAAGGCAGCCGAATTCCCAGGACTGGAAGACACACATCGATTCCTTAATACCTTCATATAATACCATACCAGCCGCGTCCAACAGCCTGGTTGATCAGTCCAGCAACCAGGAGGCCTGGTCGACGACCGGGCCGCGGGGACACTAAGCCCCGGAAGCACCTCAAGGTAAGATCAAGGTAGGAACACTTAAGAAATGGGACCATGTGCAGGCGATGAGTCACAATAACGTGGCTGAAGTATGTTGACCAGACCACACACTAGAAGGTGAAGGGACGACGACGTTTCGGTCCGTCCTGGACCATTCACAATCGACTTGAGAATGGTCCAGGACGGACCGAAACGTCGTCGTCCCTTCAACTTCTAGTGTGTGGTCTGGTCATCAAAATGGGACCATCACAGAACACTCCACGGGAGACATCTCCCGTCACGCAGGGTGCAGGCGCGCCTCCACAGATCTCCAGTATCAGCTCTTGATACTGGTAATGGCTCAAAAGGGCCACCACTTACGGGCTATTCATGCCCGTGCCACCTTTTGGGTGGCTTAATCTTCATCAATCAATCAATCAGAACACTCAAACTGTCCGCCTTGGAACGATGACCAGACATAAATAATATACACATAATATAAATACTAGATAAATAATATGGGAGCCGGTCGGCCGAGCGGACAGCACACTGGACTTGTGATCCTGTGGTCCCGGGTTTGATCCCGGGCGCCGGCGAGAAATAATGGGCAGAGTTTCTTTCACCCTATGCCCCTGTTACCTAGCAGTAAAATAGGTACCTGGGTGTTAGTCAGCTGTCACGGGCTGCTTCCTGGGGGTGGAGGCCTGGTCGAGGACCGGGCCGCAGGGACACTAAAGCCCCGAAATCATCTCAAGATAACCTCAAGAAGATAACCACATGGGAAACACTGAAAGGTCAGGCTCCAAACTTGCTTCAATACAATTAGAACATACTGGAAAGACAAGATACGACAGGCTGCGTTGTTGTTGTTGTTGTTTAAGATTAGCCCAAAAAGTTACAAGCAGCACGGGCTATGGCGAGCCCGTAGTAACACAGGCTGCGGGAGCAGGACTCTCGAAATTGTCAACAGGTAAACAAGTGAACCATCATCGGAAAAGTGACCAAGAGATCAATGGAAAAAAGCGGGTTAAGCTACGAGGATAGGTTAACGGAACTAAACCTCACAACCCTATCTTGAGGTTATCTTGAGATAATTTTGGGACTTTAGTGTCCCCGCGGCCCGGTCCTCGACCAGGCCTCCACACCCAGGAAGCAGCCCGTGACAGCTGACTAACACCCAGGTACCTATTTTACTGCTAGTTAACAGGGGCATAGGGTGAAAGAAACTCTGCCCATTGTTTCTCGCCGGCGCCTGGGATCGAACCCAGGACCACAGGATCACAAGTCCAGCGTGCTGTCCGCTCGGCCGACCGGCTCCGACCCTAGCGGAGAGAAGAAACACAGGGGGACATGATTACAACATAAAAGATACTGAAAGGGGGAATTGCCAAGCTGGACAAGAGACAGCCTCTTGAAAGTGAGACAAAGAAGAGCGAAAAAGCATAAGACGAAGCTGGAGGCTCAAATGAACCCAAGATATGTAAGAAGACGATGAACAAGTGGAATGCCCAGAAAAGCAGAAGCTATGGAAACCACCTCCATCCACAACCTTAAAGCCACATTCGACCAAGAATTCCGAACGTCAGAATAGTTACATTATAACGAAACAAGGTATATAAAACTAAGGTCAATAGCCGGGGACATACAAGAGCAACCAAGACCTGACCTCTTCCCCTCCCCCGTAGTCACTGACATTTGACAGGTAATCACTAGCGGGGTAATCACCAACAGGTCGGAAGTGAGAGACAAGCACCGCCAGTACCACCACCACCAGTGTCCCAGCGGCCAGCGGACGCCACACCACCGCCACCATTGTCTTCTGCGGCGGCCACCAGGAAGCACAGATTCGGGAATGTACAAAAAATCAGATGAACACAATGAGACGGAGCGGAGGATGGACGGTCAAGGGATAATGCCCAGAACAAAAGAACGGTAACTTAACACACACAAAAAAAGACGTGATGACAGGACGGGGGACAGAAAATAAAGAGGACAGGAGTCCGCGAAATGCAAACAGTAGATTCTTGCAGTTTTAACGTGTAGAGAAAGGAAAAGGGGGGGAGGGAGGAAGGGGGGGGGGGAGGAAGGGGGGGGGAAGAGGAGGAGGAAGGGGGGGGGAAGAGGAAGAGGAAGAAAGAGGAGAGACTCTAAGAAAGTAATTCATTTAAAAAAAAAAAGAGTTGTCTGGTCCACGGGTCCACAAACACATCCAAAGTTACCGAAGATCTCAACTGCCCTATCGTAACCGAATCTACTCTATAACAACTTAACGTCTACCTAATCTACTCTAGTCTACTCTAACTCTAACCTTACCTAATATATCGCAATGTAACTTAACCTCACGCCGTGAGTGCATCGGTACCCCATGAGTGCATCGCGACTCAGCTTGCGTGAGTGCATAATTGAGGGAGATTTACCTGTCGGGAGGCTGGTAAGGCAGAGAAAGGTCTCAGGAGCACCGGAGCAGTACCAGCGCTGAGGGGTTTGAGTTACGAGGAAGGAACTTACAGGACTTAATATCTGAAGACGGGAAGACAATACGAATCGGTGGCGATGGACATGTTTGCGACATACAAACTCCTCCCGAGAGTTGACAGGACAGGGAATTGATCGTTAACGAACAAGGGGGAGACACGACCTAACTATTCGAATGGTGCTAACATATTGCAAAAACAATTGGCGTTAGTACGGTAAATGTATGAATTAGACTGTCGAGTGATAGACGGAGGAGAAGGAGGGAGGGAGGGAGCATGGGGAGAGGAGAGAGGGGGTCGTGGTGGTGGTGGGGAGGAGAGAGAGGGAGAGAGGAGGGTGAGGGTGATGAAATTGGTGATGATGTTGGGGGTAACGGTAGGGCAGGAGAAAGCTGGGAAGAGGCATAGAACCACATACCAGCACGCCGCCTGCAGCAGCAGCAGCAGCAGCAGCAGCAGCAGGAACACAAGCACAGGTGCAAGCAGCAGCAGCAACAGGAGTCCGAACAAAGGCATCACCAATAGCATCAGAGGCATTAGCTGCATTAGCAGCAGCAGCATGCATACATGCACGTGGGCAGGCGGCTAGAGTGTGGGTTGAAGTGTCACAAGTTGTAGAAGACCGGGTGGAGTGAGTGGGCGGGCTCCCAATCCACACCCCACAACAGTTCCCTTGAGCTGCAACATAAAACCCTTCCAACCTCACTAACGGCACTTTGGCTCCTGTTCAATCCAACTATTTCGACCCGGGTTCTGTGGGGCTTGCAAGAACTCACTCACTCTCACTCACTCACTCACTCACTCACTCACTCACTCACTCACTCACTCACTCACTCACTCACTCACTCACTCTCTCTCTCTCTCTCTCTCTCTCTCTCTCTCTCTCTCTCTCTCTCTCTCTCTGTTATTGCTGTAAAAAACTGACACCTGCGCTTGAGTGATCTTGGAGTGATCTTGGAGACGTCACGTGAGGCAGGTCGCCCCCGGGGCTAATTACCTGAGATACAGGTAGACATCACGGGGGTTTTCCGCACCTGCCCAAGAGTTGATGTTACAGCTAAGGATGTTTTTTTTATATGTCGGTGCCCAGGCCTCTGATTCTGTGATACAAGAGGGTTGGGGGGGGGGGGATGGGGAGGGGGGAGGGATGTTTCTGTGGGGTGATGTTCTTTTTTCGTATGTCCGTCCTCCCCCCCATCCCCCAACCCCCCTGCCAGACCCCATCACCCCCCCCCCACAGCCTTTTCACTACCCACATTCCGGCCACACCCACACTCTCGCTATCCACAACCCCTACACCCACGGCACCCTACACCCCGAACCCCCCCCCCCCTACACCACCCACAACCCCCCCTCACACCGTTACAACCGAACTACCAGTCCACACAACTATGTCAAGTTCTTCAACTCTTCCCACAATCAACCAGTTCTTCTTGGGCAGACAACCAGTCAGCTTCACCACACTATAGTCACCTGGTATTCAACTTCTGGGACACCCATGAAGCACCTTAACCTATAGACCACCTCTGTGAGAACACTCTCCCTCCCCCTGTGGCACTCTGGCTAACACCCCACGCCCACCCAGGGGCACTCGCCCACTCCCTGGCACCCCACTCACTCACCCATTCAATTCGCACCTAAGCCCATACTCCTGAAATGATATATTCATCAAGATTTGAAAAAAAAACCACTCGTAGGCCGTGAACATTTGGAGACGGAGCAGAGATTCTGCTGTTAGTATCCCCGGCATATAAAATAGCGGAGATGGAGCCACTCCACAAAGGAGGTAGTAAAGCAGACTGGAAATTTTGTTTGGGGGGGGGGGGACCGATATATATATATTGACCGATAGCGCCAACATCACACATTATAAAAATCTTGTGAAATGGTGTTTTAAGACGCAAGGTCACAAAACACATGGAATCGCAATGTCAATATTGAGATATATACAAGAGTTGTTACATTCTTGTACAGTACGCGTAGCGTTTCGGGCAGGTCCCTGGAATACGATCCCCGCCGCGAAGAATCGTTGTTACAACCAAGTACACATTTTACTGTTGAGTTAAACAGAGGCTACAGTTAAGGATTTGCGCCCAGTAAATCCTTACCCGGCTAGGATACGAACCCATGACATAGCGCTCGCGGAACGCCAGGCGAGTGTCTTACCACAACACCACGGAGACTGCGAATGACCCTGGCCAACATGGCTTCAGAATAGCGTGTTCCTGACTCACACAATTTTCCGGTCACTATAACATGGCCTTAGCTACCACGGATGACAAGAACAAATGTGACCATGGTGTTATTGCACACAAAAGAAATTATTGACAAAGTTGCAAGATTGATTTCCCAACAGGCAGAACCCAGTAAGTGTGTAACAGTCAACAAAATAAAATCCGGATCATCCACCGTGAAGAGCTCAGTCTCCCAGGGTACTGTGCTTGCTCCAGTACTTTTCCCCTCATCCTCATATCGGACAAAGACAAGAACACACACTACAGTACCGTATCATCCTTAGCAGTTGACACCTGGATTTGTATGACAGTAGACAACATAGAGGACACAGAAACTCCAAACTGATGTAAATCAGTACACACAGAAATCACAATAGCGTGATGCATCAAATGAACAAATCCACAAGGGCCGTGACGAGGATTCGAACCTGCGTCCGAGAGCATCCCAGACGCTGCGTTCTGGATGCAGGTTCGAATCCTCGTCACGGCCCTTGTGGATTTGTTCATCTGATGTAAATCAGGTTTTAAATGGGGCACAGAACATATGATGTTTAATGAAAGCAAGATTCATTAGCCTATAGAAATTCTCCAGCACTACGGAAAATTACGAACTAATCAAAACGGAAACCACATATAAACCTTAAGTCAAATCACACTATAGTAAACAAATCCACCAGGGCCGTGACGAGGATTCGAACCTGCGTCCGGGAGCATCATGGTTCTATACTATAGTAATCATGTCAGATAACCTTACTTTTACAGAACACAATAAAGTAGCTGTCACACTGCAAGGAAAATGGCAGGTCAGAGAGCAATAACCTTTCAAAAAATAGTTGCCATACCAGTGACGATACCTTTTTAAGATGGCAATGCTCTCTAGAGTGAAACATTGTTGCATACTAACAGCCCCATTCAAACTTGGAGAAACTGCCAACCTGCAGAACACACAAAGGTCTTTCACTGCCCGAATTCACTCAATAAACCAACTAAATTATTAACAAATCCACAAGAGCCGTGACGAGGATTCGAACCTGCGTCCGAGAGCATCCCAGACGCTGCCTTAATCGACTGAGCTAAGACTGAGCTCAAATTTGTTCATTTGATGCATCACGCTATTGTGATAACACCACGTGAAACTAGGAGACATGGCAGGATGTGCAAAATAGTTCGTTGAAGAGCAGAGGTGCAACAGGTACGCTGAGAGAGAGAACTCAAGGGTGTGAGAAAGAGGAGACAGAGGCAGAGGGGTACTCACCTATTTGTGCTTGCTGGGGTTGAGCTTCGGCTCTTTGGTCCCGCCTCTCAACTGTCAGTCAACCGGTATACAGAGTTTGGGGCCTATTGGGATCTATATCAAAACTCCATTTGAACATTTGAATGCACATTTGTGTGTGTGTGTGTGTGTGTGTGTGTGTGTGTGTGTGTGTGTGTGTGTGTGTGTGTGTGTGTGTGTGTGTGTGTGTGTGTGTGTGTGTGTGTGTGTGTGTTTACTATTCGTACCCGCAGCGAGTGTGTGCGTGCACGTGCGTGCGTTTACGAGAGGGCGATAGACAGGAATCGTTGTGTTGTCTACTCTTACCGGGGCCCCATATTTGTGCCTGACCAAGCTATCCCCCTCTCCCCGTTCCCCAAGAGCCCCACGAGGAAGCGGTCAGATTACACCATGGGGTGAGATTTAATAAATACTCGAAGCACAGGCACAGTAAACGATTTTTTTTCCTCCTTGATAATGCTTTACAAGTATACAATTACCTCCACTTACAAGAGACAACACTTGAATTAGCCTAGATTGGAACACAGGGCTCAGGCAGCGGTGCAGCACTGCTGAGGGCTTCCAGATGCGGGGCCCAACAACCATGCAGCAATAAGGACGGGTGCTGCTGCGGGTGCTGCTGCTGCTGCTGCAGCTGCTGCAGCTGCACCGAAGAGTACTCTTATGTTTCACCTAAGGCCCACGAGTTACTACGCAAAAAATTTTTGAGGCTACCCGAGAAATCCTCAGACAATTCCGTAAATTTTCATCCATTCGACCCTGCTCGACTGTCATTTTTCCCGCCTAGTCTGGTTGGTCACGATGCTCAATTGTTGTCGTATCGTGAGCACTTTGTCCAGTAACGCGCCCGGAGGGTCTATTTATAGCCGTGTATATCCTGTGCATCCGCGAGATCCTGTGCATTCCGCGAGATCCTGTGCATTCCGCGAGATCCTGTGCATCTCGCGAGATCCTTCGTGGCCCGCGAGATCCTTCGCGCCCCGCGAGAGCGAGCGCAAATGCAGAGAAACTGGTGCGAGGCGTTGTGTTGGGTGTCTTGCGGTCTTCACGCTCCAGCGACCACCTCCACGAGCAAGGAGGCTCCCAGGGCGTCATAACCTGATTTCCTAAAGACAAGATTCTTCCCAGACACGCCTCGCCCCTCTCTCTCTCTCTCTCTCTCTCTCTCTCTCTCTCTCTCTCTCTCTCTCTCTCTCTCTCTCTCTCTCTCTCTCTCTCTCTCTCTCTCTCTCTCTCTCTCTCTCTCTCTCTTTCTCTCTCTCTCTCTCCTCTCTCTCTCCTCTCTCTCTCTCTCTCTCTCTCTCTCTCTCCTCTCTCTCTCTCTCTCTCTCTCCTCTCTCTCTCTCCTCTCTCTCTCTCTCTCTCTCTCTCTCTCTCTCTCTCTCTCTCTCTCTCTCTCTCTCTCTCTCTCTCTCTCTCTCTCTCTCTCTCTCTCTCTCTCTCTCTCTCTCCTCCTATCATTAAGACAACCAGATCACTCCACTTTGGCTTCGTTTGTTTCTTCAAATATGCTTTTTTTTCTACTACAGCTGCAGCAAGTTCAACACACACACACACACACACACACACATGGTTTCAAGTTCAACACACATACAACTGGTTTGAAGTCCAACACATACACACATATGGCTTCAAGTCCAACACACACACAACTGGCTTCAAGTCCAACACACACAACTGGCTTCAAGTCCAACACATATATGGCTTCAAGTCCAACACCTACACACACATATTGCTTCAAGTCCAACACACACATGGCTTCAAGTCCAACACACACATGGCTTCAAGTCCAACACACACATGGCTTCAAGTCCAACACACACACACATGGCTACAAGTCCAACACACACACACGGGGACATAGATCACCACAACCACCACCTCAAGTTAAGCGCCGTGCAAGGCACGTCTTCCTTAAGACTTAGCAATAGAGTAACTTGGGACATCCATGACGAGGACTGAGGGTACAATATCTTCCTATGTATCTTCCTTCTTCTGTGTCTTTCCTTCTCCTTCATCTCCCTGAAAGCATCATCATCCTCCTCCTTCTCCTTCTCCTTCTCCTTCTCCTGCAGCTCATCCATTGGTCATGCTGCCCTTTTCCACAAAATATCTCAGAAGTAATTATTCAAGAGTGGGTGTTGTGGTGGGGGTGTTGTGGGGGGGGGGTGTTGTGGTGGGGGTGTAGTGGTGCTTGGGGGGGAGGGGCGAGACCTTAGAGGGGGAAGGTTTATCACTATCCATTACTCACAATCCGTCCTCCACCAATCATGCTCTTATGAGGCAGCCTCACCGGGTCACCGGGCAGCGCCCTGTGTCGTGCTGCACTTGAGGGGAAGGTGACTCACTTGAGGGGTGAGTGGCATGAGGGGGGGACTTACCTGAGGGGTGAGTGGGGGGGGGGGGGACTCACCTGAGGGGGCGAGTGGCGTGTGGCATTGATACCTGTAGGTCTATGTGGTATTTGCACCAGTGGTATTGTGTGATTTTTGGTCTCCCAATCCTGAGCACTCAAGGTGTGCAAACTGTGTGAGCAGGAACTGCGGCATGATCTCCCACACTACATCACCGAATGCCCAGTTATTAGAACTTTCAGACCCGCTGGCATGAGGTACCTGGAGCTTTGTAATTACTTTATTAACTCTCGTGTTTTTAATGATATCCTCATAATGCACCTAGAGTTTGTCAGTGCAGGTTACTGAACATATATGGCCCTGTATGACTATTCTGTGTGATGGGGACTTTTGGCATCACGTAGCTCATTCTTGACACACACTGTACTCCCCTTCATATAGTCTAGGGCAGCTAGTTCTTGACACACACTGTACTCCCCTTCATATAGTCTAGGGCAGCTAGTTCTTGACACACACTGTACTCCCCTTCATATAGTCTAGGGCATCTATTTCTTGACACACCCTGTACTTCCCTTCATACAGTCTAGGGCAGCTAGTTCTTGACACACACTGTACTCCCCTTCATATAGTCTAGGGCAGCTAGTTCTTGGCACACACTGTACTCCCCTTCATAGAGTCTAGGGCAGCTAGTTCTTGACACACACTGTACTCCCCTTCATATAGTCTAGGGCAGCTAGTTCTTGACACACACTGTACTCCCCTTCATATAGTCTAGGGCAGCTAGTTCTTGACACACACTCTACTCCCCTTCATATAGTCTAGGGCATCTATTTCTTGACACACCCTGTACTTCCGTTCATACAGTCTAGGGCAGCTAGTTCTTGACACACACTGTACTCCTCTTCATATAGTCTAGGGCAGCTAGTTCTTGGCACACACTGTACTCCCCTTCATAGAGTCTAGGGCAGCTAGTTCTTGTCACACACTGTACTCCCCTTCATATAGTCTAGGGCAGCTAGTTCTTGACACACCCTGTACTTCCCTTCATACAGTCTAGGGCAGCTAGTTCTTGACACACACTGTACTCCCCTTCATATAGTCTAGGGCAGCTAGTTCTTGACACACTCTGTACTCCCCTTCATATAGTCTAGGGCAGCTAGTTCTTGACACACACTGTACTCCCCTTCATATAGTCTAGGCAGCTAGTTCTTGACACACTCTGTACTCCCCTTCATAGAGTCTAGGGCAACAGCACAAATGCATATATACCTAAATGTATTAATACACAAAAAAGGAGTGAGCAAGCCAACAAAATCTTGAGGCAGACAACGCCAAGATTACTCCAGCGGTGGCACACACGTAGGATAACATCAGCGGAATCAGTGAAACTATCACACATGAGGCGCTCCTTCAGGACCCTGAATGTTCCTTCAGGACCCTTGATAACGAACATTCAGATAACTATGACCTTCCTTCGTGACTTCAGTCCTCCCCCTCCCCCCAGCGTGTAACACCCCCACCCCCCACCCCCACCCCCAAAAGCCTCGCCTTAGAACGAAAATATAATTAACAATCACATGGTTAAGGTTTAAAGATTATTATGAGAAGAAGGCACTAAGCCATTACGACTATACAGCATTTGGTGGGGATATGAAGATAAAGATTAGGATGGGACGGAGGGAAGGAATGGTGCCCAACCACTTGGACGGTCGGGGATTGAACGCTGACCTGCATGAAGCGAGACCGTCGCTCTACCGACCAGCCCAAGGGGTTGGGCGAACAAGAATGGAATGCAAGAGCAAATTTGGAAGCCAGAGAGAAGGAGTTGCCTGAGGACTGTAAGATAACACTGATAAAGTCTAACCCTATAAGAAAAAGGAACAGGAAATGAATTTGATTTGGCCGTAAAAAAAAAAAGAAAGAAAAAAAAGCCTAACCGATACGTAGTCTGAAAGGTATGACATTAGACGACTGACAGAAAAGTCGTCTAACGTCTAAGAAAAGGCAGATGACCAATAGCTAAAAGCTAATAGCCCTGTTAGAACAAAATAGGCGCGTTCAAACACCTTAAAATAACAGTGCACGTTCAATTAAAAAGCGGAAATAATCAAGATCAGTATTCATGAATCATCCACACGTCGCCTGACGAAACCGATACATCTTCCCTCGATCACGACGGCTTTAGTCTCCATTTATTAAACAGTTTACGAGTTTCGAACTTCACAACCCGAGGTGGTTCCCCCACTACCTCGAGGCGCAACCCACCAGGGTTTGAATGGTCCGGTTAAGATATGTGTACTCAGCTACTTGTACTTGCGGGGGTTGACCTCTGGCTCTTTGGTCCCGCCTCTCAACCGTCAATCAACAGGTGTACAGGTTCCTGAGCCTACTGGGCTCTATCATATCTACGTTAGAAACTGTGTATGGAGTCAGCCTCCACAACATCACTGCCTAATGCATTCTGTATGTGTGCTCGACCTTTCAGAGCAAACCGGAGGTCTCAAACAGAAAACGGGACAAGACATCACTGTGAGCCGATTTCATTTCAAATTACGTCCATTTTTGGGCCATATCGCGCATACGAGCGAAAAGCAATGTTATTTTTAAAGAGAACGGGTTGACTCTCGTAGCGCTTCGAAGCTCGCAAACTGTTCAAGACTTACAAAAGTAACCGCCACCATGGTTGAAGAGAGATATAGAGGTTCCGTCAGTTGCCACGTAAATTCTTGATCATTCCAGGAGCGAACTCAACAGGGCGAGTGGTGTACCTTGCAGTAGCCCAGACGACGCCATCACAGGAAGATATCAGCATAAGACGAGCAGGAAGATATCAGCATGAGAGGACGCCCCACGGAACCCCACAGCGCCCACACATATCAATGATACAGGATGACGCAAAACATTCACCCCCGAGACGAATCAGGATGGAGATTGACTACATAAACCCCATCTGTAATGGGTTTATACCTGGAGCGAAAGTCCACTACGGGCTCACCATAGCCCGTGCTACTTGGAACTTTTTGTTCCAGGTAGCGAATCTTAAGCAACAACAACAACCTGGAGCATACCTGGAGAGGGTTTCGCAAGTTCTTATACCTCCTCGAGCGACTTGCGATAACTTGGTCCAACAGGCTGTTGCTTGGAGCGGCCCGCAAGTACATTTATCTTGGTACATTTCTACATAAACCCATTACAAAGGTGTGTATGTTGTCTGCATTAGAAATATTGACGGAACAAAGGTGGCCCTTCTTCAAAGAACCAATTAAAAACAGCTTCAAGCAAGAAGTGCCGGACCAACCAGGCTGTAGTGGATATGTGGGTATGCGGGCCGCTCCAAGCAACAGCCTGTTGGACCGAGATATCTCCCGAAACCCTCTCCAGGTAAGATAATACGATAACCCTCTACACAACGATAGAGAAACAGTCCCGTGAGAGGCGGGACCAAAAGAGCCAAAGCTCAATCCCCGCAAGCACAAATAGGTGAGTACCTCCTTGAATTGTTAGTCATTTGTTAGTTAGCTAGTTACTACAAATAATCGAGCAAACACACGCCTTAACAAACACAAAGGGGACTAGGGATTAGGGATTAAGCGAACAAGGGGACACAGGTGGAAATTGAGTACCCAAATGATCCATAAAGACATTAGAAATTATTTTTTCAGTGTCAGAGTAGTTAATAAATGAAATGCACTAGGCAGTGATGTGGTGGAGGCTGACTCCATACACAGTTTCAAATGTAGATATGATAGAGCCCAGTAGGCTCACGAACCTGTACATCAGTTGATTGACGGTTGAGAGGCGGGACCAAAGAGCCAGAGCTCAACCCCCGCAAGCACAACTAGGAGAGCACACATACACAAACCTACAAATACACAAACACAACTAGGTGAGTACAGCGTCATTATGTGGTGGGCCACGTGTGCTGAGGGCGAACACGTGATGGGGGGAGGGTACATCCGGGCCTCCATGACGTCACACACACACACACACACACACACACACACACACACACACACACACACACACACACACACACACACACACACACACACACACACACACACATACACATACACATGGAGGACAGAAGAAAATGTATATATGCTGGTTAGCATTGTAAATGTGTGGCCACGTCTGTGGTAGAAAATAATAAATACACACACACACACACACACACACACACACACACACACACACACACACACACACACACACACACACACACACACACACACATGCATTATGCAGTGATGTGGTGGAGGCTGACTCCATACATAGCTTTAAGTGTAGATATGATAAGAGCCCAGTAGGCTCAGGAACCTGTACACCTGTTGATTGACAGTTGAAAGGCGGGACCAAAGAGCCAGAGCTCAACCCCCGCAAGCACAACTCGCTAAACACACACACACACACACACACACACACACACACACACACACACACACACACACACACACACACACACACACACACACACACTACCCGTTTTCTCTTCCAACAATTCCAGGCCCGTTCAACCTGTCCTCTTACCAAAGCAGTCGACCCTCCGAACGTTAAAAAATTGGCGCCTGGTTTTAAAAGAGAAAAAAATGAACACCATTGTAAACAGCGACTTTCCACGGGCCTATAGTGACGATTACCTGCTCCTGTAGGGTAAGGCAGAACACCCTTAGTTTCCGACGCTTTCGGAGAGGGTTAAACCACGGCATATTTGACGTTGACCTCCGTTAACGGGGAGCAGCAACAGAAGGCTCTTGGCTCCTCAAGTGAGGATTATTGCAGTAGTTTTGATGCAATAGGACACAAAAAATGGGGGGTAATTCCCCCCCCCCCCCCCCCCCGTTGTTCGGTGGAGCGGGTCCACTTCCTGTCAGTCAACAACCGTCTATGAATGTCGTTATTGCCTTCAGTGTTAAACCCCCTTGTTTCGCTTCACAGGTTGTGTGGGTGTGTGTGTGGGTGAGGGGGGGAGGAGGAGGTGTGGGAGGAGGGGGGGGGGAGGCAGGGAAATATGAGGGAGGGGGGGAGTGAAGAAGAGGAGGAGGGGAGTAAGGAGATTTCTGGGGTGGGGAAGGGAGGGGGGGGGGGTGTTGTGGGGGAGAGGGAAGGGGTGTAGTGGGGGAGAAGGTGGGGGGAGAGGGTAGGGGAGACTCATTGCTCCCTGGTTGGTGGTGTTTTGGAGGGGCCTGACGGCTGAGTGGCCAGGGCTCTGGATTCACAGTATTTGTAGGGAATACTGAAGCTGCGTTCTTGGTGGAAAGTAGATGGCTGGCTGGACGTGTGTCTGTCTATTTACAATCTGTGCCAACAGGATCGAGCTATTAGCTGTTGGACCCCGCCTTTCTAACCAATCAATTTTTCCTTTATATCTACTACATATATTTCTCTCTCTCTCACACACACACACACACACACACACACACACACACACACACACACACACACACACACACACACACATCCCTCCTGGGGGTTGATATCACGCCAGACCTGTCCCCTGAAGCTCATATCAAGAGGATAACATCAGCAGCATATGCCAGGTTGGCTAACATAAGAACGGCCTTTAGAAACTTGTGTAAGGAATCTTTCAGAACATTATATACCACATATGTCAGACCAATCCTGGAGTATGCGGCTCCAGCATGGAGTCCATATCTAGTCACGCATAAGACTAAACTGGAAAAGGTTCAAAAGTTTGCCACCAGACTAGTACCCGAGCTGAGAGGTATGAGCTACGAGGAGAGACTACAGGAATTGAACCTCACTTCGTTGGAAGATAGAAGAGTTAGGGGGGACATGATCACCACATTCAAGATTCTCAAGGGAATCGACAGGGTTGATAAAGACAGGCTATTTAACACAAGGGGCACACGCACTAGGGGACACAGGTGGAAACTGAGTGCCCAAATGAGCCACAGAGATATTAGAAAGAACTTTTTTAGTGTCAGAGTGGTTGACAAATGGAATGCATTAGGAAGCAATGTGGTGGAGGCTGACTCCATACACAGTTTCAAGTGTAGATATGATAGAGCCCAATAGGCTCAGGAACCTGTACATCTGTTGATTGACGGTTGAGAGGTGGGACCAAAGAGCCAGAGCTCAACCCCCGCAAGCACAACTAGGTGAGTACAACTAGGTGAGTACACACACACACACACACACACATCCCCAGGAAGTATCCCGTAACAGCTGTTTAACTCCCAGGTACCTATTTACTGGTAGATGAACAGGAGCATCAGGGTGAGAGAAACTGCCCATTTGTTTCTGCCTCGGCCGGGAATCGAACCTGGGCCACAGGATTGCGAGCCCCGCGCGCTGTCCACTGAGCTAACAGACCCCTAAACTCACACACACAGATCTGTGTGTGTGTGTGTGTGTACTCACCTATTTGTGCTTGCGGGGGTTGAGCTCTGGCTCTCTGGTCCCTCCTCTGTCGAAAACAAAGTGTGCGTGTGCGTTCATGCGCGCGAGCGCGTCTGCATACGAGCGAGCGTGCGTGCGTGAATGAAAGGGGCGTGCGTGCGTGCGTGCGTGTTTGGCCACACCACACAGCTCTCCGTGTTTGAAGAGCTACGCCTGCACCCCCCCCCCCACCCACTCCCCCCCTCCTCCTCCCCCTTCTGGTGGTAGTGGAGATTCTTGATTAAGTCCCAGCTCATGGGCCCCACCTCCACATTAGCAGCAACGCTGCAACACCTGTGACCTATCGCCACCTCTTTCTGCGTGCATGACCTGCGCACGCACGCCAGCCTCTGCACGCAACGTGAAGAAGGCAAGAATGTGCGATGGCGCCAACTCAATAGTGATCGGCTAAACTGTACGTGTGCGCAAGTGTTTGTTGTGCGGCTGTGTGCGTGCGTGCGTGTGTGTGTGTGTGTACGCTGCATGGGTGAGTGCGCAGCTGTTGTGTAAGTGTGTCCAGAGGAGTGCGTATCTGGCGGATTGTGAATGGCAGCTTGCGTAAGTCAGGCTGCATATATCAGTTACACACACTCATACAGCGTGGCATCCACACACCTGTAGCTATACACCTGCAACACACATGTATAAGCTATACACATCGTCGAACATATCTCCCCCCCCTCTTTCTCCGTTTCATATCCTGTATTCCTCACACATTTACACCATTCCATGACAATATATCCCACTACAGTACCTGTTATACCTACTTATATACCGTGATATACCTGCTTATATACCTGATATATACCTTATATACCTGCTACTCTCACACGGGTACAAAAAAGCGAGACAGGGCAAGGAAGGAAGGCTAGGTAGACCGCATTTTCCTATACTGTCGAAAAGCACTCGACACTGTACTCCCATGAAAGACTGGTTGTACAAGATGGGGGAGGAGCAGGTTGGGCTAACTGGGGAAACACCTAACTGGGTAAAGGGGGAGAGGGGGGGAGGGTTTCTGACCTGGAGGTCAGAAAACAAAGTGACTGAGAGCAAAGGTTTAGAACTGTTACATGTAGTGTTTCACAAGATTTACAGATGATGCAATACTGACGAGGAATGTAAAAATAGAGGATGACTGCAGGAAGTTACAGGAGGATTGTGATTACTCCAGGAGTGGGTCAGCACAAGTGGCATGACACAATGGACCAGGACAGACTCTATAAAAGGAAAGAGAATAGAACAGGTGGATACAGGTGTTAGCTGGAAACCGCAAATGTAGTCGAAGAAATGTAAGGAAATTCTCGTACCCTATACTGGGGTGGGCTACTAGTGGAAGGCATTGAATAGAAGTTCTGGAAGCCACCTCCTTCCGCAAGTTTAAGGTAACGGGTGCAAGTAGGCTGGTAGGCGGGGGGGGGGGGGGGGATAAAGAGGAAGACCCCAGTTTTTCCTAGTTACTGGTAGGTAATTCCCCCCCCCCCCCCATCAGCACCATCACCACTACCAGTAACCACCACCACCACCAGTACCACCACAATCACCCTCACCATCACCACCACCACCACCACTACTGCCACCACCACCAGTACCACCATCACCCTCACCATCACCACCACCACCACCAGTACCACCACCACCACCAGTACCACCACCACCACCACCACCACCACCAGTACCACCACCACCACCACCACCACCACCACCACCATCACCACCACCACCATCACCACCACCACCATCACCACCACCACCACCACCACCACCACCACCACCACCACCACCACCACCACCACCACCACCACCACCATCACCACCACCACAACACCTGCCAACAGTCAGCGGGTAAACTGCACATATTGCGATTAACTGAAACACGAAGTAAACCGGTATTTCAAGATTGCCAGATGAGTACAAGCCGGAACCCTCCCCCCCTCCCCCCTCCCCCTCTTCCACAATCCCACAATCACCCGTAGTCACCATTAACTCTTCACTACATCTTTCTACCGTTGTTGGTGTTTAAGATTCGCTACCTGGAACAAAAAGTTCCAAGTAGCACTGGCTATGGCGAGCCCGTAGTTTGTCTCTTTCTACCTTCGGAAGCGGTGTGTGTGTGTGTGTGTGTGCAAGTGGTGGTGCGTGTGTGCGTGTGTCCTCCATCCCCCGCATGCTGTGTCATTGTTTGGGGATGAAAGTCCACACCTGAGACACCTGGAGACGAACCCGGGCCTCCAGTTACTAACACGAGAGACCCCCACCTCCATTCCACCACTCACCCAAAACGTAGCCATTTAATACACCATATGCGAAGCGTCTCGTTCGTGTACGAACATCAAGTGTCGAGAGCTTTTTGCCCCCCCCCCCACCCAAAACAGAAGCGTATACGAATCTGTGCGATGGATGTCATTCCTCTCCCCCCGTCCCATCCCAAATCCTTATCCTGACCCCTTCCCAGTGCTATATAGTCATGATGGCTTGGTGCTTTCTCCTCACAGTTCCCTCCCCTTCATTTCATGAAACCCAATCGTAAATTTGTTTTTGTTGTTTAAGATTCGCTTCTTAGAACAAACATTTCCAAGTAGCACGGGCTATGGCGAGCCCGTAGTATCGTAAATTTTTACATTCTGGTCAACAGCATCAAATTGGCGGCCCCCATTACGCGAGAGGAGAGCTGTGAGAGCAATCATTCTTGACCCCCCCCCCTTAGATGAACGCAGAGTTGACCGCCTGATCAACCAAGCTGTGATGCATACGGCACAGACTGCAAGCAGCGGTATCAAACAGCCTGTTTGATCAGACCAGGAGGCTGGGACAGAGGCGGGACATCCCCCTAAGAGTTACGACAGGAAGGCGAGCGACTCCCCCCACTCCGTTGCAAGGTGTTCGGGTTCCCGGAGCTGGAGGACCCGAATGCGTATGGGGGTTGTGGGGGGGGGGGGCAGGAGAAAGTGCCCGGGTGCACGGTCAACATCTTGCATCTTGCAAGGGGGTGATGATGATGCTTGCAGAGCGGCCCACGATCCGGGTTATGGACCAAAGATACGACGCCCACTGCGCTATTCACCCTAGAAATTCTATGGGCTGTTCTAAATGTTTTTTTCTGCTCTAAATGTTCTAAATTCTAAATCTGTTATTCATAATATATATAACAACGGCCTCTCTAACACAAGGCTCTGAGCAAGCATGAAAACTTGCCAATCAACTGTTGTTATTGTTATAAACAGCCTCCTGGTGCTTCGGAGCTCATTAACTGTTTAATAATTGGAAACAAAGCCGCCAAAGATTGAGAAAAGATGTACAGGTTCGTAAGTGCTGGCGTAAATGCTTCGTGAATCTGGTCCCCAGCTGGTTGCTACCTGCTTGACGGGGTTCTGGGAGTTCTTATACTCCCCAAGCCCGGCCTCATGGCAAGCAATCGGTAACTCTATCTTCCTAAATAGATAAGCCAGTCTTGTACAACGTAGAGATAATGTTAAGCAATAAAGTTGGACTAGGAATTCGATTCCACGAATAAATTGTATCTTTGCACTCAGAGAACCTTATACACCCGTATACACTTACAGGAACCTTACCTGTATACACTTACAGGACCCTTACCTGTATACACTTACAGGACCCTTACCTGTATACACTTACAGGACCCTTACCTGTATACACTTACAGGAACCTTACCTGTATACACTTACAGGACCCTTACCTGTATACACTTACAGGACCCTTACCCGTATACACTTACAGGACCCTTACCTGTATACACTTACAGGACCCTTACCCGTATACACTTACAGGACCCTTACCTGTATACACTTACAGGAACCTTACCTGTATACACTTACAGGACCCTTACCCGTATACACTTACAGGACCCTTACCTGTATACACTTACAGGACCCTTACCTGTATACACTTACAGGTCCCTTACCTGTATACACTTACAGGTCCCTTACCTGTATACACTTACAGGACCCTTACCTGTATACACTTACAGGACCCCCACAATACGGGGTGTCCCTTTGGGCTTGCTGAGGAGGTTCCTAAATGGTCAACAAGAGGCTTCAATCCTCCAGTACCACGGAATCTCTCTCCTCAGCCTGTGTGTACAGAACCTGGTCTTAGACCGGGCCAGGGGGGGACATTGATCCCCGGAACCAGCACAAGGTAGACGCAAGGTGGATATAAGGGCAGTACTGACTCTGCAAAGCCACGCGATCTCTCCCAAGAATCTTTGAGATGTGAAGGAGTGGACAGGATGCTGGAGACACCCTCGCCATCAATCACCCTGGCGCTATCTTGGTGCTTCCTTGCTGTCACCCTGCCGTCACCCTGCCGTCACCCTGCCGTCACCCTGCCGTCACCCTGCTGTCACCCTGCCGTCACCCTGCCGTCACCCTGCTGTCACCCTGCCGTCACCCTGCTGTCACCCTGCCGTCACCCTGCCGTCACCCTGCCGTCACCCTGCCGTCACCCTGCTGTCTACACCTTAACTGCTTACCTGCTAATCATCTCGCACACGCTTACCTGTGAAGCCAAAAGGAAAATGAATTAGAAATGCAAATATATATATATATATATATATATATATATATATATATATATATATATATATATATATATATATATATATATATATATATACACTTATTCACTTGTACCATTTCTCTAAATATTAATCTATATTGAAGCTAATATTACTACCTAAACATAAAACCTTTTCCTATTTTAATCTGTATACACAACACCCGAAAATAATACGGTTATAGTTGCGAGTGTATCATGGTATGATAGCTTAGTTCAGTGCACTCAAATTCCACAGTCCCTCTGTCAATGTGTCACAACCTCCCTCTCAGTGTGACACAGCCCCCCCCCCCTCTCTCAGTGTGTCACAGCCCCCTCTCTCAGTGTAGGAAATTACACAGACATAACGATATAATCCCATTATTATCTACGAAAATCACTGGCCAGTAATTCGTGCCAAGTTGCAAAATACATTCTTCTCAGTGTGTGTGGCCGTTGGGTAGAAGAGTACGGGGTGTCTTCCAGCAGAGGAGCTGGATTAACGGAGAGTGTCTTAGACAATCGCGCTCTTCACGGCGTTTGGACGGTCTAAGAAAGTCACACTATCCATGGTGTTTGGACGGTGTAAGAGACACTATCCACGACGTTTGGACAGTCTAAGGCACGACGTTTGGACGGTCTAAGACACACTATCCACGACGTTTGGACGGTCTAAGGCGCACTAACCACGACGTTTGGACGGTCAAAGACACACTATCCACGACGTTTGGACGGTCTAAGAGACACTATCCACGACGTTTGGACGATCTAAGGCGCACTAACCACGACGTTTGGACGGTCAAAGACACACTATCCACGACGTTTGGACGGTCTAAGAGACACTATCCACGACGTTTGGACGGTCTAAGGCGCACTAACCACGACGTTTGGACGGTCTAAGGCGCACTAACCACGACGTTTGGACGGTCTAAGACAGGTCATACTATCCACGGTATTTGGACGGTCTCTGAAAAACACGACCGTGAATGTTTTTGGCAAGTGAAATTTATAACTAACTTGATGACGTATTCTGGCGCTCCCGAAGGCAGTGCCACGGCATCTGACCCTCATCCCCCCTGACACGCGACCTTCTGGGGTCACAATCTAAAGGGCTGTTGACCCCCAAACACTCCCTCCATACTAACATTGCTGGCGACGGGTTTTAATAGGTCATTAAGATATCAAGAACGAAACGTCAGGATAACGCTAGAAAAACACCAAACACCAGTGAAATAAGGAATGTAATAAGGAATGTCAAATGTATAAAGAGTGTTTTAAAATTGGAATCTAAGCGTGATTATGGGTTAAAACAGCTGTGAATCCTAATGTCAAGAGTGCCAGCAGTCTCATCTCCGGGCTCTTGGCGGCGGATGCTGTAGTGACGATCTCGCCACTTGACCTCCAGGGGCTCCTGCGCACGCAAGCACACACTCACGCACTCACGCAGATGGTTCAAGACGTAAGCAAAATAAGGATTAGTCAGTCAGGTGGCTGCTAGAGTTTATCCCGAGTAAAATGTGAGATGATGATGATAACAAGAAGACAGCATCACCACATCTCCTGAACATCACCCCATCCCCTGTATCACAGCCTCCTCCGAGAGAGAAATATAAGAACCCGAAGGTGACCATTACATCAAATCAGTCACCTGAGGCCCCTGTTCTTAGACACGTATAACTCACTGTCACAGGCTTGTGAAAGTCTCAAAAAAGATATTCGTTACCGCACCAAACCCAGACCTTTATGGATCAGAATTACGAAGCGCAGGCAACACAGAGGGTCGGTGATTGCGACACACACTCAGAGCGAGCCCGACAAAGACGAGCTATGTGCAAGGGGCGAGACGAAGACTCGGAGGTCACACAAACACGCTTGAAAGTAAGTGGTTAAGTGAAATTGTATACACAGATTCGTGTGAAGTCGTGAGCTACAAGTCTCTATATCAGGCACGTAAAGGCGAGTAGCTATATGAAGAGAGATCTAATAGGTAAATTTACAAATGTTATTAAAATGTTTGTTGTTATGAATGGTGAAGAACGTGGATGTGAACACCGGCCGGCGCCCTTACCGGTGTGGTGAACATGTTCAGGCCAGAACGGTAGAGCACAAGCATCGCCAGTTGTCGTGAGGAGTTAGTCATTGCCTCCGAACGCTACAGTCACGACGATGACATCTTTAGAGTTCCTGTCGCCACCACCCCACCACCAACGCCACCACCTCCCACACCCCAATCCCCCACCACCACCAACAACAACACCCTCACTCCTACACTCTCCCTCACTGAAGAAACTCTTTTGTTTTCTCATTGCTCACGCGAGGAGAGGGAGGAGGAGGAGGAGGATTGCGTGATGGAGGTGGATGACTCCGCTGTACTGGACCCAGAAATGTCATCTGGCACAAGTGGAATGTTCCCAACCCCCACCTCTCACTCCCAAGAGTTTCACACCCAAAAAAAAAAGAATTGTGTAGCGTTCACGAAGCTGACTCAAGTGTGTGCATGTATGCCAATGTACTCCTCGCTTTCTCCCAACAGCTAAGATGAGATGCTGCACAAGAGACAGTGCATACCAGCATTATCCTCACTTTAATTAATAAGACTATCAAAATCCTCAGATTAGGCAAAATTGTAATTAATTTTGTCAATAAAGATGTTAATAATAATAATGCACAAGAGCAGCATCATCTATCTCTTGGGCACGGGAGACATCTCCCGTCACGCAGGGTGCAGTCGCACCTCCACAGATCTCCAGTATCATCTCTTGATACTGGTAATGGCTCAAAAGGGTCACCACTTACGGGCTACTCATCCCCGTGCCACCTTTTGGGTGGCTTAATCTTCTCTCTCTCTCTCTCTCTCTCTCTCTCTCTCTCTCTCTCTCTCTCTCTCTCTCTCTCTCTCTCTCTCTCTCTCTCTCTCTCTCTCTCTCTATCTCTCTCTCTCTCTCTCTCTCTCTCTCTCTCTCTCTTGGGTTTGATCCAATGTAATACCATTAACATTACTGAGTAGGAATATTTTCAAGTTAATTATTTTCTTCTGCATTTTCTTGTAAGACGATAGACTCGCCATCCTTGGCTAGATTGCATACAGGTTAGTCAACAAATTGTCACTTCGAGACTCCGCCCACTTGGGTCACAGCTGCACCAATAGGGTTGCAGGGTGGTGTTTATCCACCTAATAGTGCTTATCTAATAGTAACTACCGGGTTGTAGATCTTTATGCTCTGACTACTGGTCTTGTTGTTGTTGTTGTTGATGCGGTGTAGCTTAGCTTATTCTGACGTTCGAGTCGTTTGTCGAATCTGGCTTTAATCGTTGTTACTGGAGGTGGTGGTGGTGGTGGTTGGTTGCTTGGTGGTGGTTGGGTGGGGTAGTTGGTTGGTTGGTGGTAGTTAGTAAGTTGGTTGGTTGGTTGGTTCGTGGTGGTTGGTCAGTTCGTTGGTGATGGTTGGGTGGTAGACGTGACAATAATGGTGGTGGTGGTGGTGGTGGTGGTGGTTGGGTGATGGTGGTAGTGCAACATAAGGATGCTGAAACAAATTGTAGATTCCTGGATATACAACCCTCCCCCCCTCCCCCCCCCCAACACAAAAAAATAGTGAAGAAGGAAGAGTCGACGGACCACTGCAACAGATCTAAGAGTCGACGGACCACTGCAACACATCTAAGAGTCGACGGACCACTCCTACAGACCTAAGAGTCGACGGACCACCGCAACAGATCTAAGAGTCGACGGACCACTCCTACAGACCTAAGAGTCGACGGTCCACTCCTACAGACCTAAGAGTCGACGGACCCCTCATACAGACCTAAGAGTCGACGGACCACTCATACAGACCTAAGAGTCGACGGACCACCGCAACAGATCTAAGAGTCGACGGACCACTCCTACAGATCTAAGAGTCAACGGACACGGCAACAGATCTAAGAGTCGACGGACCACGGGAACAGATCTAAGAGTCGATGGACCACTCCTACAGATCTAAGAGTCGACGGACCACTCCTACAGATCTAAGAGTCGACGGACCACCGCAACAGATCTAAGAGTCAACGGACCACGGGAACAGATCTAAGAGTCGACGGACCACGGGAACAGATCTAAGAGTCGACGGACCACGGGAACAGATCTAAGAGTCGACGGACCACTCCTACAGATCTAAGAGTCGACGGACCACTCCTACAGATCTAAGAGTCGACGGACCACTCCTACAGATCTAAGAGTCGACGGACCACTCCTACAGATCTAAGAGTCGACGGACCACTCCTACAGATCTAAGAGTCGACGGACCACTCCTACAGATCTAAGAGTCGACGGACCACTCCTACAGATCTAAGAGTCGACGGACCACTCCTACAGATCTAAGAGTCGACGGACCACTCCTACAGATCTAAGAGTCGACGGACCACTCCTACAGATCTAAGAGTCGACTGACCACTCCTACAGATCTAAGAGTCGACAGACCACTCCTACAGATCTAAGAGTCGACGGACCACTCCTACAGATCTAAGAGTCGACGGACCACTCCTACAGATCTAAGAGTCGACGGACCACCGCAACACCCGCCCCATGCTCCCTACTTCTATTATTATTCCAGGACAACAAACCATTATAGTCAATAAAAAATTAATGATCGCATCTGCATGGCAAACACTTGCCGGGGGCCCTATTGCAGGGGGAGAAGGGGGGGAGGGGGAGGGGAGGGGGTTGGGGGGGGCGATACAGGTCAAGGGGTGTGGGAAGCGCCTCTGAGCAGGGGGGGGGTGCTCCGACACCCCCTTGTTCTACACCCCCCCCCCTGTCATCGCTACCTGCTTGATACCTGGTTGATGGGGTTCTGGGAGTTCTTCTACTCCCCAAGCCCGGCCCGAGGCCAGGCTCGACTTGAGAGGACAGTATCAAGCCTCAATACAATATCCAATACAATACAATACCCAATACCGTATTGGGTAACCATACCTTCACAGTGTCGTAAACCATGAACTACAATGAGCCTTGGGAAACAACCTGATGTTCAACGGAAATTAGCAACAGCTCTCGAGCTATAGTAAAAATGAGGAAATCAAAACCGCATTCTAAAATGGAATCAAACATACTATAGAACAATAAAAAAAACGTAAATGTCTTGGAAGCAAATATGTACCGGAAATAATTCCTTACGAAACCAGGCGACATGGCAGGAAGTGCAAAAATATTCCCGTTGAATACGAGAGGTACAATAGGTACGCTGAGAGAGAACTCTGTTAACCTTTAGGGACCCTGGGTGCCAGATTCACGAAGCAGTTACGCAAGCACTTACGAACCTTGTCCATCTTTCCTCAATCTTTAACGGCTTTGGTTACATTTATTAAACAGTTTACAAGCATGAAAACTTGCCAATCAACTGTTGTTATTGTTATAAACAGCCTCCTGGTGCTTCGGAGCTCATTAGCTGTTTAATAATTGTAAACAAAGCCGCCAAAGATTGAGACAAGATGTACAGGTTCGTAAGTGCTTGCGTAAGTGCTTCGTGCATCTGGCTCCAGGACGTCTCAATACGCTCCTTCTTAAGGCGCTCAACGTCGATCTCTCAAATCGCTCTAAAATTAACTGACGTCCCCTTACCGTACGTTCTTTTCGAGGATCAATGTCCCCGCGGTCCGGTCTCTGACCAGGCTTGCAGGTTGCTGCACTGGTCAACCAGGCTGTTGGACACGGCTGGTCGCAGCCTGACGTATGCATCACAGCCTGGTTAATCAGGCATCCTTTAGAGTCAACTTTTACCAACATTTCCAAAGAATACCTAATCAACCGGGCTGTGATTCATGTCAGACTGCGAACAGCGGCGTCCAACAGCCTGGTTGACCAGACCACCAACCAAGAGACCGAGCCGTGGGGACATTCACCCCCGGAAACACCACAAGATGGGAGTCATGTCCGAAGATCTTACTTGTAAAAATCACAAAGTATCACCCACGTGAAATAGAGGAGAATCTGGCTAAGGAGAATCTTCCTAATAAGAGATATGAAGCCTGACTAATAAGAGATATGAAGCCTGACTAATAAGAGATATGAAGCCTGACTAATAAGAGATATGAAGCCTGACTAATAAGAGATATGAAGCTTCACTAATAAGAGATATGAAGCTTCACTAACAAGAGATATGAAGCCTCACTAATAAGAGATATGAAGCTTCGTTAATAAGAGATATGAAGCTTCACTAACAAGAGATATGAAGCCTCACTAATAAGAGATATGAAGCTTCGTTAATAAGAGATATGAAGCTTCACTAATAAGAGATATGAAGCTTCACTAATAAGAGATATGAAGCCTCACTAATAAGAGATATGAAGCCTGACTAATAAGAGATATGAAGCTTCACTAATAAGAGATATGAAGCCTCACTAATAAGAGATATGAAGCCTGATTAATAAGAGATATGAAGCCTGACTAATAAGAGATATGAAGCCTGACTAATAAGAGATATGAAGCCTGACTAATAAGAGATATGAAGCCTGACTAATAAGAGATATGAAGCCTGACTAATAAGAGATATGAAGCCTGACTAATAAGAGATATGAAGCCTCATTAATAAGAGATATGAAGCTTCGTTAATAAGAGATATGAAGCTTCACTAATAAGATATATGAAGCCTCATTAATAAGAGATATGAAGCCTCACTAATAAGAGATATGAAGCCTCACTAATAAGAGATATGAAGCCTCACTAATAAGAGATATGAAGCTTCACTAATAAGAGATATGAAGCCTCACTAATAAGAGATATGAAACCTGACTAATAAGAGATATGAAGCCTCGCTAATAAGAGATATGAAGCCTCACTAATAAGAGATATGAAGCTTCGTTAATAAGAGATATGAAGCCTCACTAATATGAGATATGAAGCCTCACTAATAAGAGATATGAAGCCTGACTAATAAGAGATATGAAGCCTCACTAATAAGAGATATGAAGCCTCACTAATAAGAGATATGAAGCCTGACTAATAAGAGATATGAAGCTTCACTAATAAGAGATATGAAGCCTCACTAATAAGAGATATGAAGCCTGACTAATAAGAGATATGAAGCCTCACTAATAAGAGATATGAAGCCTGACTAATAAGAGATATGAAGCCTCACTAATAAGAGATATGAAGCCTCACTAATAAGAGATATGAAGCCTGACTAATAAGAGATATGAAGCTTCACTAATAAGAGATATGAAGCCTCACTAATAAGAGATATGAAGCCTCACTAATAAGAGATATGAAGCCTCACTAATAAGAGATATGAAGCTTCACTAATAAGAGATATGAAGCCTCACTAATAAGAGATATGAAGCCTCACTAATAAGAGATATGAAGCCTGACTAATAAGATATATGAAGCCTCGCTAATAAGAGATATGAAGCTTCACTAATAAGAGATATGAAGCCTCGCTAATAAGAGATATGAAGCCCCGAAGCGGAAACTGTCCGAACACTCTCGTACTACCAACAGATGGATTACTATTGAATGTTAACTACCTCATTCAAGAGCTGAAGAACTAGCTGACCCAGCGAACGTGCAACGATTGTTTACTGCCCGAATCAATTAAATAAAACACCTTAATTATTGCAAACCGCTTAAAATGGCTCAATTTGTATTCCTCGGAACGCAGTCGAGAGATAAATTATACTCTACAGCTGAGAAATATCAGAGGAACGGGTTCTAAATCTGCATGGTAAAATAGTTCCTATAGCGAGACCATAAGACAAACAGAATGATAAAAAGGTGCATAACAAAACACATATGGGCATAAAAAGGGGACTTTTCAAAACCCCTACTAAAAAAAAAAAAAAACCATTTCAAGTTCTCTCTCTCTTGAACCCGCGTTCAAGAGAGAGAGAGAACGCGCTGAACACCTCTCTCAAGGGTTCGTGATTAACCAGACTGTGATCCTGCGTCGATCGGCAGTTTGGTTGACGAGGTCGTCAACCAGGAAGCCAAGTAGCTGGAACCTCTTCTGGTCGAACGACCAACTGGATTCTCCTTCCAGTGACTCGACCGGCCGACCACCTGCATCCCGGACCGTGGCCGGGACCGACAAACCACCCGCCCACCCCTCTGGACCCACCACTGGCCGCCCACCCACCCCTCTGGACCCTCCACTGGCCGCCCACCCACCCCTCTGGACCCTCCACTGGCCGCCCACCCACCCCTCTGGACCCTCCACTGGCCGCCCACCCACCCAACGCAGACGAGTGTGGGCGGGAAAGGTCAAAATACCTGAAGAGACGGGAAGGTGACTAATTAGAAAACACTTACTGCTTAACGGGAATGTTGATGTCTGATTCTAACAGCAGACTGGAACGTCCCCGCAGACTGAGAGAGTGGTTGAAAAGTCGTCACATTTCCAGTCTATATCAGACTCCTATGATAGCAGGCTATAAGAACGTTCCTAGGAGGCTATAAGAACGTTCCTAGGAGGCTATGAGAACGTTCCTAGGAGGCTATAAGAACGTTCCTAGGAGGCTATAAGAACGTTCCTAGGAGGCTATAAGAACGTTCCTAGGAGGCTATAAGAACGTTCCAAGGAGGCTATAAGAACGTTCCTAGGAGGCTATAAGAACGTTCCTAGGAGGTTAAAAGAACGTTCCCAGGACATCTCTTGATCTTCGCTCCACTACTTTGTCCCCTGGAACACGACTCACTAATCGGTTTACAACCCAGTCCCCTAATTATTGCTGGGTGAATAGGAGGGGTGTATAGTTAAAGATCAGTGCCCAGTCGATCCTCCCTGTCCATGCAGGACTCGAACCTCACGGACATGGTCCGCGAAGCGTATATGTCGAGTCGACTATTTATCGATGCATGTTGTACCTTGTATATTGTGATTCCGGGAATCAATGACCTCACGGCCCGTTTCTGAGTTTGTTGAGTCATTTATTATGCACCCCATACCTCCATCTCGTGGGCGGTGGTGGACCACCCGGCGCAATACCCATCTCGTGGGCGGTGGTGGAAAGGGTTGAGGCACGTAATGGGTGTAATGGGTTTGGGAACTGACCCTCTGAACTCTGCATTTCATTTAGCTAAGCAAGTAGGATTCATGTGAAGCTTGTTACACAATTTATATGTGTGCGTGTGTGTGTGTGTGTGTGTGTATGTGTGTATGTGTGTATGTGTGTGTGTGTGTGTGTGTGTGTGTGTGTGTGTGTGTGTGTGTGTGTGTGTGTGTGTGTGTGTGTGTGTGTGTGTGTGTGTGTGTGTGTGTACTCACCTAGTTGTACTCACCTAGTTATGTCTGCAGGATCGAGCATTGACTCTTGGATCCCGCCTTTCGAGCATCGGTTGTTTACAGCAATGACTCCTGTCCCATTTCCCTATCATACCTGGTTTTAAAATTATGAATAGTATTTGCTTCCACAACCTGTTCCTGAAGTGCATTCCATTTTCCCACTACTCTCACGCTAAAAGAAAACTTCCTAACATCTCTGTGACTCATCTGAGTTTCAAGCTTCCATCCATGTCCTCTCGTTCTGTTACTATTCCGTGTGAACATTTCGTCTGTGTCCACTCTGTCAATCCCTCTGAGTATCTTATACGTTCCTATCATGTCCCCCCTCTCCCTTCTTCTTTCTAGTGTCGTAAGGCACAGTTTCCTCAGGCGCTCCTCATACCCCATCCCTCGTAGCTCTGGGACGAGTCTCGTTGCAAACCTCTGAACCTTTTCCAGTTTCATTATATGCTTCTTCAGATGGGGACTCCATGATGAGGCGGCATACTCTAAGACTGGCCTTACGTAGGCAGTGTAAAGCGCCCTAAATGCCTCCTTACTTAGGTTTCTGAATGATGTTCTAACTTTTGCCAGTGTAGAGTACGCTGCTGTCGTTATCCTATTTATATGTGCCTCAGGAGATAGATTAGGTGTTACGTCCACCCCCAGGTCTCTTTCACGCGTCGTTACAGGTAGGCTGTTCCCCTTCATTGTGTACTGTCCCTTTGGTCTCCTATCTCCTAGTCCCATTTCCATAACTTTACATTTGCTCGTGTTGAATTCCAGTAGCCATTTCTCTGACCATCTCTGCAACCTGTTCAGGTCCTCTTGGAGGATCCTGCAATCCTCATCTGTCACAACTCTTCTCATCAACTTTGCGTCATCCGCAAACATCGACATGTAGGACTCTACGCCTACGCCTACGCCTATGTGTGTGTGTGTGTGTGTGTGTGTGTGTGTGTGTGTGTGTGTGTGTGTGTGTGTGTGTGTGTGTGTGTGTGTGTGTGTATTTTTAAGTATATACATTGTATATACAAGGCTACAAGGCAGTGTATATCGGAGGCAAGTCACTCTAGGGAAAATAACGTGAGGAACTTCAAACAATCCCAATAATATAAGTGTTTATTTGACTTAATTCGGGAGGAGATTGATAGAGATGAGGGGGGGGAGTGAGGGAAGGGGGAGGGGGGGATGGAGAGAAACCCGGGCGCCGCCGGGTAGCCCCCCCCCCCCCACCACCACCACCACCACCCTCCTTGAGGTTACCTTGAGGTGCTTCCGGGGTTTAGCGTCCCCGCGGCCCGGTCGTCGACCAGGCCTCCTGGTTGCTGGACTGATCAACCAGGCTGTTAGACGCGGCTGCTCGCAGCCTGACGTATGAATCACAGCCTGGTTGATCAGGTAAGATCACTACACACTAGGCAACCATACATGAAAATCTACAGGACATCCTGGGTCTACACACAGCCCCTGATGCTCCGGTAACCGGGAGAAGAGGTTACAGCATCCCTGTGGCCCGGGTCATAGGGCCCCTGTGGCTCCTCCCTGAAGGTCAAGGCTTCATGTGGGCCACCAGCCTTATGCCGGAGCTGCTCTGGTTCCGGGGGCCCTTGTTGTTGCTGCTTCCTTGCTACCCAACCACCACCACCACCACCACAGACACACTAACTTCTACCACCATCGCCACAGCCACAGATACCATCTCTACCACAGGAGGGAGACCCGTCACAGCCAAACAAACCACAGCAAGAAGCTCTGAGCGTCTTGCGAGAGAACAATCATCCCGACGTCTACTGCCAACAATCCAACAATATCCACCAACCACCACTAATCATTGCCAGTTGTCTAATGACAGCAATATCCTCCACCACCACCACTACCACCAGCACGAACAATAACCACTACCTCTTGCAGTAACCACCGCCCTACCATCACTTCCATCTTCCACCAGCTCTTGGGCCCCGCCTTTCTCACACACACCGTGTGTGTGTGTGTGTGTGTGTTTGTATTCACCTAGTTGTGTTTGCGGGGGTTGAGCTTTGCTCTTTCGGCCCGCCTCTCAACTGTCAATCAACTGTTTGCTAACTACTTTTTTTCCACGCCACACACACACACACACCCCAGGAAGCAGCCCGTGACAGCTGACTAACTCCCAGGTACCTATTGTACCTATTGCTCGGTAACAGGGGCATTCAGGGTGAAAGAAACTTTGCCCATTTGTTTCTGCCTCGTGCGGGAATCGAACCCGCGCCATAGAATTACAAGTCCTGCTATCCACCAGGCAGGCCCTTTGTGTGTGTGTGTGTGTGTGTGTGTGTGTGTGTGTGTGTGTGTGTGTGTGTGTGTGTGTGTGTGTGTGTGTGTGTGTGTGTGTGTGTGTGTGTGTGGACGCACACGGAGAGGAAGGAGTGCACATAACGGGTCCCGCCGCACCGCGTGTCATACGCGTCACAGCACAAGGACTGGCAAATAATCACCAAGTGAGCAGGACTGTCACGCATGCGGGCGTGACATCCCCAACAGTGACGACCACGCCCACACGCCCACCTGCAACCCTCTCACCCCCACCACCCATCACCCACCCAAAACCGCCCGCCCCACCCACACGTCTGAATACCACAAACGCACACGTCAATCCATACAGATTGACAATTCATCAGACAATCCATCAGCAGACTGATGGATTAGGGAGGGATATCAGACCCCCCACCACCACTACCACACGGGGCTGTAAACAGCTAAGAAACCCTATAACAACCACTATGACAATAAGGAGGATCGAAGATAATAGTAGTAGTAATTACCCCCCTCCCCCCTATTCCCCGACCGTCCACAAGTGGTTGGGCACTATTTCTTCCCTCCCTCCCCCCGTCCCATCCCAAATCCTTAACCTGACCTCTTCCCAGTGCTATATAGTCGTAATGGCTTGGCGCTTTCCCTCTGATAGTTCCCTTCCCCCCCCCCTTATATAACCCAACACCCTGACAAGAGTTTGATGGTTACAACATTGGGAATTAATATGATAGGGCGAGGTAGATAAGGACAGACTCTTTAGCATGGTTGGTAAACGAACAAGGGAACACAGGTGGAAGCAGAGTACCCAGATGAGCCACAGGGACGTTAGAAAAGATTATTTTTATCAGTGACAGAGTAGTTAATAAATGGAATGCATTAGGAAGTGATGTGGTGGAGGCTGACTCCATACACAGCTTCAAGTGTAGATATGATAGAGCCCAGTAGGCTCAGGAACCTGTACACCAGTTGATTGACGGTTGAGAGGCGGGACCAAAGAGCCAAAGCTCAACCCCCGCAAGCACAATTATGTTACAATTTGGTGAACACCCCTGCCAACACTTTAACACTTACAAGGCTCTTACCTGAATCTGTAGGATCTTACCCAGTGGGGGGGGGGGGGTTAGGGGGGATTCTGGGAATTCTTGGACTCCGTAAGCCCAGCCTACAGCAGTTGTAGTTCCTGTCCCTTCTAAATTATGTGACGTGGCGTGTGTGTAATGTGTCAGGTGGTGTGTGTGTGTGTGTGTGTGTGTGTGTGTGTGTGTGTGTGTGTGTAATGTGATACATGGTGCAAGCTATGTGTCGTGTACGACGTGCGTGTAAGCTTACTGTCGTCCAGCAGAGGGACACCATGCCACCAGTAATAGAAGACTCAACCCAGCTGACAATTCAACAAAACTTCCACACACACACACACAATAGACGCGATAACCCTTAACAATATAAGCTGCCTGATGACATAATCGAGTGTAACCCAACCACTTGGACTGCAGGTCGGTTACAACTGCGGTCTTTGTTTCTTGTTGGTCCGAGTTCAATCCCCGCTCGTTCCTCGTGGCTGGGTATAATTCATTCTCTCCCCGTCCTATTTCAGAACCTTTCTCTCATATCCCTAACCCAGTGATTTATAATAACACGGCTCTCATAGTTTCCTTTCAAAAAGCAAATTGGGTTTGTTTAGTCAGGAAAAACCTGGGTAAATACTGGTTAGGAAATAGGGTGGTTGATTTATGGATCACATATATGGTTTTATGGTTGATTTATGGATCACAAATCAAGGTCAATAAAACAGACGTGGGGATTATTTGAAGCTTATATATATATATATATATATATATATATATATATATATATATATATATATATATGATAAACAGGAACTCGATTGCCAATACGAAGATCTTATTAAATTAAAATATTTACGTTTCAATTAAAATCCATAACGTTTCACATACTCATTAGTATTCATCATCATCATCTACAATACATTAGAATCAAATTAAAATTAACATTTAACAAAGAACTTACACTAAAAACATGATTACATTCTCAAGAGACGAAAATGGCAGTTAATTACTAAAAAATGAAAATACGGAAAAGATAAAAATACCAAAGTCAACTTACGTATTGAACAAACACAAGATACGATAACGCTCAAAGTTGACAATAAGGACTAAATACAAAATCACAATTAAACTCCTAAACATTCAGAGATTCTATGCAAGACCAAATTAAATCAATCATTATCCAGTTACTCATGTCAAGCTTTATAAAGAAACATAAATATTATAAAATAATAGACACCCCAATTGTTATATTCACTATTATAAAATAATAGACATCCCCATTGTTGTATTCGGTATCATAATTAAACAGAAAATTAAAAGGCCTATCAAACTTCAATAAAAAACGAGCACCAAAAACACAAATCAAGGGAGACTAAACAATACAGTATAATGACGCGCAAATAAAACATGCGCGGAACAAGCAATTGATGACATTGTATACTATGTAAAATTGTATAATATATCCAATTGTATACTATGTAAAATTGTATAATATATCCAATTGAATACTATGTAAAATTATATAATATATCCAATTGTATACTATGTAAAATTGTATAATATATCCAATTGAATACTATGTAAAATTATATAATATATCCAATTGTATTCTATGTAAAATTGTATGCCTGTGCTACTTGCCCCGCTCCAGTGCCGGGTAAGTTACGGGCTCACCATAGCCCGTGCTACTTGGAACTTGTTCCGAGTAGCTGAATCTATAACAACAACATCCTCATCTTCCGGTGTGTGGTTTAGTTCCGTTATCTTCAGCAACGTTATTGTGTCTCATCGTCTGTTTATAATTTTCTGTTTAATTGTGATACTGAATATAATAACATTTGGGTGTCTATTATTTTGTAAAATAATGTTTATTTGTAATGTGTAACATGGGTAACTCGACAATGATTTATTTAATTTAGTCTTGCATAGAATCTTTGAATGTTTAGGAACTTAACAGTCATTCTTCTTTAGTACGTATTTTCAATGTTGACTTTTATTAAATATTATTTTGTTTGATCTTTACGAAAGTTCACTTTGGTATTTATTTTTGTTTTATTTTGTTAATAATTAGTGTTATTGTCGAATTTAAAGACTGTAATCATGTTTGCCAGTTTTTTTTTGTTGATTTTAATTCGATTTCTCTGTACTTTAGATCTGATGAATACTGATGAGTATTCATCAGATATTATGGCTTTGAAATGAGGAGTAAATATTTGAATTAAATAAGATGTTCGTATTGTCAATCGTGTTCCAGTTTATCATGAAATTAAGATTCCCGAAGGGAACCTCCATTTTATATATATATATATATATATATATATATATATATATATATATATATATATATATATATACATATATATATATATATATATATATATATATATATATATATATATATATATATATATATATATATATATATATATATATATATGTCGTACCTAGTAGCCAGAACTCACTTCTCAGCCTACTATTCAAGGCCCGATTTGCCTAATAAGCCAAGTTTTCCTGAATTAATATATTTACTATAATTTTTTTCTTATGAAATGATAAAGCTACCCTTTTCACTATGTATGAGGTCAATTTTTTTTATTGGAGTTAAAATTAACGTAGATATATGACCGAACCTAACCAACCCTACCTAACCTAACCTAACCTAACCTATATATATAGGTAAGGTTAGGTTAGGTAGCCAAAAAAAGCTAGGTTAGGTTAGGTTAGGTAGGTTAGGTAGACGAAAAAACATTAATTCATGAAAACTTGGCTTATTAGGCAAATCGGGCCTTGCATAGTAGGCTGAGAAGTGAGTTCTGGCTACTAGGTACGACATATATATATATATATATATATATATATATATATATATATATATATATATATATATATATATATATATATATATATATATATATATGTGTGTGTGTGTGTGTGTGTATATCACGAAAATAAACACGTGATTAAGAATGTGACAATGTCAGACCACGGAGGAAAAATGAAACAGGAATTTCCTTAAGTACTTTCGTATATTAAATACATCTTCAGAAGGTGACCTTCTTCTGAAGGTCACCTTCAGAAGACCTTGACCTGAAGGACCTTGACCTTCTGAAGATGTATTTAATTTACGAAAGTACTTAAGGAAATTCCTGTTTCATTTTTCCTCCGTGGTCTGACATTGTCATATATATATATATATATATATATATATATATATATATATATATATATATATATATATATATATATATATATATATATATATATATATGCAACAATGATCACAAAAACACTGATCCAAGTATGCAGAATAACCACATGTGAAAAATAGAAAATATTTAACGCGTTTTCGGCTAATTCGCCTTCATCAGAGCAAAGTAGAATCATTCTACTTTGAATCATAGGCCGCCTACAGTTAGTTAATTCTTATGTTTTCATAAGGCTCACTTGTGAGAATAATATCATAACCAAGGCTTCAGTGTTCGCCTAGCTTGGCTTCGCGGTATTAACCAATGTACTTTCATAGATAAATTTGTTAAGCCTTGGTGCGGAACCGTGCTAATCCGGCTCATAATTGTGCTGCCGGGAGAGTAGTTCACACCTACTTGGTAACGCTGCGAATGGTTTAATTACCACCACACAAGACCTGAGAGTGGTGGTGCACTCAGTGTGTGTGTGTGTGTGTGTGTGTGTGTGTGTGTGTGTGTGTGTGTGTGTGTGTGTGTGTGTGTGTGTGTGTGTGTGTGTGTGTGTGTGTGTGTGTGTGTCTAGTCTGTTGACGTGATGGTTGTTATAGATCCAGCTACTCGGAACAAATTCCAAGTAGCACGGGCTATGGTGAGCCCGTAGTGGACTTACCTGGCACAGGAGCGGTGCTGTGGACGTGATGAGATTGGCCTTCCCTTTTGTACTAACCTGGATGTGGTTCCAGGGTTGGGCATTAGCTCCTGAGCTCTGGCCTTCCAACCCCTCCCAGATCAGTTAATGCCAAGAATACTTGTCCTTTTGTCCTGTTCTAATTTCTCTTACCTTAAAGAGGCTATTCTTGTCCATCTTGTCAATTTCAGTCGGTATCTTGTACGTTGTGATCATATCCCGTTCGTTATTTCTCTGCTCTGTAGTTGAGAGATAAAGTTTTCTTATATGTCTTCTCAGATTAGTCTTCTTCAGTCAGGCAGTAGTCTTACTACAGACTCCTGACCATTTTCATGCTCAGGTTTGTGCTTCAAGCGATGCGGGTTACAAGCTGGTGCCGCGTATTCCAGCCTCACATAAGCCGTAGAGATTACATTAAAAGAATTATTATGCAGGGTTTTCAATGCCCTCTTTCTATGTGTGCCGCTCGTGTTGATCTTGAAATTATGTTTACTTTCTAATGTTTCTCTCTCTGATTCCTGCTGTTGACTTCCGGGACGTTAGACTGTCAGCCTTTCTTCATTACCTTACACTTGTTTAGGAGTTGAGCTCTAACAGCCATTTGTCTGCCCATGCCCATCATGCTATCAGTGCCCGATGGACGCCCTATAGGCTCAGGAACGTGATCCCCCAGCTGACAAGCACAGCAAGGTGAATACACAGGCTGACTCCATACACAGTTTCAAGTGTAGATATGACAGAGCCCAGTAGGCTCAAGAACCTGCACACCTGTTGATTGACGGTTGAGAGGCGGGACCAAAGAGCCAGAGCTCAACCCCCGCAAGCACAACTAGGTGAGTACACACCCACACGCACACGCAACTGGGTGTGGGTGTATACAGGTACACACACACATGTACACACCATCCCCCCACTGTCTATGTTCCTGATGCCGACGGATCGTATCATTACGTGGTAGCCACAGCTGGTGTTTGCTGTCACCTGATCTGACCACCTACCTGCCTACCTGCCTACCTACCTGCCTCTTCCCCTTCCTCCCCTGGCCGCCTGCCTCGCTATCCACCACGGCCTCTCCCTCCCTCCTAAATTGCCTGCCAGAGACCTGCTTATCCACCACTATACATGACTGTCGATTGCTCGACGCCTTCTAATTTAGCTCTCCCATGCCCTGAGCACATGCCTTTTCCACCACACAGGTAAGGTGCCTCAATACTCCCTCCACCTTCCCAGCCCAGATGCACGTCATTTCAGAATCCTCGTCTGCCTGTATTTACCCTCTCAAACAATGTTCATCTCTGTGTTCTCTGTCACTCTCGGAAGTGTCCGTATTGTGCATACGAGCGTCGGTGTGATCGTGTAGAGTCATGTTGAGTTGGAGAGTCATGTTGAGTTGAAGAGTCATGTTGCGCCTGGCTGCTGACCATCATAGTCATCTCTGATCATCATCCCTGATGCCGTAAGATGCTCCTTTCTGCTGCTATGGTTGTGGTGGTGATGGTGGTAGTACTAACAACCATCTTGTTTACCTCTGGTCAGCTGATTTTTTGTTCTAGTCCGGTAGGTTAACCAGATTGTGGATGCTGGCTTCCCCACATGTTCACAGCTCGGCTGATCCGTCAATCTATGCAGGAACCGGTCCAGCCTGCTGCTGTTGCTGAAGAGTCCTGCCTTATTTCTTGCAGATACTGATTGCATTTTTTTGGCTGTTATGCAACATTGATGTTCACATACTAGGCTCTCTGCTCTCACAAATTTGACCTAATCCAAAACGCCACACACTGAACCCAAAACGCATCACACTCAACCCAAGACGCAGCACACTCAACCCAAGACGCAACACACTCAACCCAAGACGCAACACACTCAACCTAAGACGCAACACACTCAACCCAAGACGCAATACACTCAACCCAAGACGCAACACACCCACAACCCAAGACGCAACACACTGAACCCAAGACGCAACACACTCAACCCAAGACGCAACACACTCAACCCAAGACGCAACACACTCAACCCAAGACGC